>NC_045428.1:414516887-414831262 GCF_902635505.1 Sarcophilus harrisii | reverse complement strand
TGAAATCAACAACCACTTATTTTCAGGCTATTAAGACATCATTTCAGTTAAACTATTAAAATATCAATTCAAGTTCACTATTTTGTGTGTATGTATATGGGTGTGCAGTGCTTACCATGGTCATCATGAACCTAGAATGCAAAGCTGAAGCCAGAATCTTATGTTCAAATCAAAGAGAAGGGCTTATGAAATTTAGGTCAAGAAACCGGTATCTCAGGCTCAAACTGAAGTAACAGACTGGAATGTAAAGTAAATGAACTATGGTTTGGGTTTAGAGATTCAGACCCCAACCCAGGCAACATGTCAGAAATAGAATGAGAGATTGAACACATGGGCAACTTACGCTTCTTACTACACATGAGGAAATGAGTAGACATAAAATGTTTTATAAGGAAACCAAGAATTCTAATTTAAGATCTGTAATATTTGAGTAATTTCATATAGCCACACAACCATGTTGAATGTAAGATAGGTGTGATTATTAAGTGTAAATGGTAGGATTATTGAGTGTAAACAAGTTAGTAATTTTCACCTCTTCTCATTAAGGTAGCTAAGTGGCCCAATGTATAGAATGCTAGGTAGGGAGTCAGGAAGATCTGAATTCAGAGACTCAAATCTAGTCTCAGATATTTACCAACTACATGACCTTGGGTAAAGGACAATTGTTTACTGTAGTTTCATTAATTAGAAAATGGGGATAATGTTACCATCTACCCTACAAGAATCAAATGAGATAATATTTGTGATGATCAAATGAGATAATATTTGTTGTTTCTTTTGTTTGTTTGTTTGTTTGTTTTGCTGAGGCAATTGGCCTAAGTGACTTGCCCAGGGTCACACAGCTAAGAAGTGTTAAATGTCTGAAGTCACATTTGAACTCAGGTCCTCCTGACTTCAGGGCTGGTGCTCTATCCGCTGCACCACCTAGCTGGCCCGAGATAATATTTGTAAGGCACCTGGCATAGTGCCTGGCACATAGGAGGTATAAATGCTCATTCCTTTTCTTCCCTCATTGCCATTGGTCAGTCCCCAGTTACACTAGCATTAAATTCAATTTGTTCTTCAGAATGGTAATGTTCATATTTCTGATACCTTCCAAAATTGACTGTCTTTTGGAGTCTGCCATTGTGAAGAAAGTGAAATGAAAACTCAGTTATTGTCATTCCTGTTTTATTATTAGATAACATTTTTATATGGATGTTGACAGTTTTGTTAATCTGTATTTTGAGAATTGTTTACTTCCTCTGATTGTGTACATGTTGAGGAATGACTTTTGACCATGGTTTTGGTCAAATATCTTGAATATTAAACTTTTACATTTAAAGTTATGACTTTTTCCCTTCACTTAACAATCGAATGAGAATACTTTTTGTACCTACTTTGGGGATCGGGCTCATTTTAAAAATAATAATATTGCATTCAGTTTATTAATACTTAGTCACCCATAAGCATACACAAAGTCTGCCTTATGCCTGACAATTATGTTTACAAAGGATCTGTAGATGAAGTAAAGAACTTCATATTTGTCCTGGGATCTCTCATACCATTTCATTCAACAAAAACATTTCTTCTGTATCTGTGAAAGATAACATTTGTTTAAAGAAGCTATCTCAGAAGAAGTCTTGTGTCTTCCTTATAGAGGAATATCTGTGAACTATCTATTTCACCCCCATACTTTTGTTCTTCAAACCCATATCTATTTAGTGGGAAAATATGAAGTTTAACTTGTATAGATCCCTAATTCTAAAAATAGATCGACTTCCTGATATCCTAATGATCTCTGCTTCCTGGAAAAATTAGTAGTTCAAGATGTTTAATTACTGACTGAGCAATTCAAGGTTAGAAAAAGGACTGATCTTGCATTGTCCCATTATGCTAAGGTGACAAGATGAAAAGAACATGTTTTAAACTTGTTTCTTTCTTCTCTTACTGCAGAAAGGAATCTGCAACCAAAAACTGACTATAGGCCTGAATAAAAGGTTCAATTTGGCATAAATAGTACTCCTAATTTTGTGACTGAATGCCCCTGTTTACAGCGGGTTTCTTTGAGCCAGTTTCTATGATGAATTTCATTCATCCTTCCTTGTCAGTTCCTTGTGACTTGCCTTTTCTCTTCTTTTCTCTTCTTTGTGTTTTCTTGAATCTGAATGTCCTTCTCTCACCCAGGTGAGAAATGTAGTGACCATTCACAGACCCACTCCCTTTACTGATCATCTTAGAAGCCTTGACCTCTTACATTTCTAATTTGGCTTGTTCCATCCCTCTTTAAACAGCCTATTGGCCCCATTTTCCCATTTTCCCAAGAGCTTCACATATTGATGCCAGAATTAATATGGATATTTGATCTACTTAGCCCCACTGCACAGAATACAGGAGCTCAAACAATCCATCAGCTTTAGTCTCCTCAGTAGCAAGGCTTATAAGCAAGACACACCATGCTCAGTCATTATTTTCTTTGATAAGTGACATGACTAAATAGTATTGGTTTGCAAGTACATCTCTTGAAGCTTCAGGAACTATAAGGTTTACTACTACTGTAGTAAATCTATTTATCTTCAAGCATTTACTTTGGAAAAAAAAGATGGCATTTAAACAAAGTTATCGTTGTTAGAATCACAATGAAAATGCTTCACTTCAAGATTCCTGAAGCATTATTTTCCAGAATAGCATAAATATTGTTTGATGCTTGATCTTCTAGATCAGAAGTTTTTAAAAATTTTATCTTTTTTATTTTTTTATCTATTTTATTTTATTGATTAGTATTTTCTTTTTATTTTTCCAAATACATGTAAAGATAGTTTTCAACATTCATTGTGTTTCAAATTTTTCTCCCTCCCTCCCTTATCTTGCCTCTCTCCAAGATAGCAAGCAATCTGATATAGGTTAAATATGTGCAATTCTTTTAAATATATTGCCATATTTGTTATGCTGGGCAAGAAAAATAAAATCAAAAGGGAAAAAACACAAGAAAACAAAAAAATGAAAATACTATACTTTGATTTATATTCAGTCTTCATAGTTTTCTCACTGGATGCAGATGATACTTTCTCTCACAAGCAAAGGAAATTCCTTTAAGCACTAAATTGTTGAGAAAAGCCAAGTCCATCACAGTTGATCATAACATAATCCTTCTGTTACATGTACCATATTCTCTTTGTTCTACTCACTTCATTCGGCATCAGTTCATGCAAGTCTTTCCAGACTTTTCTGAAATAAGCTTGTTCATCATTCATTCATTCATTATCTATAGAATGAAAATATTTATTACATTCATATACCACAACTTGTTGAGCCATTCCCTAGTTGATGGACATCCACTCAATTTCTAATTCCTTGCTGCTACAAAAAGAGATGCTACAAAATTTTTGCACATGTAAGTCCTTTTCCCTCTTTTAATAGATTGGAAAATTTTAATCTCTTTTTGTGTTACAAAATCCTCTGAAAGGCTGATGAAGCTTCTCATAGCTTTTTCAGAATCTCTCTTTTAAATTAAGACTTGAAGGGGACATTAAACTTAAATTAGAGGTTAGTAAAAATTTTAAAAATTCCCCTTCCATGTAATAGACCTTCTAAAGTCCATCTGGAGACTCGGGGTTTTAGAGGCTCCTTTGTGATGTCCTACCATGACATTCTCACACAAATTACTAATTGGAATTGGAAGGTAACTAGAACTGAAATATCTTTTATATATTGCCACATGTTTGTTAATATCTTAATATATTTGTAAACCAATTAGCTTTGTAACTATTTAAACTATAATAGTGGCAATAAAGAAAAACTTCTAAAATTGTTCTTTGGGACAGAAACTCCTTTCCTTTGCCTAAGAGGAGGCCCAGAATATATAACTCTTCATAGCTATATTATTTTTTCCTGAGGCTTCAGAGTGCATGCTGAGAGAAGGAGCATAGGAGTACATGGTACAGTGGAAAGAGCATTGGCTAAATTTATAGTCACCTGAAAAATGCTGCCTTTGCTATTTATTTCCTCTGTGATGACCTTGCATAAGTTACAGTCCCTCTGGACATTAGTTGTCCCACCTGTAAAATGAAAGGGTCGAAATATGAAGTAGTCAAACTAGATAATTTCAGATAAATTCAATTTGTCCTATGATAGCTAGTTAGGGGTAGAGATAAAGATAGATATCTTTATATATTTTTTCCTTTCAATAAGTCCAGGTCTCAGAACACTAGTGCCCCCTGCAGGCTCAGACTTCCTACCACCTTTCTTCTGGGTTCCTCATTCCCAGCTGGCAGTGGGCTAGTACAGACTTTTTTAATTCAACCCCTTAATTACCAAATAGTCCATAATTTTCCTTAGGGGAAAAATAACAAAAGGCAAGTGTATAGGATTACAGTAGGTTGCTAGTTAATTCTGGTCCTCCATATAATTATACTGAGGACTAAGCCTTATTCACATTGTTTCCCAGCCCCCTTCCTTTGTCTATCTTTTACCTGTCTGTTCTCTTTGAGATCATTCTGACAAAAAGCTGCCAAAGCTCATAGCTTTTATCTTTTATCTCAGAATGGGTGTTTCTGGAATTCTTCTTGCAGAATGAAGTTTTATCCCAAAGTTCTTCCTTTACACCTCTCTTTTCACACCCATGAACTATATCTCATAGCCCAGAGCAGGACACTAGGTCTACATGAGACCCCTCCAGTCACAAAGCATATCAAAATACAGAAGGTCTTCTAGACTTGTCTTTATATTTACTCTTCCCCTGCTTCACCTTAGAAAAGTTTTAGGTCATTTCCTCACATATTTTGTAGAATTAAATCAAGAGTCTAATTAAGAAATTATCTAATTCAACTAGGTTATGGATAGTACCAGGAGAATACACATCTATCCTTTTCTTAAAAAGACTGAGACTTTTTTCATATCTCCGAAGAGTTCTGATGCTTCCTACACAATTCTTATAGTTAAAATGTGTACTTCTAATCTCTAGCATGAACCCCTCTTTTTCGTGTAGTTAAAAATCAGCTAGGTATTCAGTGCCATCTATCCAACTAACTCTTAGTATGTTTGAAGATGATCACTAGAATAATCACTAGAATAATTCTTTTGGCCTTACTGAAACATGAAGACCTTGTTGTCTAGTCTTTGTTCAAATGGCACAACTCTAAAATACTTTATTTTTATTGGCTTCAAGAAAAATTTCAAGTTCTTTATATCTTCATTTCCAAAGGACCAAGTTGAAAAGTAATAAAAAAAAAGGGGGGGGGTGAGGGGATCATAAATCTAGAATTAGAAAGAACTTCAAAGGTCATCTTGTTCAGCATTCATTTAAAAGATTAATAAGTAAACTCAGGGCAGCTAGCTGGCATAGTAGATATACTGGTGGCCTTGGAATCAGGAAGGCTCATCTTCCTGAATTCAAAACCAGCCTCAAGTACTTATTAGCTATGTAATACTGGATAAGTCACTTAATCCTGTTTGCCTCAGTTTATTCATCTGTAAAATGAACTGGAAAAGGAAATGGCAAACCACAACAGAAAGGATTAAAAAACAAGCGGAGGCCTTGGGAGGTCATCACTATAGTGATGATAGAGATAGAGATCATTATAAAGTAAGGAAAACAAAATCTGGCATGCAGTGTATATGATATTCATATATCAAACATAAACTGATCTTGACAATCTTCAGCACTAAATTGGTGGCCTATCACCTTTTTTGTCCTTGAAGATGATCATAAAATTTAAAACATTATTACAGGTCCCCTTTTCAAAATAATTAATCATTTTATTTTCTTCCCTCAACATTACAGAGGGCTTCTATATACTTTTTTTCCTAGTATCCAAAACTATACACAGCAAAAGTTATAATAATTTATTCATTAAATAGTGATATAAATATGATAGGTTTCATTTAAAGGGCTTCATGAAACTTCACTACCATGTTCTGTCTTTTTCTGCTTTACTTGCATAGTGAATTTTTATACTTTTACATTTTGTTCTTTCTCCTAAAGTATATAGCTTTACTTATCTTTAATAATATCATTCTGTATATTTATCATCACTTCTCCAACTTATCAAAATCATTTTGAATTTCAAGCCTAATCTTAACAAAAAAAGTATTCTCTTTCTCTTCTCCTTTCTCCTCCATATTTTCTCTTCTCTTCTACTCCTTTTTTCCCCTTTTTTCTTTTCCCATGTCTCTCCATTTTCCCCTTTTCTTCTTCTTTCCTCTTTCCTCCTTTCCCTTGTCTTCTTCTTCTTCCTTTTTCCATTTCCCCATCCTGGATACATGTGTGTTTAACAAATTGAGCGATGTCTATACAATCAATGGCCATATTTTCTCATCCTATACTTAAGGCATTGATGAAAGTGTCAAGCTCTTCTGATTTGCTTTGTAAGTGCAAAACATAGATATCACAAGTATACACACTTGAGAAGTAAGGCCATATATAAAACAATTTTCTAAAAGACATTTTTATGTCAGACAAAATTTATGATTGGATGAATTATGCTTCAGATCAATAGATCTTTGTCTAATTGCTTAGGCACTTGTCTACCACTGAATGTGTCTGTATATTTTCAAGTTAGTGTTGAGCCAAGTGTGTGAAGTCCACAAAGTGTCCTACATCCAGGAATCCTTTTTTTTCTTTTTCCTCTCTTCTCTTCCTTTTTAATTTTTCTTCTTTTCATCAAGACTACATCCATGACTGACTTTCCCTGATATATCAAAATGAAGCAATTGAGCTTCAAAGATTATCCTATTTGTAGTTTATTTTGAATGACTATCTTTTTCAAGAATATATTTTACAATAGTACTGTGCATAGATCTTAACAATAATTAGATTTTACATGGAATCTATTAATTGTTTACAAATGCAGGAGGCAACTGATCTGCTTAACAATTTAAGGTGACTCAATGGAATCAAAGGGTTCAGTTGTGTTTTGTTTGTGGAGTTTTTATAACCAAACCATTAATTGTTATTTATTTAAAACATGATGATGTCAAGGAAAGCCAGCATTTTGTTTTTTTCTGTCAGAATGCATCTTTATTAGGAAGTCAGGAGCAAAGAAATGTTTATCAAGCTAACCCAGTCATGCTACAAACATTTTGGTTCTGTTTGAAGATATGTTTGATTTTATTATTTGTTTATTTGTCAATTTATGTCATTTCTCAGGTCTTAGCAGAGCCACCAAGCTCTTTACTGCTGGTATCCAAGGTTTTTCTCACCAAGTTCAGTGGGAGTGGCTTTTGATTGATCTTTCAGCCCAAAGACCTACAGCAGTTTGTTTATGTGACCAACCACTGGGATGTAACAAAGACTCATGACAAAAGCAGAGATTTACTGGCATAGTCGAAATTTAGACAGAAGTTCAACGGCCTCATTTTCTTTATTGAAAAAATGTCTTTTACATGGATATGAAGATTTGCACATAGGGACTGAAAAGAACTCATGGAAGTTTTCAGTGCAGTGTTTGACTTTAATCTGATGAAGGAGGGGCACTTTTCCTTGCTTCAAAAATACCAGATGTATAAGATTTGATCTCTTCTTGAAGCATTTCTGGATTTATCCAGTAGAGTGACTTCAGGATTAACAATTCCTTTAATTATGACATTACCCCATGGCATATCTTTCAAATAGAACTGCTTCCAAACCCTGTGTTTCTAACAGCTGAATGTTGGAAGGAAGTGGGGGCAAAGTTGGAGAAGGGGAAGGGTGTTCCATGACTAGAAAATAAAGGGCCTAACAGGAATCCTTTTAGAGGACTAGGAGTTCTTTGGGGAAACTTTTGAGGAAACAAACTCTCTTTTGCCAAAGAATATCTCGCTTGATTAGAGTTGAGTCAAGGCATGAATAAGTTAAAGAATCTTAATCCAACGAAATAATTAGCCCAGGGAAAATATTTTGTCATGAGTTTTTTTTTCCTTTCAGAAAAATAAAGGTGATTAAAATGTAGACATTATCTTGTTTGTCCTCAAGAAATTCTCTATATTATGGTGTCATGAAGAAATTGGAAGTATAATAAAAATATATAATATATATTATATATTTTATACATATAAAATATATAATATATATTATATATAATAAAAAAAAGTATTGATAATGACCACAATTGTGACTGGTTCTCACTACAGAGAAATAACTTTTTAAAATGGCAGCTCCTACTTAAAAATGCCTCACAAATATAATAAACAATAAAACATCAATATCTTTAACTAACTGAGGAGAGGAGAAATAAAACCAGGGCAAAGATAAAACTAAGAACCTAAAGTATAGAGTATTTTTGAATTTAATATAATTTGATTAAAGTATACAAGAAAGCAATCATGGCTGATGGTAAGAATGAAGGACAGATTGTCTCTAAACCGCTGCTACAAAAAGATATGACCATCAATTGTAATTCATCATATGAATGATGTCCTGAATGAAGCATTGGTAGATTATTTAAAAACAGTTTGTTTTGTTAAAAACTTTTTCAATGTTTCCCTGGAAGTCTATTTTATATAATTAGTTTGTTTGATTTATCTTTTTTTTTAAGGTTTTATCCAAAAAATATTCTAAACTATGGTTTTCATCTACAGGGGATGATACCTTAATCAAGCACCAACTCCAGGATGATGCCATTTCTGGTAGTTTGTTCCCCCTCCCCCAACTTCTTTTATCCCCAACAGTTACAACATATCTTTTTATATATAATTAGGTAAGTGATATGTGTGTATAACCTACACACACACACACACACACACACACACACACACACACAAACACATATGCTACTTATATGTAAAAAATAATCTCCTTGAGGGTAGAGGCTACTTTATTTTTGTCATTGCTATTTCCCTAGCATTAGCACTCCACAGTGCCTGGCCCATATCAGGTGCTAATAGGTGTTTGTTGATCAATTATCATCAATATCTTGTGAGTGGTGGTTCACTTATATGTAATTTCATATCTAATTTTGAATGGTCACTGAGTGATGTTTAACAGTTTGGCAAATGCTGCCTCTTTCAATGAGGGATGAACAAGAAGAAGCAGTTCTATTTTTATCTTAATGACTCTGAGGCAACAACAAAGAATGGAAATGGAAAAGAAATCTTATCTCATTTCAGTTTTTTGATCCACAAAAGAAATTTATATATGCTAAATAGAAAGAAGCATAAAACAAAGGAAAAGAATCCCCCCAAGAAAGTAAGAGAAAAAAATTAATGCTCAGTTTTTCTAAAGTGATGCTACCAAAAAAACAGCTATTTGTTGGAACTTCTGACAGGGTGTGTGTGTGTGTGTGTAAATCTATCTAGCTATCTATCTATGAAAGTCTGGCCGAGAAGATTATAAATATATATATATATATATATATATATATATATATATATATATTTATAATCTTCTCGGCCAGACTTTCTCTGTGTATATATATATATAATCTTCTCAGCTAGACTTTCTCCTATTAAAAATGAGTATTACTTATATAAATAAAAGACATTTTATTTTTTTTTTTGCTGAGGCAATTGGAATTAAGTGACTTGCCCAGGGTCATATAGCTAGTAAGTGTTAAGTATCTGAGATCAGATTTGAACTCAGGTCCTCCTGACTTCAGAGCTAGTGTTTTATCCACTGCATCACCTAGCTGCGCCAATAAAAGAAATTTTAAATTTTAAAAGAAATTTTAAGATGCGTCTTTGTTGGATGCTACAGCTCAAACCTCTAAATCTTTTTTGGGTCATGGTCTCCTTGGCAGTCTGGGAAAGACAATGGAATCTTTCTCAGCGCTATGTTTTTGAGGAATTTAAGGAAATGCTAAATTTCATTTAAAGGTTAGTAAAATTCAAGGTGTATTTTTCTTTGTATAATTCAAAAACATCCTGCTCCCTACCAGTCCTCCCCAAGTCTGCCAATCTTAAAATAAATCTTGTGGCCCCCAGGCCAAGGCTGATGATCTGAAGAGATGCTCAGAGCTTTGTGTGTAGTGGGTAGGAACAGAAATTACCACAAGTTTTTCATAGAGACCATTTAATTGTTCCAACACATAATTCCAGGATATATAGGAATGGGTAATAATAATAACTATCATTTACATCAAGTGTACAAAGAGTCTTATTAGTTCATAATTTTAATTCCCATAACAACATTGGGTAGTAGGTATCAGAGATATGATCCCCATTTTACAGATGAAGAAACTAAGGTAGAGAGAGATAAAGTGACTTCCTATGGATCTACAGTCAGAGTAAGAGATAGGGTTGGAATTTAGGTCTTTCCTGTTTCTAAATCCAGCAGGATTTATTTTATCTAGTGTACTCTCCCTGGGTAGAAAGGGTGCCATGGATTCAAGGAACAGATTCCTCTAAGAGAACTGATAGCTGGAAGAATAAAAACTGGAGCAAAGAATCAAAGAATCAGTCTACAATGATATGTGGGTGGTCACCACTCATTTCCACAAGAAGGGCTAGTAGGAAGTGGGTGAGGGAGAGCTTGTTTCCTCCTGGCTAGCAGGGTTATTAGCAAGAGAGAAAAAGGCAGAATAAATCATCTGTACACATGATTATTAGGATGAAAAAAAAAGGATGACATTACCGGCAGTTCTTGACACAACTATGCTGCTTGCTATAGTCTGGATAATGTACATAAAGCAGAGACCCTACCATCTGACTAATTAACTCGGCAGCAGGGAGGGAATGGATGAAAGGATAATTAATAGGTCAAAGACCCAATGCTGTGTTATGATTATCTGAATAATATTATGATAATTTGAATACCGTATAAGAGTTTGTGGAAATTGGTTGCTAGCTAAGATTCCAGCTGACAAAACATTTGAATCATTCTCAGTTAATGCCTCCTGGGTAGTGTTCCTTCCTTCCTGAAACTACTATTGCATGAGTTTGAGGGTTTAGGGAAGAAATAGGAAAAAGAGGAAAAATGAAGGGAGAAAGAAACTAACTATGAAAAACATTTTTTAACATGCTCATGGTAAAATTTCTCCATTTTCCATTCACATTGAAAAGACCTTTCTCTTGTAAGCACAGCCTGCTGTACACATAAGTAGGCCAAGATTGTAGAATCAGTGCCATGTGATATATATGGGGGATATGACTATGGAATTAGAAACCAGTGCCTGTTTTCTATAATTTTTCCCTGATGTACACTGAATTCATTAGATATTTTCTTCCTGTTTAGGAGGATAAAACAAATGACAAATAATTAAAAAAAAATAAATATGGTTTATAATGAAAGATATAAAATTGTATAATTACTATACATCATCTAGCTTAGAAAACCACATTCAAACTGTTAACTCTTTCCATGTTAAGAGGTTGTAGTGATGCCATTAGACATAAAAATAGGGGTGCCAGATTTGCAATTAGAAGACCTGGATTCTAATGCTAGCTTTGCCACAGATTCCTTGTATGACCTTGGAAAAGTCACAATGCCTCTAGACCTCAATTTCTGCATTAAAAAAATAAGATTACTTTATATGATTTCTGAGGTCCTTTCTAATTCTAAATCCTTCATGCCTACATATCCCAAGGATTTAAAACTTATTTTATGTGTTCCTTTTATTGGGGGGAGGGGGGAAGCAAGAATGGACTTGGTGGCTGTCTTTAGCAACTTTTAAAAAGATCAGCTTCTTTTCTTCTTGATCTGTTTCCTTCAAGATTTCTATAATTTGGTGTGTGTGTGTGTGTGTGTGTGTGTGTGTGTGTGTTTGTGTGCGTAGAAAATGATTTCTTATTCTAAGTCTCATACCAAGCAGTATGGACTTGGTAGCTTAATAGGGTAGCAGAAATGAAGTCTAATCCTTTTTAATGTTTTTCTTCAAGGGCCAATGATCTCTTGGGCTGCTTTATTGTATATCTGTTTTTTAAATAGCTACATTTTGACTTCTAAGGGCTAATTGCTATTGGGTAAATAAAAGATGCCTTTATGACTCTAGTAGGAGAAGCAGAATGGCTCTGTTTCCAAGAAACAAGAAATCCAAAAGGAATCCAAGTGTCTGGGGGAAGATGAATCAAATAATTAGATAAAATTTTGGTGGGTTTAAATTAGCTGATGAGACTGAACTGTGAATGGGAACTAAAGATCAGAGGAAAGGAAAGAATGGAGAGAAAGAAAGAAAAAAGAAGGAAGGCGGGAAGAAGAAAAGAAGAAAAGAAGAAAGACAAAGAAAAAAGAAAAAAGGCAGGAAAGGAAGAAGGAAGGAGGGAAGGAGAGAATAAGGGAAAGAGGGAAGAAGAAGGAGGGCAGGAAGGAAAGAAGAAAGGAAAAGGAAGGAAAGAAGGAAGAAAAGAAGAAAAGAAGGAAAGAGGAAGGGAAGCAAGCATATATTAAGTATCTATCATATGCCAGGCAATGCTATTAGTCGCTTCACAAATGTTATTTCATTTGATTCTCACGGTAGGCCAACAAATTTTAAAGACCTTGTCCAGGGATGCTCAGTTATTAAGTATCTGAGTATACAAAGTATCATTTTAAGTATCTGATCTTAGATTAGAATGTGGACTTTTCTGTTAAACTCTGTCCATTGTGCCACCTAGTTAGATCCCAGGGATACAAAGATCAGATGTTAAACTATAGAAGATAGAGACTCCAGATACAAGCACCTAGAGAGCAAGGCTTCATAGTGGATTTAAGACATAAGCATAAATAACTATAACACCAGGGAGAGTAAGATAAGGGGAAAGTCCAAGAGACATTTGAAGAGATAGAGATCACTTTCATGTTGGGGATGGTAGGGCTAATAGCACTGAAATAAAGGGTCTTCAAAGACTTCAGGGAATTATTTCTACTTGAAAGAAGAGAAGGACTTTAAGAGACTGAGATGAGGACCGAAGACAGTCATTCCACTCAATGATGATGGCATGGATACAGGAGAAAGAACAGAATGAGAAAGGTTTCAGCATTGTCATGTTTAGTTGATCATTCAAGGGGATTTAAATCAGCTTGCTCTGGGAGGGTTTTCAGAAGCATATTCACTAGAGTACATCACAGACTTAGCTGGGAGTGTCACAACCAGCATGGTATAACTAGGGCTTTGCCTTGGTCATTGACAGATTGTGGGGGTGGAGAAAAACATGTTTCCTTCCTGAATTCTTTCCTGTGCTGAGTACTATCCCTAAGCCTCACCTCTTAGTTTTCTGTTGTCCTTCACTGCCTTGGGTATTCTGGGTCACAATTCTTTGAGTCCAATTACTGCATCTCTTTTGTCATCTCTATTTCCAATCTCTAAGGAGCAAGGACCAGCTCCTGGTAGATTGGCTGTCTCTCCTGGGATAATTGCTCATTGCCCTAGAAATTGAAATTCAATTTTTCTTTATTCTGTCATTCCTGCCCTAACTCCTACTAAATGTATCCCGGGTGCAAGAATTCCTAGTTATAATCTCTGTTTCTTGGGTAGGTGGGAGGGTGTGTGTGTGTGGGGAAATACCTGAAGTGGGATTGACTGGACCTAAGTAATTGGTTAGAAGTATCTAGAGTCAAATGACTGTAGGAGGATTTTTTTTTTTTTAATCAAGCAGTGCTTTGCATGTAATTCTAAGTACTTTTGATTAGAATGTCCAGTTTGGGAGATAAAAGGCTTATAATTACATAGGAAGAGCATTATTCTTATCCCCTAAGTAATTTTTCTTTTTTTTTTTCTTATTGAAGACTAATGTAGGATGGAGAAAAACCATGCTGTAGGCCATGATTAACACCTGATTTGTATTTACATATATGAAATATATATTTATAATGTGCATATGTATATGCTTATATAAGTAAAAAACACATTTACTTATGAGATAGCATATCTGTTCCCTTCTCTTTCTATCTCTGGATCTCTGATCTCATACACAAACACATATGTATATACATATATGTGCTTACGTTTTTGTATATATATGTATATATATATTATATATATAGGAACTGAGATTTACTTAATAAACTTATTTTCATGTTAATGATATGCACTAATTGTACAAAGACAGCAGAAAGTTTATTTAAGTGTATCCTTGGATACTGAATTTGTTCATAGTTTAGAAATAGGTAAGAATTTTTTTTAATAAAACAGTATTATAAAATACAATATGTAATCTTGATTTTTATAATAGCTTTCTTCATAGTTCACATTTCAAACCTCTATCTGTGTTTCTCTCTCTCTCTCTCTCTCTCTCTCTCTCTCTCTCTTTCTCTCTCTCTTTCTCTCCTCCCCCCCATCCCCAAAACCCTCTCTCTTTCTCTCTCAGATCATAGACCTAGGGCTACATGAAGTCTCCAAGGTTTTGGACAGGGATATGCAAGAAGGATATGTTAATGGCCTATCTCATAATAATAATGTTACCCTTTGACTATTGTTTGTCTTAAAAATTTGACGGGGATTTTAGTTTGCAAATTAAATCTTAGGGCTGTGGGCTGGTCTAGGAGAACTGCCCATCCTTTTCTTCATTCTACTTCCTAAAACACATTAAACACATTCAGTTAGTCATTAGACAGCCTGTAAAAAGCAGTAGCTGGTCTTCTAATTTATGGTCAGAGATAGTAAATCCATAAATTGAAATATGCTTTATCGTTAGGTAGGCAAGTTGATTTATTAATGGAGAGCAAAGATCATAATCATTTTAATATTACAAACTAAGAGAGTATTACAAAGAATCTAATATCAAGCATTCAAAAATACAAAGAAACCAATTTGAGAAAAATCTTAGGAAAGCTCACTTCAAAACAAGGTCAACTAAAATGGAAAGGTCTGCTAAGGCCCCTCTATCAAAGAAGATTAGGGATCAGGACTGACAAAATACAGTAGTGTTCATAAGCAAAAACTGAAATCCTGCTACAGCTCTTTCTTACTTAATTAGGTCTGCAATATGTCTGACTCCTGGTTCTGTGCCACTCAGGAGAGTAAGTTGGCTCCAGGAGGTCTGGCCATTGTTTCTCTGAGTATTCTCTGAGAAGAAAAACTAGAAACAAAGTTAAAAGTCAAGCATAGATAGGGCTTTAAAAAAATAAAATGAAAGGGAGGGGGGGAAAGTCCCAGTAGAAAAAATGCAGTCCCTAAAAATTTGAGAAGCATCAAAGAGGGGAGAAATGTGGTCCCACCCAATAAACTTGATGATTTTGAACATTAAAAATGGTCATCTGATTGTCAGGTAATGGAGTTCTCATGATCTGTTTGCTTAATTATATCATTAGAAAAATGTAACTTTATGCCAGAAAATGAAAGCTTACCCTTGTCCAAGTAGTAGTTTACCTATCTCTAGTTTACTGGAATGTCTATTAAGGATTCTGTATGGCCTGACAAAAGAATGGATGAATGGTTTTTTATTAACACTTACTATGTGCTTCAACATGGACAAACAAATCCAAAATCAAAGATAATCTCTTCTCTCAAGGAGTTTACATTTTAATTGGGAGAGAAAGAACACATATAGGAGCTTGGGAGCTAGGGAAGGATATTTTTGGTGTGAAAATTTACAGGGATTATAAATAGAACTCTAGGAGAGTAGACATATCCAATGAATGAAGTGAAGCAAGGCTAAAATCACTCTTACCTAAGATAAGGGGCCCATTGGGAGTTTCTCATCAATAAGGAGATTGAGAATATGGTTAGCTCAGAAATTCAGGGAATGCAAGAATTAATTCTAACAGAGCATGACCTCTAGTTCTACCTATAAATATGGGGAAGCAAATTTCAAATACCAATATTAAATGCTAGTGTCAATCATTTATTACCACAATACTGGATAATGATATTCAGAAAGACCATTTGGGCAATGCCACAGCCAAGAGAACTAATGTGTTAAAACTCTTTCCTACAGTGGCCTGAAAAGGCAGTCAGCCATGAATCATTGAATTCTTGAATTCTGACAAGCCCAAAGCTGACTGGAACCAGACGACTGGAGATGAGGGAGCATGTAGTGGTCAACTTCCATATTCGTTCTGATTATGGGGTGATATTAGCTTATGAAGGGAAGCTTTATGGAAATAGTACTGGGACCTGGAAGATCAAGGAGAATTTTCATTTGAGTCTGCCTTTTTCTTGAGCCACCATCCTATTTTTTCCTCTCTTTGATAGCCAGACTCCTTGAAGAGATTGTCTCATTCATTGTAAGGTGCAAAATGAGAACAAAGAGACAGTTGGTTTCCTATTTTATGATTTAACTGAGATCATCTATTCTCTCCTCCTTTCTCCTTAGGCTCTGAGAAAGAACTAACACTTTTCCTTGCCAAGACTAATTCCTTTACATATGAACTTAATTTTCTCTTTTCCAGGTAATTGCACCTTCAATCATCTACCTTCTTTTTTTTGATGTCTTTTAAAAAACTTTTATTTTCCCCAGTTACATGTAATTTTTTTAAAAATTTGAGTTCTAGATTTTTCTCCTTTCTCCCCCATTCAGAAGATCCATGTGAAGTAATGCTCATTTTCATAAGAGTCATGTTACAAAGAAAAAAACACAGATCAACTCTACCTACTCCCCTGCAAGAAAAATCTGAAGATAAAAAAGTTTAAAAAAAAAGTATGCTTCAGTCTGTATTCAGAGTAAATCAGTTCTTTCTCTGGGTGCCTTCAAAATTATTCAATAAAGTTTTTATCTACTTTTCCATGAAAATGATTTTCCCTCAAATAAATTATCAACTAATTGAGGACAGGAAACCAGAAGAGAAATTTGGGGACTAACAAAACAGAAAGTAAACAAAAGTATTTGGTAAGTGGAAAAGATGATGATGATGATGATGATGATGGGATGATGATCATGACGACTATATAGATGATGAGAGGCAGGATGGCAAAAACTAGAAAGTCCATCTCAGAACAAGGGAGACCTGGGTTTGAGACTCTGGCACATATTGAATATGTGACCTCAGCTGTTACTTAACCCTTCAGTGTTATAAGCAATGATTTAAAATTATAAATTGAAGAGAAGGAACTGATCTGAATCAGTAGTGAAAATTTCTTCAATTGAGAGTTTATTATGCCAATGAAATGAAAGATTCATTGTGTCACTGGTTCCTAATAATAATAATACCAATGAATATATCAACTTTTATGTAATACCTTAAAATAAAAAAAATAGTTTTCTCATAACAACCTTGTGAGGTAAGTAATGTAAGTAGTCTTGCACCTAATAATAGGCATAGATGATAGAAATTTCATTGAAATGGTGAACAAAGCAGTTTGAGGATATAAAGACTTCAGAAGAGAGTGGGTGTAGAGGCCCACAGACAGTGGGAGAACTCTGGGTGAGGTATAAGACCCTTCAGCCCCAAGGGAACCTGCTAACAATGTCTGGTTTGGCTCCCCCCTCCCCATCTTCCCTAAGGGCTCTCGGCTTTCCTGAGAAGTCAGGAGGTGGTGATAACCTGTGTTGTGATTGAAGCAGAGTGACACCAGGTGGCAAAGAGTGATACCAAGTGGTAATCTACATACAATAGCAAGTTGTTTATGTGGTCCCATGTGTGCAGTATATACTTAGTGCATGTGCAGTTATTTTTTTATTTGGTTATATAAGGATATAAGGGGGAGAGAATTTAGAATAAACAGACTCCATGTTTCCACCATCCTCAGGAGTCCCGCCTCATCACTTTTCCACTAAGGTGGTATATTTTAATCACCTGGGCATGGGAGCTCTGGAAAGCATGGTACATTTTGTCACCCCAACTTGGAGGTTCTAGAAAGAAGGACACAACAAGTAGGCAAAGGCATTGTAGAAGTCACAGGACTTTAGAACTTTTTACTCCCCTCGGTTCAGTGTGGAGTGTTTAGGGTCTTCATAATTACACAAATATGTTTCAGACTCCAGTTCAGTGCTTTCTCTGCTAACATGGCAGACAGAAGTCAAATAGCAGAATAACTAGGCTAGGGATAGATTTGTAATTTAATTAGCATAGTGTATACCTAGATGATGAAACTCCCTCTACCAATGTGAGTTGATGCCTTTTCTTCAATTTATTCTCTTAGGAAATTACCTACAGCTCTTAAAAGTTAGAAGATTTGCCCTGTTATGTATGTCAGAGATGGGACTGAAATTCAGGTTTTCCTTGTTTGGAGGTTCCTTCTTTTTCTACTATGCTGTGCTGCCTCTAAGAGAACAGCAAGCATTCTTTGCCCTGTCCCAACAAAGAAATAGGGTTTTATGTCTTACAGATTTTGCTACTGGGAGAAGGAATACTCTCCTCACATCTCTACACTTTTTGGGTTGTTTTGTTTGCATGCTATATTATAATCTCCCAGAAACAAACTCTGTCTCCTCGTTGCTCCTTTTGGGCAGAGAAGCAACAGACTTCAGAAATGAGGCAAATTCCTTCTGCTATCATCAGCTGTCGTGTCTTCTGTTCTATTGAGCTACTTCCATGGCTTTTTACTATTGCTGCTGCTGTTGCTGCCTCTGTTGGTGCTACTATTTGCTGCTGCTGCTATGTCCCAAGGCTAGCTGCTGTTGTTTCTGTTTCTTTTCCAGAGGAAGTATTTTCATATTTATGAGACTGTTTTGGGACTATATTCCAGAGATAATAATTTTCATTTCTTTTGTAAATCAGATCAATAAAGAATCCACAAAAAGTCCTTTCAGGTAATTCAATTTTTAAAAAATTACTACCATAACTGCTTACCAAGTTCAATGGGAAGCTCTCTATACCTCTATCCTAACAGGGTTTTCAAAGGCTTTCATGCCCCTGGGAATTAGTATCTCAAACAAGAATGTTTGAAGTTTTGATAAGCATCAAAAAAGCACTAGACTAGACTAGACTAGAGAGGGAAGACACAGTCATTGATCCTTGTCTTGAATTCTTGCCACTGTGGCAAAGCAACTGGTCAAAATATTAAGCATTTGTTAAGTATCCATTACGTGCCAATATCTGTCCAAGATATTGAAGATAGAAGATCATAAATGAAATAAACCCTGACCTTAAAATGGAAGGTCATTATTTTCCCTTATAAGCAGGAGAAGGGTGGTTTAGTAGTGAAAAGAATATTCTTGGGGGGCTTGATGAGGCATTATGGGGGTGTATTTATAATCCTTTACTGGATTGTTGTAGAAGATGAAGGTTATGTGGTCTTCATGGAGCTGATTTTACTTACCTTCAGAATATTGCATGTGTGTGTATGTGTGTGTGTGTGTGTGTGTGTAAATACAATGATTCAAGCTAATCTCTTAGTTCTAGAATGAAAAGAGAAAGACTTGGAGAAGATATCAGAAAAATTTCACTTTAAATTCAGTCATTTCTCAGAATTGAGCTCATTTCTAGAAAGGTCTTTTATTTATTTAGTATTTTCTCTTTTTTAAACCCATTAAATGAGAGGGATTTTTTGAAGTCATACTTAAACCAAAAAAAAATTTGTCAATAGTCTATAAATCAGGCCATCTCCCTCATACTACTGGGTTTATGAGCTATGATTGTGATGTACTGCTTTCATGAAATTATTCTTCAAAGTTGCCTTTCTCAGAAAAAAGTGATTAACAACACAGGGACATTTTCATGGCTACAATTACCAGTGTGCAACATTCCCTATTAGAAAGAACAATAGCTTCTTTATAGTAGGGGAAAGATGGCGCACTGCACTCTGCTGGACTAGCTAGCTTCTTGTTCCCATGGCAACTAATGTTCACAGATTCTGACAGCACATACCACCTGGTGATCTTGGGTCAAACAGCTGCATACAGCCTCTCCGTTTACAATGGAAAAGAAGAAAGGGGAAAAAAGAAGCTAAAAATGGGGGAAGCAAAATGCAGAGAGTTTACAATTGTTTTGGACCTGTCAGTGCAGGCTTGACTTGCAGTTACCCTGATACTACCTCCAATTAGCCCTGAAAGTGAAGACTGTGTGACTGGTGAGAAGTCAGGAATCTGCCTGGCTCCTAGCTCTACTTGTGAGAGTGTAACCTTTCAAGTATTAAGGTGTGCTGAAGTTTGCTTAGAAAAACTCTTGGCCCTATTTAAAAAAGAGCACCCAAAATGGGAGAGGTCATTTATTCTGGGTGCCCACTGAAGTCATTACTACTTGTCAGTAATTGTAGATCTCTTCTGCATTTAGCCCTAAGCTTAGTGGGTGTGAACGCTGGGCCACATATTCACCAGAACCATCCTTTTAAAGGTTGTTTAAAAGCCTTTTCACCTTAGTGTACCCAGTGTTCTTGAGTGTTTTAACCTTGGGGTGTGAACTTGATGATTGCTGGATATTTTATTTCTTTAGTCTCATCCTTTTCCCTTTAGGGATGTTTTGCAAAGGCTAATTATCTATCATAGCATTAAGCTTCTTGAACTCTATTGAGGAAGGGTTTTTATCCACCTTGGAAATCTCACAAGCGTTAGGTATTGTGTAAAACTTGAGGGATTTCTGTTGCTAGCCAGGCTGATTTTTTTTTTTTTCTGGTTTGGAGCTATGCCAGGGGTAGGACTTACAAAGCCCAAAGACCATATCTCACTCAACCCAAAACTCCTCCCTACAAAATTTGGGTGAAAAGTTGAAGGATTCAAAGAACTCATTGTTCTCCAGATTTTATATGGAAGTCATCTGAAGTGAACTTCTGTGGATCTGATAGGACCTAAAACAGTAGAAGATAATAATAATCTTTATAGTTGATATTTCACTGGGTTTTTTTTCAGTTTAATCTCAAATCCAAGTTCCTTTCCCAAGTGCTTTTCCTAGGTCCCCAATTTGAGTTGATGCTGTATTCTCCTCTGAGATTACTTTTCATTTACTTTGAACTGTCTTATACATACTTAGTTGTTTTCATATTTATAATCTCTTTTAGAACATACATTTCTTGAGGGTAGGCACTCTTTTTGCCTTTCTTTTCAATCTCATCACTTAACACAGTGCCTGGCACATAGTAAGCACTTAAAATTTTCATTGACTGATTTTTGATTGATTTTTAGAAAGTGTTGATGTCTATCATTTCATTTGATCCTCAACAACTCTATAAATGCAAATACTAAAGGAATATGATCTTCATTTTTCAGCTGAAGAAAGTAAAGCTTATAGAGATGAAATAGTGTGCTTGAATTTGCATAATAAGCAGTGAAATTAATATATGTCAGTTCTCTCTTGAGAGCATATATAGTGCTGTTTTTGAATTGAAACTAGAAAAATTTGTAATGGCTACCAATAGTATCAATAAGCATTTATTAGTCACCTATTTTGAGTCACGTATTGTGCTAAAACACTTGTTTAAAAATTCAATACTGTATTTATAATTATATATATGTATTTTTTTACTGATGAAATTTTGAAGATATTGAAGATGAGAATTTTCAATCGTCTATAGACCCTAAACATTCAAATTATATCATTTGAGAAGTAAGCATTTCAAATAGGTTCAAGAAACATTAATTACCTGCTATATATTAGGCAATGTGGTAGGAACTGGGAATGCAAAGACTAATAATCATACTAATTTCCTTAATAATGTTAATACACTATAAAATGATAATAAGGTCTAAGAGCTATTGGTTGTAACATGTAATTAATTCTAATAGTCTCTAGGAAGCATTAAATATAGAGTTTTTAAAATTCTATAGACCATCTTGGAATTGGATAAAGGATACATTGTCCCCATCATCCTATCTGCTACTGGAATTGCCCCAAAGACACTTTCAGTGAGTCTACAGAAGATACACATATCCCAACACTTTTATTCACCTGCAGAAAACAATCATTTTATCACCCTTTCCCAAGTATTGTAGATGTCTGTAAACATTATAAAAGATCATTAATAGCATAGTTACTTATCCTAAGACCATTTCTATGTGAACTTCATAAGAAAGTAAAAATAGAAAACTACTGCAAATATTAACTGTCTCCCCTCCCCCCCAAAGGATCAAGTCTTATCCTCAAAGAGTTTATGTTCAAAAACCAAGTGAGTTCTTACATGCAATAAAATGGAGATAGAATATCGAAAAACATTTTGTTCTAACATTTAATTAATTGTTATAGAGCATCTAAATAGTATAACAGTGGGCTCCCTGATGGGTCTGTGCCTTATTTGTTGTGCATGCAATTCCCATAGATTTTTATATTCTATCATGTTTTCAGCCCACTAACCAGCTTTTTGATGGGGTGTAGAGCCAAACTGATACATTCAAAAGGCATCAACAAACCAAGTCTCTTGGGTTGGCAGAGGAGCTACCATGGGCTTCTTGGGGAGGATGGAATCTAATGATATATCCTAGAGCATGATCATTTATTGGTTTTATCACTCTAGTTTTTGTTTTGTTTGTTTTTTTTTGGGGGGGGTATTGTTTTGTTTTGCTTTGAGGTTAGGGAATATCATAACCTTATGAGCATTGAAAGAGGGAAATGGTGAGCCATCAGAGGCTTGAGACCTGAAGTCTGTGATGGAATTTGTCAGAATTAAGATTGTGAGAAGCAAGGTAGCCAGTGAGTGGCCTGCTTACCCAGATCAGAAGCAGCTAAAAACCAGCTCATCTAGTAACCATCCTTCATTTGAAAGTGAACTTGTTGAGACCAATACTGTATAGAAATTGCATTAAGTTTAAGTCCATACTTTCCAAGAATCGAGGTAGTATAGGGTCACCTCTATATTTCTGTCCTTACATATGGGGAAGATATGTTATAGTGAACATACCTTTATAAAATGTTAATTGACAAAATGGAAGTCGGGTGCTAAGCACCAGTGGCCATCAGTGAATGAAAATATTAAAATGGTGTCTGAGCTGAAAACATCAAAAAAGGCACTCACTATTCCAGAAGGGTACCTCTACAATCCTGATGGTGAAAGGTACTTGGTCTTATTCTGGGAACTGCATCCTAAATATCCCTACAATAGCATTTACAATATGAGTTTTATATTTTAAAAACATTACTAAATGGAAAATATGTTTTTATATGAACTTTTTTTTCTAAGGAATAAAATGATTCACTGGAAACATCAATTCATTCAGCAAAAATAATAAATAGTATCAAAATTTATATTGAATAAATTTAGTTTTCAGGTGCTTTACAAATAGGATTTCATTTTATTTTTGCAATAGCCCTAAGAGGTATGTCTTATTATTATCCTCATTTTTAATGGTGAGGAAACTGAGACAAAGAAATTAAGTGGCTTAATTTACATCACATAGCTAGTAATTATTTGAAGCCAGATTCAAACTTTTATTTTTTTTAATTTAAGGTTTAGCCCTATGTTCATTTCTATGTATTTACTAAACACATAGCTATGTGTTTAGTGAATAGTTCCTATCCTTGTTCTTGAAAAGGACAAAAATGGCAGCACCATTTTGGAATCAAGATAGGGTACGTCTGATTGGCTGATCAAATCAATATGAGCTCTGAAGGTTCTACCGCAGGTTGGGCACAAATAGTACATATGAACATTTTAGAATGTCCATGTCTCTAATTTTATTCATATCCCGTATTTTTTGAACTACTGCAATTTTGTGTCTTTCATAGAGCATATCACCTTCTTTGACATTGCCATACTGTATAATTCTATGCCAGTGTCTCCTATGTTTCATAATTGATTCCAAAGTTCTTTAGAGAGACCTTGAGAATGTTCTTGTATCACTCCTTCTGACTTCCATGCAAGTGCCTGCTTTATGTGAATTCTCTGTAAAGAGTATTTGAGGCAAATGTACATTTGGCATTTGGATAACACATTGATGTTGCTCTCTTTGCAGTAGAGTTTGAATTCTTGGCAGCTTAATTTAAGAAAGGACCTCAATGTCTCTTACCTTATATTGCCAAATGACTTTCAGAATCTTCCTAAGACAATTCAAATAAAAGCAACTCAGTTTCCTGGCATGGTGCTGTAGATTGTCCAGGTTTCACTGGCATACAACAATGAGGTCAGCATAACAGCTCTGTTAACCTTTAATTTGGTAGGCAGTATAATACCTCTTCTCTCCCACACTTTCCTTCTGAACCTCCCAAATACTGTGTCAGCTTGGGCAATGAATCCATCAAGATCATTATCTATATGTATATCCCTGGAAAGCATACTGCCAAAGTAAGTAAACTTATCCACAATATTCAAAATTCTTTCCTTTGCTACCATTGATGTTTCCACATATGGATGGTGTGGTGTTGACTGAAGGAGAAAGTGTTTTCTTGGTGTTAATTATTAGGCCAAAATATATCTTTTAAATTTATGTAATAAAACAAGCATTTCTATTATATAGTATATAAAAAGATTATTTCACATTAAACTGCAAATCTACTATTCACAACTTGCTATTCCTTTCAAATATACAGCAACATTATCTTGTAAATTTCTTTTTTTTCCTCAAGTAGCAGAGAAACAATCCATATTATGTTGTATTTTGTCTTCAGAGGCTGCATTGGGTGCACAATCGTCTGAACAATTTTAGTCTTGGCTTATAGCCTTAAATTAAATGGTTTAATATCAATGCAGAAACTGACCTTGATATCATTTTTGTCCTCATTGAAGGCTTCTGACAACATTGCTGACAACATCATGCATGGAAGCAAGCACAGAGCCTTGTTGCACTCTATTAGTGACTGGAAAAGTACAAGAGCATTGTTCTTTATCCAGAAGCATGCTGTAATAAAATTAATATACAATACTGACGAACTTCTCTGGGCAATCAAATTATAACATAATGTTCCATAGTATTTGATAGTATCAAAGATCTTGTTGGGCAGGAAACACCATATTGCCTATCCCTCAGAGCTTTTTTAAAGCATAATGGCTCTCAGGTAGATGACCATCTTTCTGGTGAAGAATTAGTCTGTTAAGGAGAACACTGACAAAGATCTTGACAGCAATGACTAAGAGAGAGAGATCCCTCTGTGATTGTTACAGGACAATCTATTTCCCTAACTTTTGCAGAAATGGATCGTGGAGGAATCACTGAACTCCTCAGGAATAAACTCCTCTTATCATATAACTCAGAAAATTTCAGTCAGGTTTTATAAAAGCAGTGAATTCTCAGCTTTGTAAATTTTAGCTGGAATAGAACCAGTACTAGTCTTTTTGCCACATGATAGGAGCCTAATGGCATTCAAAACTTCTTTTCAGTTGGAAATTCAATAAGAGAGGGGTTGATTTCAACCTGAGATATATGCTAATTAGCTTCAGCATTGATTGATAACAATCTATTGAGAATGGAAGTATTTAGTTTATCTCTCTAGATCCTGAACTTATCACTAATCACCATGGTTTCATTAGCAATGGGTAGTTGAGATGCACCATAGGTCTTTGGCCCATAAATAGCATTTAAGGCATCATAAAAGGGCTTTGGATTGTTACTATCAGTGTAATACTGAATTTCATCTCTCTTCTTGATGAACCAAGAATCCTGCATCTCTCAAAGCTTCACTTGCACTTTACTTTTGATGGAATTAAGTGATGCCGTCTTAGAAAATGTATGAACTATCTTTTTGTTAAATCCTATGAAATTCTTGTTTTTTCATTAATCAGCTTCTTAATTTCCTCATCATTTTCATGAAATCAGTCTTGATGTTTGCAAGTGTTTTGGCCTAAATAAGTAAACGCAGTGCTGTATATTAGATCTCTGAAACCTGACCATTCCTTTTCTGCTCCACTGTTGCCAACTCTGCAGGATCAGCTTTCTGTCCAAGTTAGCAATGAACTGTTCATGCTCAGAGAAGCACTTTAGTGTTGACATTGTCTTCTGCTAGTCATCTTTTCTTGGGGCTGCTGCTTTTGTTGAATGAAAATATTTAGTTTGGAGTGGATAAGTCTATGATCAATCCAGTACTCTGTACTCACATGGCTTTTGTCACTCTCAAGTCCTTTCTATTTCTTCTTCTTACAATGACAGTTTATTAAATGCCAATATTTGCTGCAAGAATGTATCCACAGAGTTTTATTGCCTTTAGCTAAAGAGAAAACAGTGTTGATGGTAAGATCATGAGATATAAAAATCTTCAACAGTAAGTGAGCACTGCTGTTAAGGTTCTGACTCTATTCTTCCCAAAGACTCCCTGCCATGATGGTAGTCTGGACCTACTCTTGAATTATTGAACCTTGCTCTCATTTGAACTGTTTCAAGGGGGGAAGAATACATAAGCATGTGTATACACACACACACACACACACAAAGTTGAATATAGAAATTCACTTTGCTCAATGGAATTAGGAAGGAAAGGGACTAAGAGAAAGATAATAAGAGGGATGGAGGGTAGATTAAGAGAAATAGTGATCAGAAGCAAAATATTCTGAGGAAGGGACAGGGGAACAAAGAAGATAAATAGAAGAGAACAAAATGGAGGGAAATGCAGAGTTAGTAATCCTAATTATTAAGGTGAATGGGATGAATTCATCCACAAAGTAAAAAAGAAAAACAGAATGGATTAAAAACTGGAATTCAATGTTCTTTACAAGAGACATATTTGAAACAAAAACACACACACACATACACACAAAATTAAAATGAGAGGCTATAGCAGAATCTATTTTGCTTCAATTAAAGTTAATAAATGCAGTGGTAACAATCATGATGCTAGACAAAGCAAAAGAAAAAGTAGAGCTATTTAAAAGAAAAAATTTCAAGGGAACTATATTTTGCTAAATTGTATCATGGAAAATGAAGTAATATCTGTGCTATGCATCAAGTGACATAGTATTTAAAATCTTAAAGGAAAAGTTAAATTAGTTACAGAAGAAAATAGTGAGGGACCTAAATTTGTTCCTGTCAGATCTAAAGAAGTACAAATATAAAATGAACAAGAAAAAAGTTTAGGAGATAAATAAAATTTTAGAAAAGTCAGTTATGAGAGCCCCTTGGATAATATTAATGAAAACACAAAGTATATCTATTTTTCAGTAGGACATAGGACTTTCAAAATATTAACCATGCATTAGGGAGTAAAAACCTCACAGTTGTAGAAAAATAGAAATATCTAATATATCCTTTATTATTTTTTTCATTTATTTATTTATCTATCTACCTATTCATTCATTCATTCATTCATTTATTGTTATTTTTTGTTTTATTTATTTTTATGTAATATGTAATATATTTATATATATATAATTATTATTAAAAGTAATTGAAGACAATAATTTAATCTTAAAGAATGAGTTAAAAAAGCAAATCATAGAAACAGTCAAAAGTTTCATTAAAGATATTAACAACAGGGGGGACCCAAGAGAGTGGAGAGTAGACACAGCCCTCTCTGACCTCTGAGCTTCCCTCAGATTAACAGCAGATTAAGCCTCTGAACTGGTTTTGAAGTGACAGAGCCCACAAATATTTGGAGTATAACAAATTTCCAGAAGAAGATAATTTGGAAGAACTTCAGAAAAGATCTGTTTCAATCAGGCAGGGGGAGAGACTACTGAACCCAGACAGCTACCCAGGGGTAGGAGCTGGCTCAGGAAGCCAGGGCCTTGAGGCAGTCATGCACCATGAAAGTACAAGCTCTCAGCCTGCTTTGTTCTGGTTACAAGGCAGTAGTTCAGCAGATTTACTTTGAGACATCCAAAACAAATACAAAAGGCAAACTGTGAGCCTCTCAACCTCAGACCCTAGGAAAAACAGGACCTGGTCACACCTATCCAGCACCAGAAGTCAGTCAGCAGAACTGTTCCAAGGCAAACTAAAGTAGCTATCACCTCTTTGCCTTAAGAGCAGACCTCAACCTTTTTTAAAAAAAATGAGCAAAAAATCAAAAAGAACTCTGAACATAGACAGCTTTTATGGAGAAAGAGAAGAACAAATCTCAAATCCTGAGGATCTTAAAGCAAGCCAGATCCAGATGAAGCCACTAAGGTTGATATGAGTTGGTCTTCATTTCACAAGTCTCTCTTGGAAGAATTTAAAAAAGGATCTTAAAAGAGAGTTGGAAGAAAAATGGGGGAAGGAAATGAGTTCTTTGAAAGAGTGTATGGGAAAGGAAAATCAGAAATTATCTGAAGAAAACTTAAAAATAGACTTGATGAAATGGAAAATCATATAACCCCTTACAAAATAGATATGAAAAAGAAACCAATTCATTGAAAAACAGAATTTGTGAAATGGAAAAATGCAATGACAAAAACATCTCAATTGGCCAAATGCATAAAGAGATAAAAAAAGCTAACCGAAGAAAATAATTCACTAAAAATTAGAATTGAGCAAATGGAAGTGAATGATTCAATGAGATTTCAACTATGTCAAAACAAAAACCACCAAAATAATGAAAAAAAATAGAAGAAAATGTAAATACCTCATACGAAAACCAACTGACCTGGAAAATAGATCTGGGAAAGATAATCTAAGAATTATTGGACTTCCTGAAAATCATGATGAATAAAAGTGCTTAGACATCATCTTTCAGAAATAATCAAGGAAAACTACCTGGATGTCCTAGAACAAGAGGGTAAAATAGCCATTGAAAGAATTCACCAGTCACCTCCTGAAAAAGACCCCAAAATGAAAACTCCAAGGAACATTGTAGCTAAATTTCAGAATTACCAAATTAAGGGTAAAATATTTCAAGCAGCCAGAAGGAAACAATTAAAATATTGAGGAGTCACAAGCAGGAGGACTATCCAGGACCAAGCAGCTTCCACTTTAAAACACCGAAGAGCAGGGAATTTGATATTCTGAAAGGCAAAGGAACTTGGGTTACAGCCAAAAATCAATTATCCAGCAAAATTGAGCATCATCTTCCAGGGGAAAAGTTGAACATTCAATGAAACAGGTGAATTTCATCTATTACTGATGAAAAGGCTACAGCTGAATAGAAAATTTGATCTTCAAATTTAAAACTCAAGAGAAGCATAAAAAAGATAAAAAGGAAAGAAAAATAACTTTCTTTTAAAAGTTAAAAAGCTTATATCCCTATATGGGAAGATGATATGGGATATGAGATATGGGATATGGGAAGAGTTCTCTTGAACTCTTGAAATCTGTATCTGTTATGAGTGTACTTAGAGGGTACTAGTATAATTTGATTTTATTGTAATGATTTACAAAAGAAACTAGAGGAGGAAAGGTGATTCTATTGGATGAAGAAGAAAATGGAAATTTTTTTTTTTTTTTTTTTTTTTTTTTTTAGAAAATGGAATTAAAGTGGAATAAATTGCATCTCATGAGGAGGCAAAAAAAGACATATTTCAATTGAGGGAAAGAGGAGAGGGTGAGCATTGTGCTAATACTCTCATCAGATTTGGCTTAAAGAGAGAATATCTGACACACAATTTCACAGAGAAGCTTGTAAGGGAAGTAAGGAAGTAAAGGAAGTAAGAGGGGAAGGGGAAAAGGAAGGGGGAGAGCCAATAAAAGGAAGAACAGAAGTAGACGGGGGAAATTATGAGAAAGGGAGAGGGGCTGTAAAAGGGGAGGGCTGTTTGGGGGAGGGAGTGGTCAGTGGTAAAATGCTGAGGAGGAAAGAAAGGGGGAAAGGGAAGAGAAAAATATAAGTGGGGGGTAAACAAGAAGGTAGGAAATACAAAGTTAGTAATTTTATCTGTGAATGTGAATAGGATGAACTTTCCCATAAAATGGAAGCAGATTGCAGATAACAGAATCCTACTATCTGTTGTTTACAAGAAACTAATGTAACCAAAGTGATACATTTAGAATAAAGGTAAAAGATGAGCAGAATTTATTATGCTTCAGCTGAAGTTAAAAAAAAAAAACAGGAGTTGCAATTCTGATTTCAGATCAAGCAAAAGCAAAAATAGATCTAAAAAATAGATCTAATTAAAAGACATAAAGAAGACATGCTACTTGAAGATACCATAGATAAGGAAGTAATATTAATACTAACTATATATGCACTAAGTGGTATAGCATCCAAATTCTTAGAGGAGAAGTTTAGAAAGCTGCAAGAAAAAATAGACAGCAAAATTAATGAGGGATATTAATCTTGCTCTCTCAGAACTAGATAAATTGAAACAGAAAATATATAAGAAAGAAGTTAAGGAGGTAAATAGAATCCTAGAAAAGCTAGGAATGATAGACCTTTAGAGAAAATTGAATGGGTACAGAAAGAAATATACTTTCTTCTAAAGTACATGGAACCTATACAAAAATTGACCATGCATTACGGCCTAAAAGCCTCAAAATCAAATGCAGAAAGGCCAAAATAGTAAATGAATTTTTCTCAAATTATGTTGTGATAAAAATTACATGCAATAAAAGGCCAGGGGAAAATAGACCAAAAATTAATTGGAAACTAAATAATCTAATCCTAAAGAATGAGTGGGTGAAACAACAAATCATAGACACAATCAATAATTTCATCCAAGAGAATGACAATAATAAAACATAACAAAATTTATGGGATGCAACCAAAGCATAAGGGGAAATTTTATATCTCTAAATGCTTACTTGCATAAAATAGAGAAAAAGAAGATCAATGGATAGGGTTTACAACTAAAAAAGCTAGAAAAAGAACAAATTTAAAACCCCAATTAAATGTCAAATTTAAAATTCTGAAAACAAAAGAGCAGATTAATAAAAGTGAAAATAAGAAAACTATTAAATTAATAAATAACACTGAGTTGGTTTTATGAAAAAAATAGTTAAACCTTTAAGTAATTTGATTAGAAAAAGGAAAAAAGAAAATCAAATTGTTAGTCTCAAAATGGAAAGGGAGAATAAAGAGAATTAGAGCAATAATTAGAAGTTATTTTGTTCAACTATGTATTAATAAATTTGATAATCTAAGTGAAATTGAGGAATACCTACAAAAATATAGATCGCCTAGATTAACAGAAGAAGAGATAAATTACTTAAACAGTCCTATTTTAGAAAATCAAATAGAGCAAGTTGTTAATCAACTCCCTAAGGAAAAAATCTCCAGGGCCAAATGGAATTACTTGTGAATTCTACCAAACATTTAAAGAACAATGAATTCCAATACTATGCAAACTAGTTGAAAAAAATAGGGAAAGAAGGAGTCCCACCAAATTTCTTTTATGACATAGATATGGTGCTACTACCAAAACCAGGTTGGGTGAAAATAGAGAAAGAAAATTATAGAACAATTTCTCTAATGAATATTGATGCAGAAATTTTAAATAAAATATTAGCAAAGAGATTACAGAAAATCATCCCCAGGAAAATACACTATGACCAAAGAGGATTTATAAAAGGAATGCAGGGAAGAAATTATTTTATAGATCTAGAAAAAATAACAAAGCTCATCTGGAAGAAAAAAAGGTCAAGAATTTCAAGGGAATTAATTTAAAAAAATACCAATGAAGGTGGCCAAGCTGTGCCAGACCTAAAAGCATATTACAAAGCAGTGGTCATAAAAACCATTTGGTGCTGACTAAGAAATAGTGTAATCAGTGCAACAGGTTAGGTTCACAGGACAAAATAGTCAATGACTATACTAATCTAGTATTTGACAAAATTAAAAGACCCCAGATTTTGGGCTAAAAACTCACTATTTGTCAAAAACTGCTGGGAAAATTGGAAATTAGTATGGCAGAAACTAGAAATTGACCCACAACTGACACCATATACTAAGATAAGGTCGAAATGGGTTAATGATTTAGACATAAAGAGTGATATTATAAGCAAATTAGAAGAACATAGGATAGTTTACCTCTCAGTTCTGTGGAGAAAGAAGGAATTTGTGGCCAAAGAAGATCCAAAATTCATTATTGAACACAAAATAGATCATTTTTATTATATTAAGTTAAAGAGTTTTTGTACAAACAAAATTAATGCAGACAATATCAGAAGGGAAGCAATAAATTGGGAAATTTTTACATTTAAGAGTTCTGATAAAGACCTCATTCCCAAAATATATAGAGATAATATATATAAATATATATAGTATATAATATATACTATATATATTATATATAAACGTATATAATATATAACATATAAACTCAAATTTATAAAAATTCAAGCCATTCTCCAATTGATAAATGACCAAAAGATATGAACAGACAATTTTCAGATGAAGAAATGAAAACCATTTCTAGTCATATGAAAAAGTGCTCAAAATCACTATTGATCAGAGAAATGCAAATTAAGACAACTTTGTGATATCACTACATACCTCTCAGATTGGCTAAGATGACAGGGAAAAATAATGGCAAATGATGGTGGGGATGTGGGAAAACTGGAACACTAATACATTGTTAGTGCAACTGTGAATGGATCCAGCCATTCTGGAGAGCAATTTGGAACTATGTTCAAAAAATTATCAATGTGCATACTCTTTGATCCAGCAGTGTTTCTACTGGGCTCATGTTCTTTTTTTTTTTTTTTTTGAGGTTTTCTTTATTTTTTTGGGAGGGGGGGCTCATATTCTTTTTTTGGGGGGGGGCTCATATTCTAAAGAGATCTTAAAGGAGGGAAAGGGATCCTCATGTGCAAAAATGTTTTTGGCAACCCGTTTTGTAGTAGAAAAAAACTGGAAACTGAATGGATGCCCATCAGTTGGAGAATGGCTGAATAAATTACAATATATGAATGTTATGAAATGTTATTATTCAATAAGAAATGACCAGCAGGATGATTTCAGAGAGACCTGGAGAGACTTACATGAACTGATGTCAAGTGAAATGAGCAAAACCAGGAGACCATTGTACACAGAACAAGAATATTATACAATGATCAATTCTGATGGGTGTGGCTCTTTTCTACAATGAGATGGTCTAGGCTGTTCCAATAATCTTATGATGAAGAGAAACATCTACACCCAGAGAGAGGATTATGGGAACTGAGTGTGGATCACAACCAATTATTTTCACTCTTTTTGTTGCTGTTTGCTTGCATTTTATTTTCTTTCTCATTTTTTCCTTTTTGATTTGATTTTTCTTGTGCAGCAAGATAATTGTATAAGTATGTATGCATATATTGGTTTAACCTACATTTTTACCATGTTTAGCATATTAGATTACTTGCCATGTAGGGAAGGGGGTAGGGGAAAGGTGGGGAAAAATTGAAACACAAGGTTTTGCAAGGGTTAAGGTTGAAAAATTATCCATGTATATGTTTTGAAAATTAAAAATCTTTAATATACACACACATATAAAGATTTTTGTAAGCTTTAAAAAAAGATATAACAGTGAGGCAACATACCAAAATTTGTGGGATGCAACCAAAGTGTTACTTAGGAGAAAATTTCACATTTGTAATGCTTACATAAATTAAAAAAAGAAAGAACAACTCAATTGATTGTGAAATAAAAAAAAAACACCCTGAAAAACAAAAAAATTAAAAATCCTCAAATGAATATCAAAATATAAATCATGCCAACCAAAAGACAGATAGAGAAAATTTAAAGTAAAAGAAATTGAAGTAATAAATAAAGCTAGGAACTAAATAGATGATAAACAATAAAATAGACAAATCACTAGCTAATTTAAAATAAATCACCAGTATCAAAAATGAAAAACTATTTTGCTCAACTTATTGTCTCCCAAACTATCTAAATAAAATGAATGAATATTTACAAAAATATAACTTGCCCAGATTGGCAAAATAAAACATTTAAATAACCCTTAGAAAAAAGAAAGTAAATAAGCCATTGTAGTGTTCTTGTTGGTTTTCTGGAGTTCTCTGGAGCAGCCTTCCTTTCAGTTGAGTAATCACTACGAGAAAAGCCAGGTATAAAAGTAAAAAGTTCAAATTCTTCATTGTTTCCTTGCCTAGGGCTGGGCAGCTTTCTGGAGACCCTTTCAGATTGGCCTTGGTCTCAGTGGGGGGAGTGCAGGAGGGCAGCCACTATGGTGGTGTGAGATGAAGTGAATCTCTCTGAGTCTGAGAGCTTGTGCTTCAGCCTCCAGCCACCACAAAGGTGGATGATGGAATGAATCTTTCTCTTTGGTTCCGGAGATTGAGCTCCTGTTTCCAGTCCTCTTGTCTTCTCTGGCTCTGGCTCTGACTGAGATTGTCCCAGCTTTTTATGCTCTATTCTAATTATATTATCATAGGTGGGAATCTTGTGGAACTAAATTATTAAGTACTAAGAACATGTACTGAACTAGAGAACTTTAAAGCACCATGCTAAACTAGATAACCATTGTATTATCAATTCCACTGACAACGTAAGAATCCTTGTTTTAAGTACAGAGTTCTGGCCCATAACAAGCTATAAATAAGATTCCCATGAAAAAAAATCCCCAAGGCCAGATGGATTTATGTGTATTTTTTTCAATTAAAGAAAAATTAATTCTAATACCTTATAAATTTTCTGGAAGAAGGAGTTCTTTCAAATTGTCTCTAGTATATCAATATGGTTTTGATATCTAAATCAGGGGTAGCAAAAACAGAGAAGAAAACTACTGATGAATTTCTCTAATGAAAATTGACACAAAAACTTTAAATAAAATATCAACAAGAAGATTGTAGCAATATATCACAAAAATCATACACTATTATCAGGGTAAATTTAATTCAGAATGTAGACCTCCTTCCCTATTAGGAAAACTATAAGCATAAGCATAATTTACCATATCAAAAACAAAAATAACAAAAATCAGATGCTCATATCAATAGAAAAAAACTTTAGAAAAATACATCTTCCATTCCTATTAAAAAAATAAAAAGCATAAGAATCAATGGAGCTTTTCTGTCATAAAGTAATATTTATCTGAAACCAAGAATAAGCATTATTTAGAATTGTTTATTTAGATTAGAGGTGAAACATTCTTATTATTTGCTATTTTTATTCACCATTATTATTCAGTATTATATAAGAAATGCCAGCAATTGCAGCAATATAAGAAAAAAATTGAAGGAATAAGAATGGACAGTAAGAATATAAAATCATATTTTTTTGGCAAATGATATGATGGTATACTTAGAGAATTAATTAATCATCTAGACAAAACAGTAAATAACTGAAGCAAACCTGAAGGATATAAAATAAACTCACACAAAGTATTACTATTGCTATATATTAATAAGAAAATCTAGCCCCAAGAAGAGATAAAAACATTCCATATATAATTGTAGGATATAAACCATTTGGGTGTCTACCTGACATGGCATAGATAGGAATTATATAAACACTATTAGAAAACACTCTTCACACAAATAAAGAAAAACAATTAATTGCTAATGGGATAGACTGAATCAATATACTAGAAGCAACATTTCTATCTAAATTATTTATTCATTTATTTAATAGTATACCAAACTAACAAAAAATTACTTCATAGAGCTGGAATAAAAACCCAACAAAATTTATTTAAAGGAACAAAAAAATCAAGATATCAAGGGATCCATGAACAAAAAAGTGAAAGAAGCAACTCCATATCTCTAACTATGCTGCAAAATGGTAATCAACAAAATAATCTAGTTCTGAATAAGAAAACAGCCCCTCCCATCTGATAGCTTCAAGAGTACCAGCTATCCTGAGGGAAACTTTGGAGGGAACCAGCTAAGATGGTTCAATTAGTCTTTTGCCCCTATACCCAGGTTGAACGACCAATTTGCATGTCAGGACCACTATGGACCTCCACCAGAGTTGGTTAATGAAATACATTAGGTATACAAGATTCAGAAGTAATTGAGCATGATAACCTAACCTCATGTTTGATAGAAATCAGATTTGAGGGAGGAACTCACTATTTGACTATTTGGTCACATGAAAATATGCTCTAAATCAAAAATAATTACAGAAATGAAATGCAAATTAAAACAGTTCTGAGGTACCACCTTATTCCCATGGTTAAGATGACAGAAAAAGAAAATGACAAATGCTAGAAGGGATGTGAGAAAACAGATACTCTAATGTACTGTTGGTGACTATAAATTGGTCCAATTATTGAAGAACACAATTTGGAACTGTGCCCAAAAGCCTATAAGACTTTGCATATGCTTTGATCAATAAATGTGACTAAGAAAGGAAAAAGATCCATATGGAAAAAATATTTGAAGCATCTCATCTTATGGTGTTAAAGAATTGAAAACTAAGAAGATACCCATCAATTGAGGAATGGTTGAACAAATTATGTTATATAAAGTGATGCAATACTATTGTAAGAAATTATGATGGTATAACAGAAAAATATGGTAAGACTTATATGAACTGATACAAAGTAAAGTAAGCAGAACCAGATAACAACATACACAGTAATAGCAATATTGTAATAATAATAAATTGTGAAAGACAGCAACTCTAATCAATAAAGTGATTCATAACAGTTCCAAAGAACTCATGATGCAAATCCAATTTATCTCCAAATAGAGAACTAATTAACTCTGAGTACAAATTGAAGCATATTTTTCTTTTTCTTCTTTCTCCCCCTCAACATGCCTAATATGGAAATATATTTTGAATGAATTCAAAGGTCTAGTGGATATTATATAGCTTGCCTTCTTAAGGGATGGGGAAGAGAGTTAAAGGAGGGAGAAAATTTGGAACTGAAAAATTTTGTTAAAAACGATCCAATTGTTAATTTTTTAGTGTAAACATTTATAACCCAGAAACTGGCAAACTACAATTCAAGACATGATTTATTGCTTTATTTATTGTATAGATTTAATAAAATTATGGGAAAATGTCAATAATGTTCATTAAACTTTAAAGTATTCTTTTATTTGTGTTTTCAGAGACTTAGTTGTTAAATATTCACTAACACATGAATTTCCTCCCACATGAAGAATAAAACAAAGGCTGGACAACCCATTATCAAATATGTTGTAGAGGAGATACTTTTTTCAGTCCTAGAGCATTAATGCGAGCTCTGCCAATTGTGAAATGCTGTGATACAGATACATTTTTAACAGGAAGGCAAAGGCTCTCCTAACTCAACCAGCCAATGATGCTCCACTCCATGTCCCAGCCTCCTTTTTCCATTGCCTACAGTCTGGCCCAATGATAAAACCTAGAATTTGTATGCTCCTGTAGGATCTGTAAAATGCTTTACAAATACTATTTCACTTTATCCTTATAGCTCTGAGGTTTTTATCCTTGGAGATATAAACAATATACAAGATGGGAGTGGCTTTATCAGTTCATACCAGACAAAACTCAATTTGTTTTTTTTTCTGTAGGATTATAAACTAGAAAATCATAATACGAATAGTTGATTTAGATTTGATCAAAGCATTATTATTAAATATATAGATAGACATCACAAATCTTGGAGAAATAAAAAAGAAGGTTCTAAAGGATCTCAAAATGCTGCAGTGATGAGTAAAATTTATTTCTGTTTAACAGAAATAAATGTAAATTCCTATGTGTGTCTAACAATTAGCTCCACAAGTACAAAATAAGGAAGGCATTGCTAGCTATAACAATTAGTGTGCAGAAGATCTGGGGTTTTTAGAAAACTGAACATACATCATTGATCCAAGCCAGAAGCGATAAAAGCTGATGGAATTTAGGCTGTAATAAGAAAGGCATGGTATTGAGGATAAGGCAGGAGATAGTTTATTGGTAACTTGCCCTGGTCAGAGCACAGAAGGAGTTTGTGTGTTCAGTTAGTAATAGCACATTTTAAGAATGATTTCTGAGTTTTTGGTGTTCCCCCTTCTTTTTACTGCTAACAAATCTGGGTTTGACAATTGAAGTTTCTTCCATTTCATAACACCTGACTAGCCCTCTTGATTTTGAAATGAATGACTATTTCAGATGATTTCAGCCTAATAATCTGGTTACCTTGGATTCTGACCTTTCCCTTTTGATATGTTCTCTTTTTTTAGATTTCTTCATTATCCTTTATCATTGGCAAAAGTGAGTTCTGTCTCCCTGGGGCAGGGATGGAGCAAGCATTTATTAAATACCAACTATATTCTAGGCAAAAAAGCTTTACAAATGTCTCTTGATCTTCACAACAACCCCGTTAGGTAGATGCCATTATCTCCACTTTATAAATGATAAAATTGTGTCACTTGCTAAGAGTCTTTTTTAAAGAAGCTTTTTATTTTTAAAAATTTTAAAATTAAAACCTTTTATTTACAAAACATATACATGAGCAATTTTTCTACAGTGACCCTTGCAAAACCTTCTGTTCGAAATTTTCCCCTCCTTCCCCCACCACCTCCCCTAGATGGCAAGTAGTCCAATACATTAAATATGTTAAAATATATGTTAAATCCAATATATGTATTATTATTTATACAGTTATCTTCCTGCACAAGAAAAATCAGATCAAGAAGGAAGAAAAAAAACTTCAAAAGAAAACAAAATGCAAGCAAACAATAACAGAGAGAGTGAGAATGCTATGTTGTGGTCCACACTCAGTTCCCACTGTCTTCTCTCTGGGTATAGATGGATCTCTTCATCACTGAGCAAGTAGAACTGGTTTGAATCATCTCATTGTTGAAGAGAGCCATGTCCATCAGAACTGAATGTCCTTTAGTCTTGTTGTTGCCATGTATAATGATTTCCTTATTTCACTTAGCATCAGTTCATGTAAGTCTCTCCAAGCCTCTCTGTATTCATCCTGCTGATCATTTATTACAGAACAATAACATTCTATAACATTCATGTACCACAATTTTTACTTAGCCATTCTCCAATTGATGGGCACCCATTCAATTTCCAGTTTCTAGCTACTACGAAAAGGGCTGCCACAAACATTTTTGCACATGTGGGTCCCTTTCCCTCCTTTAAGATCTCTTTAGGATATAAGCCCAGTAGAAATACTGCTGGATCAAAGGGTATGCACAGTTTGACAACTCAAAAAGTTTTTTATTTTCAAAACATATGCATCGATATTTTTTAACAATCACTCTTGCAAAACCTTGAGTCCCAAATTTTTTCTCCCTCCCTTCCTCCCACCCCCTCCCCTAGATGGCAAGTAATCCAATATATGTTAAACATATGCAATTCTTATAGACATATTTCCATAATTATCATGCTACACAAGAAAAATCAGATCAAAAAGAAAGAAATAGAAACAAAACCAAATGCAAGCAAACAACAACAAAAGCAGAAATTTTATGTTGTGAGCCTCACTCAGTCCCCATAATCCTCTCTCTGAGTGCAGATGACTTTCTCCATCATAAGATCATTGGAGCTGGCCTGAATCACTTTGCTGTAGAAAAGAGTCAAATCCATCACAACTGATCATTGTATGATCTTGTTGTCATTATATACAATGTTCTCTTGATTCGACTCACTTCACTTAGCATCAGTTCATTTAAGTCTCTCCAGGTCTTTCTGAAATCATCCTGCTGATAATTTCTTATAGAACAATAATATTTCATAATAGTCATATATCCATAATTTATTCAACCATTCTCCAACTGATGGACATTCTCTCAGTTTCCAGTCTACTTGCTAAGCATCTTATAAGTAATAAGTGTCTGAGGCTGAATTTGAAATCAGGGTTTCCTGATTTCCAGACCAGTGCTATGTACTGTACTAAGTAACTATCTTATGGATAGAATCTCCCCAGTCTCCTTAGTTCCATTTCTTACCTTTCCTCCTATCATAGTGCTTCAAATTTTACCAGAATCAACTCACTGACATAATAAAAAACAATATATTGAAATGTGTTAGATTGATAACAAATTTATCTACTGAAAGAGGGCCCGAGAATTTGTTGGGTCAAGGGCCTAACATGTTCAGAAGTATTTACTTCTAGGTCATTGATTCAGAACTTGTCAGTAGTTCTAGTGTTTTAAAATTACTATTGTTGAGAGGGTGGAGCCAGGATGGCAGAGAAAGCACACGAGACTTTCTAAGCTTTTCTCTTACTCTCTTTATCAATATTATATCGAGCCTCAAAAATCGTCTTGACTGCTACAATTCATAAAGTTTAGAAGTATAACAACTCACCAGCTGAAGAAAATCTGCAGTCCCGCCAAAAAAGGTTTGTCCTGGGGCGGGGGTGGTGGGGGTGGGGTGGGGTGGTGGGGGTGGGGTGGATCAGCACAAGCAGGGAGAGAACCAAGGCTCTGAGCAGAACCTCAAACCGGAAGTGAGATCACAGATCGAAGCACAAGCTCACAGCCCCAATCCGCAGCACTGGGCTTTTCCTTGGGGCAGTTGCAAGCATGGCAGGAGGGCACAGCCCAGGTTAGCCTCTAATCTGCACAGTGGGGGGCTCGGCTTGGTGCAATAGAGCTTTCACAGGGAAATTTGCTTCCTGGCAGAGACTTCCAGTCTGAGTCTAGCTATCTGCTGATCAGCTGCTAATACCCACAGCCCCATAAGGGGCTGGCTTGGGGCAGTGACATTTTCACCGCTTAGTCTCTAGCCTTAGAGCAACAACACAGCTCAACTGGGCACTTCAATAGCTCGGCCAGTGCTGAATTCACCTCCAGTTGGGAGAAGGGAAAACTCTCACTCAGAGCACTCCCATACCTCAGAGTTGGAAGCCAGTTTACATCTCTCCCTGCTCTGCAGAGGAAGCTGGTAACCCCCTTGCGTAGAAGGCATACCCTAAAAGCTTTAAAAAATGAATAAAAAAATGAAAAGAACGATCGACAGCGTCTATACAGAAAAAGAGCAGGTCTACAAACCTGAAGAGACTAATAGCAAACAGGCACCAGACAATACCCCAAAGGGGAATGTCACCTGTCCCTTTTTACATGATGCTGTCACAGAAGAGACCAATAAAAATCTCAAAAGGGAGAGGAAAAATGGGGAAAGGAAAGAGAAGCTTTACAAGAGAGCAACAACTTCCTGAAATATGAATTGGAAAAGATAAAAAATTCCCAGGAAGTACAGGGAAACAAAATTTGTGAATTGGAAAAAGTAAAAAATCTCTGGAAAGTAAGATTTGTGAGGATCTGTGAATTGGAAAAAGAAAATAATTCACTAAAAAAAAAATTAGTGAAATGGAAAAAAATTCCATAGAGCAAAACAATTCATTTAAAAACTCAATTGGACATATACAGAAAGAAGTAAAAAAAGCTAATGAAGAAAATAATTCATTAAAAATCAGAACTGAACAAATAGAAACTAATGATTCATTGAGACAGCAAGAATCAGTCAAGCAAAACCAAAAAAACGACAAACTGGAAAAAACCATGAATTATCTACTTGCAAAAATGACAGACTTGGAAAATAGATCTAGGAGAGATAATCTGAGGATTATTGGACTTTCCGAAAATTATGATGAAAAAAAGAGCCTAGATACTATTTTCAAGAAATCATCAAAGAGAACTGCCCAGATGTAATAGAACCAGAAAGTAAAATAGGCATTGAAAGAATTCATTGAACACCTTCTGAAAAAGACCCTAAAATAAAAACCCCAAGGAATATTGTGGCCAAATTTCAGAACTATTAGATTAAGGAAAAAAATTTTACAAGCAGCCAGAAAAAAACAATTTAAATACCGAGGTGCCACAATAAGGATCACCCAAGATCTGACTGCCTCCACATGAAAGGATCGAAGGGCCTGAAATCTGATATTCTGAAAGGCAAAAGAACTTGGAATGCAGCCAAGAATAAACTACCCAGCTAAACTAAGCATTTTCTTCAAGGAAAGAAGATAGACATTTAATGAAACAAATGAATTACATTTGTTTCTAAGGAAAAAACCAGAACTAAACAAAAATTTTGATCTCCAACCATAGGACTCAAGAGATGCAGAAAAGGTAAAAAGAACTCTTGAGAATTGTATTTCTGTTGTGGATATACAAAAAGACTACATGTATAATTTGATTTTACTGATATAACATAAAAAAGGGAAGTAGATATGGAAAAGGGATGATGGCAGAAAAGGTGGGAAGGGGGGATAAAAAAAGGGAAGCCACATCCCACGAAGAGGCAAAGGAAACTTATCATATCTGAAGGAATTTAGAGATGGGGAGGAACATTGTGTGAATCTTACTCTCATCAGAGTTAGCTCAAAGAGAAAATAATTGACATATGTGTTTTAGAGAAAATTCTCTCTTGCCTCATTAAAAAGGGGGGAGAGGAAAAGGGAAAAGAAAAAGAGTAATAAGGGAAGAAAGGGGAAATGATTCAAAGGGGGAGGGAGGGATTCTAAAGAGGGTGAGCATCGTGATACAAGTGGGGTACATAAGTTTAAAAAGGGGAAAGAGGGTTGGGGGGCAAGAAAAAGTAAAGCATAATCTGGGGATATTAGGATGGCAGGAAATACAGAATTAGTCATTCTAACTGTAAATGTGAATGGGATGAACTCTCCCATAAAGAGGAGGCAGATAGCAGACTGGATCAAAAGTCAGAACTCTACAATATGTTGTTTACAAGAAACACATTTAAAGCAGGGAGATACATACAGAGTAAAGGTAAAAGGCTGGAGCAAAATCTATTATGCTTCAGGTAAAGTAAAAAAAAGCAGGAGTAGCCATCCTTATCTCAGATCAAGCAAAAGCAAAAATTGATCTAATTAAAAGAGATAAGGAAGGAAACTACATCTTGTTAAAGGGTAGCATAGACAATGAAGCAATAACAATACTAAACATATATGCACCAAGTGGTATAGTATCCAACTTCCTAAAGGAGAAATTAAGAGAGTTGCAAGAAGAAATAGACAACAAAACTGTAATAGTAGGAGATCTCAACCTTGTACTTTGAGAATTAGACAAATCAAACTACAAAACAAATAAGAAAGAAATTAAAGAGGCAAATAGAATATTAGAAAAAATTAGGTATGCTAGATCTTTGGAGAAAATTGAAAGGAGACAGAAAGGAATATACTTTCTTCTCAGCAGTTCATGGAACCTATTCAAAAATTGACCATATATTAGGACATAAAGACCTCAAAGTTAAATGCAAGAAGGCAGAAATAGTAAATGCTTTCTTTTCAGATCATGATGCAATAAAAACTACATTCAACAAAAAGTTAGGGGTAAATAGACCAAAAAGTAATTGGAAACCAAACAATCTCATCTTAAAGAATGATTGGGTGAAATAGCAAATTATAGATACAATTAATACTTTCACTCAAGATAATGACAACGATAAGACATCATACCAAAATTTGTGGGATGCAGCCAAAGCGGTAATAAGAGGAAATTTTATATCCTTAGAGGCTTACTTGAATAAAACAGAGAAAGAAATGATTAATGAATTGGGCTTGCAACTAAAAAAACTAAAAAAAAGACCAAATTAAAAACCCCCAATCAAATACTAAATTTGAAATTCTAAAATTAAAAGGAGAAATTAATAATATTGAAAGTAAAAAAAACTATTGAACTAATTAATAAAACTAAGAGTTGGTTCTATGAAAAAGCCAATAAAATAGATAAGCCTTTGGTAAATCTGATTAGAAAAAGGAGGGAGGAAAATAAAATTACTATTGTTTAATGGCTGTGTAGTGGTCTGAACTAAATGAACATATGGTATCTGTCCATTTTTCTTTGGTTTGAAAATGTTATGGTAATCATTCTCATAATGAGAAGCAATAATTGTCAAGGATAAATAGGCAGAATTGTTTACATATCTCTAAAAATACTCTTTATAGTTCAGATTTAGAGAAAATTAAGGGACTAAGATAGGAACTGTTTGTTTTGAGCCTGTCTTTCTGTTGTCTTCCCTGGTGTGCAATTGGATGTTTATCTTCTACAGATGTTAAGCAGGCATATTTTTAAAAAGTCCTATTGATGCCCTTTATTTTTACATCATAGTCATTTCTAGATATATCCACACCCTAACCCCACCCCTTATCTCATAGTTAACCCTCCCTTATGACAGAAAATCAGCTAAGCAAATCCAGCTGATATAGCAACAGCATTGACATCATGTGCAATGCTCCACACCCAGGGTCCCCAACCTCTCTAATGAATGGAAGGTTTTATTTTCCTTCATCTCTTTTCCCTAAGAAGTTTGGTTATTATTATAATATACTATATGATTTCATTTGCTTGTTCTTCCCATTTACATTCTTGTAATTGTTTCTTATTCACCTGTCTGTTTTTTTGTTTTTGTTTTTTGTTTACTTCATTCAAGAAGATACATTTCAATAGGATAAGAAAATGGACTTGTGATTTCATTGGAATAGGAATTACTAAGGAAGAACTTTCTCATTGGTCCACATCTTCTGTGTGATTTATGGTCTGACTTGTCCAAGGTCAATAACTATCAGATAGAACCTGTATCCAAGTCTTGCTGGCTCTGGTCCTATTATAAAACTAGATCTAACTTTATAGCATCAAAATTCTCTTAGAGAAAAATCACCATATGGAAAAATACACACCATGCTTAGGCATATTAAACATATGCAATTCTTCTAGACATATTTCCATAATTATCATGCTGCACAAGAAAAATCAGATTAAAAAGAAAAAAATAGAAACAAAACAAAATGAAAACAAACAACAAAAATGAAAATTCTATGTTGTGAGCCTCATTCAGTCTCCACAATCCTCTTTCTGAGTGCAGAGTGTTATAACTGTTTTAATCTCACAGAAAAGAACACTAGTCTACAAATCAGAAAGTAGTGCTGAGAAATTCATAACTTGCTTAATTTATAATATAAAGAACAGTCTAATCTCCCAGATAACTTTTCTGCCATCAGTGCTGACTGAGTTCCTGGGTCAAGTGAGGAGAGTGGGGATCATATGTTTCCCAGGATAGAATAAAAATCTCTACTCTGAGTCAAGAACACAGTGTTATCATCTATCTTTTAGAAAGGCTTGATAGGAAGAAAGTTTAAAAAAAAAAGTGCCCAGGGAATAGGATGAACTGGAATCAGGCTACATTCATGGGGGGAGAAAAATGCTAGAAGGAGGTTCCAGGGTTATAAAGGATGAAAATGAGACGACAGCAGTGTTTCTCAAATTGGGTCATGATCCCTGAAGGGGATTTGGCGGAAGGAAAATACCAGAGAGAAATTCCAAAGTGTGTGCTTCACATCTGTTCTAATCCCAGCACTGTAGGGAAAGAATTGAAATGAGAAATCAGAGCCACTCCTAGATTACAGTTAAAATGGTTTGCCCCATACTCAGCTGCTGAGAGAGGAACATAATAACCATTCATGTTAAAGGTGAGAATGAAATCCCTGAGTTAAGGCAAAGTTATAAGATATTCTCTCTTTGTCTCTCTGTTTCTCTGTCTCTTTAACTCTCTGTCTCTCTCTGTTTCTGTTGTTCTCTGTCTGTCTCTGACTGTGTGTGTGTGTGTGTGTGTGTGTGTGTGTCTCCTTTCTGTCTGTCTGTCTCCTCTGTGTCTCTCTGTCTCTGTCTCCTCCCTGTGTCTCTCTCTGTGTCTGTCTCTCTTTGTCCCTTTCTTTCTCTGTCTCTCTCTGGCTCTGTCTTTCTCTCTCTGTCCCCTTCCCCAACTTCCTAAGATTACCTTTTTGCCTTTCCTTCCCTAGAAGAATGCCCTGAATTTTCATAGACAACTAGATGACATAGTGAATTGAGTGTTGACTTCAAGTTGATAAGTTAGTAGATATTTTTAAGCTATTTATTATCTATGTGACTCTGAGCAAGTCTCTAAACCTCTGAAGAATTCAGTTTCCTGATTGCCCTCATTGCATAGGGCAGCTAGATGGCACAATGGATAGAGTTCTCAGCCTGGAATCAGGAACACTCACTCATCTTCCCTAGTTCAAATCTGGCCTCATACATAGCTGTATGACCCTGGGAAAGTCATTTAACTCTATGTGCTTCAATTTCCTCATCTGTAAAATGACTTAGAGAAGGAAATGGCAAACCACTTCACTATCTTTGCCAAAAAAATTCCAAATAGGATCATGAAGAATTGGATACCACTCAATAATAACAACAACAAATAGGAATAAGAGAAGCTAACTTCTAGGGTTGTTGTGAGGATGAAATGAGAAAATCTATGTAAAACACTTTGCAAACTTTAAGTGACATATAAACACTAGCTATTATTTCTTCCTAGAAGATGCATGATATAATAGAAGTACCACTAGATTTGAAGACAGCAGTAGTTTCAAATCTTAGCTCTGCTACTTAGAGCATTACTTGTATGACTTGGAATGAACCCCCTTCCTGTAAAAAGTGAAAATTGGCCTGATATCTAGAATCCCTTTGTGCTCTAATTCCTATGAGCCTAGGAATTTTAAACATATGATGATGATGGTATGGGAAGCACATAAAGTTATTTGCCTAAGGCTCTAAAACCCTTCAGGCCAGCTTTGCCTCTGTACTTGCCTATGAAAGGCTTATTGAACACAGGATTCTTATCCTTTCAATCCATCAGCTTCAGTTCCAGAGTTTACCATGGTAGAAAAGGGCAGAGGGCCTAAGATTGGTCCAGTGGCACCCCTTTGATCTATTTGGCTGTTTTAATGACTTATATAGAATTTTTCTCAGTGAAACAAGATGTGGTTGGATTTATAACCTGCTCTGGACTAAGAATGTAAACTATGCAGGAGGTGGGACAAGTGTAGACTTTGCCACAGGTTAGGTATGTTCTAATAATGAGTGGAGATGTGACTTGGGGGAGAGGGAAGGTAATATAGCCAATAATGTCCTTCCACAGGGTCAAGAACATCCAAGTGGTAAACTATCCTGTGTTCCTCTAATTTATTTATAATCTCATTCTTTATGCCTTTATAAATAAATTAGAGGAACACAGGATAGTTTACCGCTCAGACCTGAGGAAGAGAAAGGAATTTATGACCAAAAAAGAACTAGAGATCATTACTGATCACAAAATAGAAAATTTTGATTATACCAAACTGAAAAGTTTCTGTACAAACAAAACTAATGCAGACAAGATTAGAAGGGAAGCAATAAACTGGGAAAATATTTTTACAGTCAAAGGTTCTGATAAAGAACTCATTTCCAAAATATATAGAGAACTGACTCTAATTTATAAGAAATCAACCCATTCTCCAATTGATAAATGGTCAAAGGATATGAACAGACGATTCTCAGATGAAGAAATTGAAACTATTTCTAGCCGTATGAAAAGATGCTCCAAGTCATTATTAATCAGAGAAATGCAAATTAAGACAACTCTGAGATACTACTACACACCTGTCAGACTGGCTAAAATGACAGGGAAAGATAATGCGGAATGTTGGAGGGGATGTGGGAAAACAGGGACACTAATACATTGTTGGTGGAATTATGAATACCTCCAACTATTTTGGAGAGCAATTTAGAACTATGCTCAAAAAGTTATCAAACTGTGCATACCCTTTGATCCAGCAGTGTTACTACGGTGCTTATATCCCAGAGATCATAAAGAAGGTAAAGGGATCAGTATGTGCACGAATGTTTGTGGTAGCCCTCTTTGTAGTGGCCAGAAACTGGAAACTGAGTGGATACCCATCAATTGGAGAATGGCTGAATAAATTGTGGTATATGAATACTATGGAATATTATTGTTCTGTAAGAAATGACCAACAGGATGATTTCAGAAAGGCCTGGAGAGACTTACACGAACTGATGCTGAGTGAAATGAGCAGGGCCAGGAGATCATTATATACTTCAACAACAATACTATATGATGACCAATTCTGATAGGCCTGGCCATTCTCAACAATGAGATGAACCAAATCAGTTCAATGGAGCAGTAATGAACTGAACCAGCTACACCCAGTAAAAGAACTCTGGGAGATGACTAAGAACCATTACATTGAATTCCCAATCCCTATATTTTTGCCCACCTACATTTTTTATTTCCTTCACAGGCTAATTGTACAATATTTCACAGCCTGATTCATTTTGTACAGCAAAATAACGGTTTGGTCATATATACTTATTGTGTATCTAATTTATATTTTAATATATTTAACATCTACTGGTCATCCAGCCATCTGGGGGAGGGGGTGGGGGGGAAGAAGGGGGAAAATTGGAACAAGAGGTTTGGCAATTGTCAATGCTGTAAAGTTACCCATACATATAACCTGTAAATAAAAGGCTATTAAAATAAAAAAAAAGTCAAAAGAAAAAAATTCAAGTGATAGCTTTATGACATATTAAAAATTATTTTTTATTTAAAAATATTTTATTTTTTTAAAAATATTTTTTATATTTTTAAATTTTATTTTATATTTTTTTATTTAAAAAAGATATAGAATACATTATACAATACACATATTGTTACATTCTCCTACATTTGTCACAGTCAATATTTATAGATGTTCTATGGGTAGAGTTCATGTTCCTATAATCCTTGGGGCCAAACAAGAAATTCTCTTTTGGGAGGAAATGTTATGGATTGCAATTCCCAGAAGACTGTGCATGATTCTGTTACAAACAATGTCCCCCGGGGCTAAGAATGTGTTGGAGCCAGATGGATAGGTTGAAAAGAACCAATTGTTAAATTATCAGTTTAAGCATTAACACCTCAGAAATTGGCAAACCCTACAGAACAGGGCTTGATTTATTGTTGTGTTGACTGTCTAGATTTCAAAAAAAGATTGAGAAAATATTTATGATGTAGATTAAACTTGAAAGTATGTCATGAATCCTCTTTAAAAACTATTATTATAGCTTTTTATTGACAGAACATATCCATGGGTAATTTTTCAACATTGTCCCTTGTAATCACTTCCTTCCAGTTTTTCTCTTCTAATCTTTTCTGCATTAGTTTTGTTTGTACAACAGCTTTTTAACTTGATACAATCAAAATTTTCTATTTTGTGATAAATAATGACCTCTAGGTCTTCTTTGGTCACAAATTTCTTCCTCTTCCACAAGTCTGAGAGATAAACTATCCTATGTTCTTCCAATTTATTTCTAATCTCGTTCTTTATGCCTAAATCATGAACCCATTTTGATCTTATCTTGGCGTACAGTGTTATGTATGGGTCCTTGCCTAGTTTTTGCCATACTAATTTCCAATTTTCCCAGCAGATTTTGTCAAATAGTGAATTCTTATCCCCAAAGTTGGGATCTTTGGGTTTGTCAAACACTAGATTGCTATAGTTATTGACTATTTTGTCCTGTGAACCTAAACTATTCCACTGATCAACTAGTCTATTTCTCAGCCAATACCACATGATTTTGGTGACTACTGATTTATAATATAGTTTTAGATCAGGTACAACTAGGCCACCTTCATTTGATTTTTTTTCTTATTAGTTCCCTCAAAATTCTTGATCTTATGTTCTTCCATATGAATTTTGTTGTTATTTTTTTCTAGATCATTAAAATAGTTTCTTGGGAATCTGATTGGTATAACATTAAATAAATAGATTAGTTTAGGTAGTATTGTCATCTTTATTATATTCTCTTGGCCTATCCAAGAGCACTTAGCATTTTTCCAATTGTTTAGATCTGACTTTATTTGTGTGGAATGTGTTTTGTAGTTTCTCTTTGTATCTCTTGCTGTTGGATTTTATTGGTGATATATAAAAATGCTGAGGATTTATGTGGATTTATTTTGTATCCTGCAACTTTGCTTAAGTTGTGGATTATTTCTAATAGCTTTTTAGTAGAATCTCTGGGGTTCGCTAAGTATACCATGATATCATCTGCAAAGAATGATAATTTGGTCTTCTCATTATCTACTCTAATTCTTTTAATCTCTTTCTCAACTCTTATTGCCAAAGCACGCATTTCTAATACAATATTGAATAGTAATGGTCATAGTGGGCAACCTCTTTTCACTCCTGATCTTACTGGAAATGGTTCCAGTTTATCCCCATTACATATGATGCTTACTGACATTTTAAAATAGATGCTACTGACTATTTTAAGGAAAAGTCCATTTATTCCTATACTCTCAAATGTTTTTTTAATAGGAATGGATTTGAATTCATCAAATGCTTCTTCTGCATTTATTGAGATGATTGAGATGATGGTTTTTATTAATTTGGTTATTGATATAGTCAACTATGCTAATAGTTTTCCTGATATTGAACCAGCCCTGTATTCCTGGTATAAATCCTACTTGGTCATGGTGTATTATCCTGGGGATGATGTTCTGTAGTCTTTTTGCTAATGTTTTTATTTGAGATGTTTGCATCAATATTCATTAGGGAGATTGGTCTATAATTGTCTTTCTCTGTTTTCAATCTACCTGGTTTAGGTATCAACACCATGTCTGTGTCATAAAAGGAATCTAGTAGGACTCCTTTCATCCCTATTTTTCCAAATAGTTTATATAGCATTGGAGTTAATTGTTCTTTAAATGTTTCGTAGAATTCACATGTAAATCCATCTGGTCCTGGGGATTTTTTCTTAGGGAGCTGATTAATAGCTTGCTCTATTTCTTTTTCTAAAATGGGACAGTTTAATCAATTTACTTCTTCCTCTATTAATCCGGGCAAGCTACATTTTTGAAGGTATTCATCCATTTCATTTAAGTTATCAAATTTATTGGCATAAAGTTGGGCAAAGAAATTCCTAATTATTGCTCTAATTTCCTTTTCTTAGTGGCAATTTCTCCCTTTCCATTTATAAGACTAACAATTTGATTTTCCTTCTTTCCTTGTTCTAATCAAATTTACCAAGGGTTTATCTATTTTGTTTGTTTTTTCATAGAACCAACTCTTAGTTTTATTTATTAATTCAATTTTTTTTACTTTCAATTTTATTAATCTCCCCTTTTATTTTTAGAATTTCAAGTTTAGTGTTTGACTAGGGGTTTTTAATTTGCTCTTTTTTAGCTTTTTTTAGTTGCAAGCCTAATTCATTGATTTTTCTCTTTCTCTATTTTATGCAAGTAGGCCTCTAGTGATATAAAATTTTCCCTTGTTACCACTTTGGCTGAATGCCATACATTTTGGTATGATGTCTCATTATTGTCATTCTCTTGGGTGAAATGATTGTGTCTGTGATTTGCTGTTTCACCCGAGATTATTTAATTTCCAATTATTTTTTGGTCTATTTTCCCCTGGCTTTTTCTTGGATATAATTTTTATTGCATAATGATCTGAAAAGAATGCATTTACTATTTCTGCCTCTCTGCATTTGAATTTGAGGTCTTTATGTCATAATATATGGTCACTTTTTTGTATAGGTTCCATGAACTGCCAAAAAGAAAGTGTATTCCTTTCTGTCTCCATTTAGTTTTCTCCAAAAATCTATCATACCTAACTTTTCTATTATTCTATTTACCTCTTTCAGTTCTTTCTTATCTATTTTGTGGTTTGATTTATCTAGTTCTGAGAGTCCAAGGTTGAGATCTCCCACTATTATAGTTTTGCTGTCTATTTCTTCTTGCAGCTCTCTTAACTAATTTCTCCTTTAAGAATTTAGATGCTACACCACTTGGTGCATATATGTTTAATATTGATATTGCTTCATTATCTATGTTACCCTTTAGCAAGATATAGTACCCTTCCTTATCTCTTTTAATTAGATCAGTTTTTGCTTTTGCTTGATCTGAGATCAGGATGGCTACCCCTGCTTTTTTGATTTCACCTGAAACGTAGTAGATTCTGCTCCAGTCTTTTACCTTTACTCTGTATGTATCATTCTTCTTCAAGTGTGTATCCTGTAAACAACATATTGTAGGATTCTGAATTTTAATCCAGTCTGCGATCCGCCGCCGCTTTATGGGGGATTTTACCCCATTCACATTTATGGTTAAAATTACTAATTCTGTATTTCCTGCCATTTTGTTAACCTCAGATTATGCTTTTCTCTTTTCTTTCCTCCTTACCCCCCTCCCCAGTATTAAACTTGTGAGCACCATTTGCCTCATGCCCTCCTTCTTTAAGATCCCTCCCCCCATCTTAGAATCCCTTCCCTTTTCTTAAACCTTTTCCTTACAATTTCTGTATTTCCTTTGCTTTGGCTTATACCTTCCCTTTTCACTTTTCTCCTCCCACTTTTCAATGAAGTAAGAGAAGTTTCTCTGTAAATCGAATATTTCTAATATTTTTCTCTTTGAGCCAATTCTAACGAGAGTAAGATACACACTATGTTCATCCTCTTCTCTTCTTTCCCTCAGATATTATAGGTTTCCTTTGTCTCTTCATGAGATGTAGTACCTCCACTTTTCCCTTTTTCTGGTACAATTTCCTTTCCACCTCTACCTTCTTTTTTTATGTTATAACAATAAAACCAAATTATACATGTATACTCACAACAGAAATATAGTTCCCAAGATTTCTTTTTACCTTTTTAGTTTCTCTTAAGTCCTATATTTGGAGGTCAAACTTTTTGTTTAGTTCCAGTTTTTTCATCAGAAATAGATGTAATTCACCTATTTCACTGAATGTCCATGTTCTTCCCTGGAAAAAATTCTCATTTTGGCTGGGTAAGTTATTGTTGGTTACATATCAAGTTCCTTAGCCTTTCAGAATATCAGATTCCAGGCCCTTCGATCCTTTAATGGGGATGCTGCTAGATCCTGAGTAATCCTTATTGTGGCTTCTCTGTATTTGAATTGTTTTTTTTTTCTAGCTGCTTATAGTATTTTTTCCTTGGTCTGATAGTTCTGGAATTTAGCTACAATATTTCTTGGAGTTTTGATTTTGGGATCTCTTTTAGCAAGTGACTGATGAATTCTTTCAATGTCTATTTTACCCTCTGTTTCTATAACTTTTGGGCAGTTCTCTTTGATGATTTCCTGAAAAACAGTGTCTAGGGTCTTCTTTTCATCATAATTTTCAGGAAGTCCAATAATCTTCATATTATCACTCCTAGATTTATTTTCTAGATCTGTTGTTTTCCCAAGTAGGTATTTAATATTTTTTCTATGTTTATCTTTTTTTTTTTTGGTTTTGCTTAACTGATTCTTAGTGTTTCCTCAAGTCATTAATTTCCATTTGTTCAATTCTGATTTTTAATGAATTATTTTCTTTATTTACTTTTTTATTTCTTTTTGTAATTGTCTAATTGAGTTTTTAAATGAGTTGTTTTGTTCTATGGAATTTTTTCCATTTTACCAATTTTATTTTTTAGAGAGCTATTTTCTTTTTCTCATTCACTAATTCTTTATTTCTTTGATTTCTTTATCCATTCTATCTTTTAATGAGTAAGATGACTTATTCAGACCCTCTTGCAAAGCTTCCCTTTTCTTTCCCCATTTTTTCTTCTAGCTCTCTTGTAAAAGCCTTTTTAATTTCTTCTATGAGAGCCTTGTGTGTTCAGGACAGATCATAACCCCTTTGGGGATTCATCTGGAGAGAGTCTGTTTTTAGGCTCCACAGAGTTTGAAATCTGCTCTCTCTCCATATAGAAACTTGTTATTGTTAGCATCTGCTTTAACTTTTTACTCATTTTGACAAAAAAGAACCCCCCCTCCCAAACAACAACAGCAACAACAACAACAACAACAACAACAACAACAACAACAACAACTGCCATCTGCTTTTGGGGCAGTGTGCTATTACCAAGCTTCCTTTACAAACAACAGGCATTTGCAGTGAAGCAGCAGTGGGACAGCAATGGCTGCACTGGGATCAGCAATTGCTCACTGAAATCATGCTGAGTCGCTCAGGGTGCTGGGTAGGTATGACCAGGTCCCAAGGACCTTAGCTTTTCATGGTTAAGGACTTTACCCCTGTGTTTATAACTTCTCTGCTTATCTACTGGCTTGCTGCCAGAGCAGAACAGCTCACACTGTGGTAAAGTTCTTCGTGCAAATTTTTCACTGGCTGAGATCATACCTTCCCTCCCCCCCCTCCCATTTCTCCCCCTCCTCCCGATCTATTCAGCCTTAGCTGCCTTCCATGCTCTCACTGCCTTCCTGAGATCTGCGCATGGTCTAATCTTCCCCACCCACAAATAAAAATAGACCTTTTCTAGAGAATTTCAAGGATATCTTCTGTTGGTAATGTGTTCTACTCCCAATATTAGTGGGTTTTGACAGTCAAGCACTAATTCCAAGGCCTTTCATAAAAGAAGTAGTCTGAGGGTTAGGTAGTGCTTAGATAGAAGCATGTGTCTTCTCCACCATCTCGGTTCCTCCCCCCAATCCTTTTTTTTTTTTTTTTGAGAAGCAGTTAAACATTGATGGGTGAAGTGTAATTGGGCTGAAGCATCTGTTAATAAGTAAATATGAAGCACCTAGGATCCAGATCTTCTCATTCCAAATCAATCACTCTTTCCATCATTCTCCTGTTTTCCTTCTGTCATTCTTTGTTGGACAGACAACTATGGCTTGTAAAACATATATGACCTGCTTGAATTCCCTGTCATTTACCTTGTATTTTATTTATTTTTAAAATAATTATAACTTTTTATTGATAAAGCCCATGCCTGGGAAATTTTTTACAACATTATCCCTTGCACTCACTTCTGTTCTGACTTTTCCCCTCCCTCCCTCCATTCTCTTCCCCAGATGGCAAGCAGTCCTATACATGTTAAATATGTCACAGTATATCCGAGATACAATATATGTGTGCAGAACTGAACAGTTCTCTTGTTGAACAGGAAGAATTGGATTCAGAAGGTAAAAATAACCTGGGAAGAAAAACCAAAATGCAAACAGTTTATATTCATTTCCCAGTGTTTTTTCTTTGGGTGTAGCTGCTTCTGTCCATCATTGATCAATTGAAACAGAGTTAGATTTTCTCTTTGTTAAAGAAAACCACTTCCATCAGAATACATCCTCATACAGTATCGTTGTTGAAGTATATAATCTCCTGGTTCTGTTCATTTCACTTAGCATTAGTTCATGTAAGTCTCTCCAAGCCTCTCTGTATTCATCCTGCTGGTCATTTCTTACAGAACAATAATATTCCATAACATTCATAAACCACAATTTACCCAACCATTCTCCAATTGATGGGCATCCATTCATTTTCCAGTTTCTAGACACTACAAACAGGACTGCCACAAACATTTTGGCACATTGTATTTTATTTTTAACTTAATTTTGATCTCTTTAATCTTTATATTACTTAACATTTCTCAATCTTAACATCTCTTCCTCACAGACAACCATCCCTCAGAATAAAAATTTTTTAAAAAGAAAAAGTTAGCAAAATTAACCAAAACACCCCCTCCCTCAATCTGATATCATCCATTAAGTTCCACATCTTCTTCCCTTTCTCCACCTGCAAAGAAGGAAGAAAAGTTCCCTCTCAAGTTTGTTCTTCAAGGCTATGCTTATTCATTATAATTTCATGATTTTTAATTTTAATTGCTTTGCTGTTCATTCTATTTACCTTGCTATAGCCAATATGTAATGTCTTTCTGATTCCACTCATATTATTTTGTACCTGTTCAAATACATTTTACAGGTTTTTCTGTATTATGTCATTATTTGCTACAGCATAGTAATATTCCATTATATTCATGAAACACAATTTACTTAGCCATTCCTCAATCAATGAGCAGATATTTAATTTCTAGCTTTATTGCCTTCTTTTACATTAAATGTCTTTTGTTCTAATTTATTGAATTACTGAATATGGTCTAGGATAGAGTCATTGTTGTGTTACCTTAGGAAAGTCATTTAATTTCTCTTAGCTTCAGTCTTTTCAAAATCAAATTTAAGGGATTGGATTATGTGGCCTCTAATATCTCAGTTCTGGGATTCAATTCAATTGGATAAATATTTATTAAGTGTCTGCTATTGTCAAGTACAGTTGAAAGAGAAAGAAAGTTAAAAGTGGTGCTGGTGGGGGAACTTAACCAGGGATTGCTTTGCTCAGGGACATATTGTTCCATAAAGTCAAAGCCAGTTGCTAATGGAGAATGGAATTACCAGGAAGGTTGAGAGCCTTCAATAAAGGAAGGCTTTTATTGCTTTATCTTCTACTCCCCAACACTAGCTCATTAATCAGAGCAAAGAGGTAACTGAGAGTGAATTTAGAGTATAAAAACCTGAGTCATTACTCATGGTGGTGAGATTTTATTTACAAACTCTTATTAACTGCTTTCTTTGTATTAAGAGCTATTATATGCTCTTCTGCAAAGATTATAAATAAATGGCATAATCCTTAGCTCGCAGTTTACTTTGGGGTCTCAGGATAGGTACAATATGAACAGATAAAAATATAATATAATTTGGAGGGAGGGTGATGGCACCAAAGGAAATATTCAAAATACTCTTAAGAAAAATTTAAGATATAAGAAAATACTTTCAATTGGGAATGGCAGACATCATCAAGGGAGTAGTGCTTACATTTTTAAGGAAGGGGATTCTAAAATATATATATATATATATATATATATATATATATATATATGTATATGTATAATACAGAAGTGGTTTCTGGGTATGGATGATAGCTTGTGTAGGTGTGTCTCAGAGGTAAGAGACAATGTTTTGAGTTCAGTGAAATATCTAACAGTTCATTTTTAATAAACAAAATAGGGTATTGAGGGAATCTTATAAGATGAGGCTAGAAAAATAGGTTGGAAACAAAGACCCTCCACACAGAGCAACAGAGTGTCATTGAAGACTTTTGAGCTGACTGGGCAGTAGTGTGGTCAGACCCATGTCTTAGGAAGAATATTTTAGCAGCTGGATAAAGAATGACTCAGAGATGGAAAGAAGCTAGAGGCAGTGATACTAATTAAAAGCTATTAAAATAGATTAGGTGAGAGACAATGGGTATATATGAGCATTGTACTCCCATAAGAGAGAGAAGAGAAAATGAATAATATTCTCCTTAATGTAGCCCAAGATTACATTAGTGCATTTTTGGCTACCTTATCACATTGTTGACTCATATAACTGATATTTATAATGCTTTGCATCTATTACCTCATTTAATCCTCACAAGAACCCTTGGTGGTACAATGGATAGAATGCTGGGAAAAATCAGAAAAATCTGAGTTCAAATCTGACTTCAAACACTAGAGAGCTATGTGAGCCCAGGACATTTCACTTAGCCTCTGTCTGACTCAGTACCTCAGTGATAAATAAGAAATAATAATAGCACGCACTTCTCAAGATTAGTGTGGGGACAAAAGATGAGATATATGTAAAGTGCATGGCACCATACTTACTACAGAGCATGTGATTAATGAATACTGTTTCCTTCCTTCCTATGAGGTATTTTTATTTTACATATGAGAAAACTAAGACTCATAGTGATCGAGTGACTTAATTCTGATGACTCAGTATCAAAGGTAGAATTTAAACTCTGATCTCTCCTAATTCCAAGTCTCCCCCTCTTATAGAGGAAAATGATTAATAAGAGTAAACTCTTAAAGAAAGCAAGAGAGAATGGGTTAAGGATAAAAGTAGAGGCATAATTCTGGACAAAGAGAAGGGCTACCACATCTCCTAAGAAGGAGGAGATATAAAGGCATAGGTTTGAAGGTATGGAAGAGGAAAGATGAGAAAGAGTACATCAGATGGCTTTAATCTTCTCCATCCCATCTAGCCCATCTTCCATTTTTATTAGTGGGGAAAAGGATCCCTGAAATGGTTAAATGACATACATGCCCAAGGTCTCATAGGAAGCAAAGGAAGGAAAAGAAGAAGGAAGGTAAGAAGAAAAGGAAGGAGGAGGAGAAGGAAGGAAGTGAAGAAAAAAGGGGAAAGAAAGAAAGATAGAGAAGAAAGAAAGAGAAACAAGTATTTAGTAAGCACTTATTATGTGCCTGGCAGTGTGCAATCTATCTACTATACCATTTAGTTATGGTTGTAACATTGGGCCTTTAACCTGGGTCCTCTTATTGCAAATCCAGCACACTTTCCACTACATCTAGGTGCATGTGGCATTTCTTCCTTTGGCAAGACTCTACTTTTTCTATCATATGATCCCTGCCCCGTTGTGTCCATGAACTCAAAGCAGAGGTATGTTAGCTGAATGGGCCGGGAACACCTGAGTAAGTTGTTCAGGTGTCCTATTTACTTTCTTGTATCAAGTCATAGTCAAAATTAATATTAATGAAAATAACAATGGATGACAGTTACAATCATATTGCTTAATATAAAGCCTATAATTGTGTCAAGAGAACATTTGTTTGGCTGAAGTTATGCGAAGAGAAATGGTTAAAGGAAGGAATAAAAGTGGAATTAGATGGAAGAAAATCTTGAAATAGTGTGAAAGCTTTGTGAAACTCTATAGATTTTCTATAAAGAAAAGCTAATTTTAAACTGAATTTGTTACTGACTTAGGGTTACTGTCTGAATTGCTCCTTGGAAATCCTACATTTTAGCATCTCAGAAAATCTGATAGACAAAATGAAAAGTCAACAGGAAAAATAGCAAAGAGGCTTAAGTCATAAGTTACAAATCTAGTGATTCTGGCTTTATCCTTCAGCATGAAAGAAAAATAGTGTCTGGCTTGAAAAAACACTTGGTCATAGACTCTTCCCTGTTTTCAGGCTCAGTTCTTTTACAAGCCCTTGGAAAGATAAATCCAGCTATAAATCAACTGGGAAATGGGATTAGGCATCTTAGTCAGACAGATTTGCTTTTTCTATATTTCATTTGTGTTAAAGAAGACAACCTTAACAGATTCATTGCATGGTTTTATTTGTGTACACACATATGCACATATACACATATAAACATGTACACGTGTGTATGTGTGAATAAAAGTGTGTATATATGTGTGTGTACAGATAGTATTTCCTTTTCATTTCCTCTTTTCTAAGTTTGAATTATTTTTTCAATTCAAATGATAAATGTAGGTATTTATGTCCATGGATACCTTTATATCTGTTAATTCTCAGATGATATTAATTTAGTACTTACTTATGTGCCTAGAACTTTGCTAGGTGCTTTGAAAGAAGAAAAAAAATTCTGCCTTCAAATTTAGAGAGAGTCATATATAAAAAAAACAACAAGAAAATAATGACTGGATTAATGTGTGTTATAGAGGAAAATGTATTAGTTCTGAAATCACAGGTCTTAGGTTCCAATCAGTTTCTCATATTTCCATGTGTAATTGTGGGCAAGTTACTTTACTTCCTCATATATCACTCTTATCTATAGTGAGAGGTGACCTAAATAGGGTTTGAAGTTCCATGTAAGTTCTGTAGATCAATGCACCTAAATTCTATGTTTCTTGAAAGGAAGATGTGTTCCTGGTTTTTGTTTGTTTGTTTATATATCCATTGCATGGCACCATTCCTGACATGTAGTAGACACTTGATAAATGTTTGGTGACTGATTAGACTTGACTGTAAATTATAGGAATTCACATAAAGGAAAAACAGTAAGAGTGAAAGGCGCTAGTGTAGGTTTTGTGGTGAAGGTCTAGAATTTAAGTAGAGTCTAAAAATATGTGAAGAATTTAAATTGGGGATGATAACGAGGAAGGGCATTCCAGGCAAAAATGTTACATGATGACTAAGTCTTGGAGGTGGATATGAACACATCCTGTATTTTTTCTTGGGGAGTGGTAAGAAGCAAAACCATGACTCTATTTGTGTAGGGAACTCCACAAGGAAACTTCTTCCACCAAAAGAGAGATTCAGCAAATTCATAATCCATAGCCATAGAAAGTTGTCTGAATTTCTGAGAGGTTAAGTGTCTCACACAATTGCTACAATTAATATGTTTCAGAAGCAAGATATTTTCTGTATAGTGGAGATTAAAAATACTGGAAGGGTTAGAGTAAGAGATGAACATAACAAAATGATATGATGTAGAGTTGTACAGGCAAATTGGGCTTAGGCCACAAGGAGACTTGAACAAGGAACAAAGAGGGAAGACTACCCTCCCCCAAGCATTTATATGAATCTTGTTTGAACAAGGTAGTTGACATCCAAAGAACATGCATCAGTAAAAACTTAGCTAGAACCCAAAGCCTCAAGCAAAGAAAATACAAAAGCCAGAAATTAAAACTTGATGGCCTACCATAAACTTGAGGACTGTTTATTGATTTTGAAATGTTGATGACTTTGTTGCTAGTTTCTGTCAGTGAGCTTCTCTTTGCTAATCCATTTGGCTCTTTCTAGATATCACTTTTGCCTGCTTTAATCTCAATTCTGGATGACTTCTTTGAACTGTCAAGGATAATTAAGAAAGGTTGTGACATTAAGTTTAACCACCCTTGGAATTAGTTATTTCATGCAAATTAACAAATTCAATGCTTCAAGAATCCACTATTTCAATATTATGAATTCTCTTTTCACTAATAGAGATTACAACTCTTTTCCACATGTGAGCCAAGTTTCACAAATTGCCGTGAGCAAAAAAAAAATATTTATTGACTAATAGGTGCTCCAAATTTAGTCAGTCCTCAAATAGACACTATTTGTCATTTGCCTGTACTAGAAACATTTTCAACTATGTAGAATATGTCAGAGTTTATGTTAATGTGGAATTTCCTTTGAGAATCCAAGGACATGAGTAAACAATGATGATTCTTTGGAAGGGAGGCCATTTTTTGGAATAAAGTAATAATAAATAATAATATATTGGTAATGTCAATGAAACTCCTATTGATTTCATCAGCTCCTATAGACTCAGTTATGAGCTCTGTGCATGCGATTTTCAGATCTATTTGCTGTAACTTCCAGTATAATATTTAGTTAGGACATCTCAAACTGAAAACCTATAGATTTCTTAAGCTCAAAATATCTAGACTTGAACTCATTATTATTACCTCTCTTCCCAACATTTCTATTACTATAAAGAGCACTATCATCTTTGCAATCATCAAGGATCACAACCTAGGTGTCATCGCTGACTATTCATCCTGTATTACCCCACATAACCAATCTGTTGTCAAGTGCTGTCCTGAAATTTCTACCTTTATAATCTATGTCCTCTTTTCTCTACTCGCACAGTCACCACCCTTATGCAATCCCTTCTCATTTTACATCCAGACTCTTTCAATAACCTTCTAATTAATCTAAAAGGCCTCTTTCCTTTGTTTTATTGCTAGTGTCTTCTCCTTAAGTCTGAACTCTGAAAGTTTAACTTGAATTCTGGAGAGACTGCAAACCATGATGGGTTGAAGAAATGTCAGAACAAGGACCGAGATAACTTTCCTGAGATAACTAATTTAAAGCCAACTTGAAGAAGAGTTTTTAAGAAAGATTTTAATTGATCTCTTGAGAAAACTAAATGGTAGAACTGTGTTTCCAGAATTGAGAAATAAGCCAATAAAATTATGATAAAGGCTAATTTTAACTGTAATTTTTCTCACAACTAAAGTCAATGTGCATTTATTAAGCACCCACTTTGCAGTAAATGTTGAACTAATCACAGGGCTCACAAAAACAGTCCCTGTCTTTAAGGAGTTCATAGTCTAATAAGATTTAAAACAAGCTAACACCTACATAATTACAAGATTACATATCTATATGATAAATTTAAGATAATAAAGAGGGAAGAAACTATCATTAAAGGTGATCAAGAATGACTTTAATGACTTTCAGTATATTTGATCATGGAGATACAGAAAACTGGAATGCATTGATTGAGAGGCAGGGGAAAGGATGAAGGCTGAACTAGAGAGATGAGAAACTTGAGATAGAAAGTGAAAAATAATTCATACCTTTGTTTTAATTCTTGGTTCCACTTTCGATAGATATTATAAACACCTGAATATTTAAGCCTAGGAGATTAGGGGCTTGATTGTGTTTTTGTGTACATATATCTGTGCATACATATATGCATATGGAAAGAGAGAGACAATAAGAGAGAGAGAGAGAGGAGAGATAATGAGAGAAAGAGAGAAAGACAGACATTGAGAGAGAGAAGGAGGGAGGGAAAAAGTTTATGGAGTAGGAAAAGGGTTTATATAGACAAAAGTTTATAAAGAGGAAAATTTCTTTAGCTTATTAAATAAACAATATTAATTAAATTTGGGTGGGGACTCAGAACTAATTGATTAATGAAATATATTATAATTTTAGTAATAAGGAAATAAAATGCAACTTTTTTGCCTTACATTCTAGTATGAGAACAAATGAGGAAAATTAGTAGCAAGAAGAGGTGATCATCCCATCTGACTGCATTGCATTAGACTCTATCAGCTATTACATTAGTAAATAACAACAAAAAACCCCAAGTGCATTGTTTTATCTAATTAGGAAAAAATATAGTGAAATTAAAGGTGATAATTGAATTAGAATAATATTTTAGCTGAGTAAAAATAAAATTGAGACCTTATCATCTGACCAGTAGTGATTAAATGATCCTAGCAAACATCACAATGTAGAGCAAGAAAAATAGTGACAAACTTAAGTTGTTTTCATTATTTCTGAGAAAGCAAAGGGGTTCTGTAGAGGGCCAGAACTCTGGAGAACTTGAAATAATGACACTTACAACAAGGTGTTAACTCAGTGGAATTGATTAGATACTGGTTCTCTAGTTCACATATATCTAGTATGATATAATGCTATAATCACTCTAGTTTGAATACTCTAGTTGGCATATACTCAGGATGCTGTAATGATGTAATTGTAATAGAGTATTTAAAGGCTTAGAGAACTGAGGACTGGGTCAGTCAGTCAGAGTGAACAGACTGTGAAGGAGACAGACTGACTGTCAAGGAGACAAGAAAGACTTTAGACTATTCCTGAGCATCCTTGTAGTGACTATCCTGCTGAGACCAAGGTCCCTCTGGAGGATCTCCAGAAAGCTGGCCCGGACATTACAGGGCTCGACTTATCATAGCAGAAAAAATAACACTTCTACTCTGTAGCTGAATCAGGAAAACACTTGGCCTTAAGTTCTAACTCTGCCTATCCTGAGCCTCGGTTTCCTCAACAATCAGGTTGGGCTAGTACTTCCAATACCTAGCTGGCAGGGTGATTTTGAGGATCTAATCTCAAATAAGGTGGGAAAATGTTGGCAAAGCACTTCACAAACCACAAAATTCTTTACAAATTGCAAGGTAATCAATTAGCAAACATTTATCAGACACCTATTATATAGTAGGAACTTTGGTAGGCTCTGAGAACACAAAGTTAAAAATGAAATATTTCTTCCCTTCCTGAGCTTACATTTCATTAGATAGAGAGGTGTATGGATGCTTTATATAAAGAAAAGCAATTGTTGTTTTTAATAAACACTACAATCCAATTTCTTAAAATACTGCCACATATTTTTTTTCTCTTAGAAAGTTAAAATATGTTTCAAGAGAGCATTAAAACAAAAGAGAGCAAACTTTTCTTCCTTTCTTCCTTGTATTAATTTAAAATTAGCTGAAATTTAAATGTTCCCCCCCCCCAATTATTTATTTATTTATTTTTCACAGGAGTGATTAATCAGAGCTATGCCAGGTGAAGAGTTTGGCCATTTACATTATTGAAAGCAGTTAGCTTGATTACTGAGAATCTTACTGGCACAAAACCCATTTAGAAAAACACTCAAAAGTCACTTAAGAATTCTGTTTATTTTCTCCTTTGGCCAATTGACTTGCTTAATTATTATCTTCTAGCCTATGCAAAAATTAATATACTCTTCCAAATACTTTTGAAAAAATATACTCTTGATTCATTAGCATTAAAGTTTAAGCAATCTAATCTACAGGTTATTGTTGACAACAAATTAATCATTCAAGTTCTCTGTTCCCCACTCTCTCCTAAATTTGGAGACTGTTAAAAGAAAAATTCTTTGTTTGGGCTTTCACGCTGATTAACAAGACAAAACTCAGGACAAAGAGAATTAAATGTTTATTAAGAGAAGGTCAGAGTACCAGGGTTAATCACTAGAGCTCAGAAGGGATTCAAGATGGAGCCAGCTTTTATTGGTAACTTTCATAATGAGATAAAGACAATTTGGATTGGTCCAGGAAGGCAAAAAGGGAAGGATCACTAAAGCTCAGTTCCTTCCTAATTGCCTATACATGATGTTAAATCATGGTACATGCTAATTAGCAGTTAATACAAAGCTACAGATTGGATGGTACCTCCCCTGACAATTGACAAGTAGGAGTTGGAACAATAGGTTATTGTATGAGCATGAGTCTCAATAATACTATACTTCTGGCCTCTGATACAGATTGGGTGGAGATGAGAGAGAATAGATTAAAAATATTATAGAGATCTGAAATTACATCAGTGAGAATCATTCTTCTCATCTTTAATTTCTTCTAAACTTCCATTGCTACAATGTATTTTATTCTTCAAACTGTATCTCCCTATCTTTCCCAGACTGGAAAAAAACAGGAGTCACTTTCAGGTTAAATCAACAGTGATTGTTATGGAAGCTTTAACATGCTTCATTGTCAATCTGTGCTAATTCTTCTTGCTGTAGGCTTCCTGGTAGCCCTGCAATCTCAGAGAGACATAGTATCTGTGCAGAATTTACAGCATATACCAGATAAACTTTGGCCCTATTGCAATTCAGAACTCCCAAACTTAAGCAATCCACCACCCTCAGCCTCTTCAGTTGCAGGTATATCATCATAGCTGGTTCTACAATATAGTTTAAAACCACCCAAGAACTGCAGGGATTTCTGCTTGGAATTCTTCCATTTCTCAATATAAGTATTCTGTAGACAGCCCATGTTCTAAATGGCACAGTAGAAAGAGCCTGAAAACAGGAAGATTCTTCCTCCTGAGTTCAAATCTGGCCTGTTACTAATTAGCTGTGTGACCCTCGGCAAATCACTTAACTTTCTTTGCTTCAGTTTCCTTATCTGTAAAATTAGATGGAGAAGGAAATGGTGAACTGTTCCAGTATTTTTGCCAAGAAACCCCCAAAAGGTAATCATGAAGAGTCAGACATGGCTAAAAATGACTAAACAACATCTTTCGAGAACATGTCCACTTGTATTAGCTCTGCAATAAGGCTGTTTGCTTAATTATTCAGCAATAGAGAGATCAATTGAAAAATTCTTAAAACTAAGCCCTATTTCCTATGAGTATGCCCCACATAGCATTTAAGGTGCTGTAGGTTACACATTTCTTTTTTGTCTAATGGATTTCAAAACATGCTTTTGATACATAATTGACAATGTGGTTTACCATTCTGCCAATAGGAAAGTCAGCATCCTATATGATCAAGGTCTTATTCAAGCACATTTGGATAAAACTTTCTGCAGTGCAGAGAAATAAAAGGCATTGTGCATTCACAGATTCCCACCTTCAGCCATACTTACTGCCAGGAACCAGAGTTCAATGTGACTTTGAACTATAGTTTTGCAGCATGTATTTCTCATTTTGCTGCAACTGTATTTGCACAAGAACAAGACTTGCAACTGCCTTATTGCTGAAAATTGATATCAATACATTTCCTCTCTTATTTCTGGACTGCCTAAAGTTGTCAAGACAAAGAAAATTAGAAAACAAAAACAAAAATGATATTTTGAATGGATGATTGGTGAACTCCTAGTTAATCACTTGCAGCAGCAGATATATTACATAATATTTCTTTATTTACCATTGAAATGTTCCCTCATTCAATTGTCTTAGGAATGTTGGGATGAAGCCCAATGAAACATCACTGTACAATTAGGCTCTTTAGAAATGCCCTTGGATATTTGGATGTTGCTATTTTGCTGGGACCTGTACAAGCAAGTGAAATAAATACAGCCCTTATCCTTGGAGAGTTTGAATTGTTTGTTGTAGTGGAAAAGAAAACTCGAATGAGAACCCAAAGAACTGAGGTCCCTTTTCAACTCTGTTACTAAATTTCCCTCTGTTTCTTGGGCAGTTACTTATTCAATCTCCACATCCCTAAAATGAAGGGAGGAGGAGGAGGATAGAAGTAAAACATGATTTCCAAGATCTCTTCCAGCTCTGACATTCTATAATTCTATCAATGACATTAGTATGGGCTTTCAAACTGAAAACTGCAATGAACTGAGAAATGATGTAGCAGCAAAAGCTAGGTGTCAAGCTCATTAATAAATGAATACATAAATGTTTGCACTATTGTATGATGAATAATGCAGCTAGCCATTTTGAGTAATTCAGGTCAACTACAGGAATTTCTGAATATCAAATTGTCCAAACAAAAAAAAAGCAAAAAACAATCCACAAAAATAAAAAACAAACAACTCCCCACCCCTTGTTCTTTGTATTTCAGGCTTAGTTCTGGTTCTTTGAACTATCATTTTGCATCTAAGCTTTTCTTTTCTTATTTCCCTGATCACTGGAATGTCATCCTTGGAATGCCTGATCCTAGCCTCTCTTCTTGTCTACATGTAAGTACAGAACATATTGCAGATTCTAAATCAGTTCTGCATTAGTCACCCAGCTGGGTTGTTTTCCTAGGGATTTAATTAGCATTGTTTTCTACCCAGAAATCATTGTTAGTCTGACCTATCTTATCAAACATACATAAAACTCACTCTTTTTTTTTTTTTAAAAAAAGCAAAAAACTTTCTAAACTGACCACTTTACAATAGAAATAAATAGAAACTATTACTTTTCTCTCTCTTTTTTTGCTTTCTTGTCTATCTTGCCTACTTTTCCTTGGCCCCATATGTATTTTCAGTCTACACAATAGTGACAGACTGCAGAGGTGAATGTTTTGTTATTTTGGAATGAAAGAGAATTACTCTCAAAGATACATGTCTTTTTGATTAGACAGGCATTTTGTGATATTCTCTCTGAAACTGATCATCCTCTCTCCCCCATTACTTTCATTCCTTCTTCTTGTTCTGAGAAAGATTATATTTATTTGTCCACTGTCCTTTTCACAAAATGTGAAATTCTCTGATAGATTTTGCACTATTCTTATAAAAAAGTTTTATGAAAAAAGTGGGTGTTATAAGACACTTCATTTTAAAAGCAACAATAATAATACTTTGCACATATTACAGTTTCCAAATGCTTTCTTTTGTCTTATTCCATGATGGGGGTGGCTGGGTGGCTCAACAGATAGATCACTGGACTTAGAATCAGAAACATATATCTTCATAAAGTAAGGTCAAATCAGGCCTCATATGCTTAGCTGTGATCCTGTTCAAGTCATTTAACTCTGTTTTTCTCAGTTCCTCGTCTGTAAAAGTGAGCTGGAGAAGGAAATGGCAAAGATCTCCAGAATCTTTGCCAAGAAAGCCCCAATATGGAGTCACAGTAAAATGTGATTGAAATTACTGAATAAACAACAGTCTATGACACTAGCTACTAATCTTTCCCTAATTACGATGGACCCTAATAATTCTTTATTCACATGGATGCATTTTTAATGTTGATATTCAAATAATTAATTCTACCTGCTCCCTAAGAACTATGGAGAAAAATTAAAACACAGCTTTCCTCAAATTTGTGCATTTATTAGTGTTATTAGTATTAGGGACATCATACATGCTTAATAAATGTTCATGGATTGAGATCACTGTGCCCTTTCATCATTCTAGTTTTTCTCATGAGAACTGAATAATTTTGATGTTAAGGTATAAAGGACATATTCTTTTTTATGCATCCTAAGATCTCCTTTAGTAATTGGCCCTTTGGTTAAAGCACTTGAACTAGTGATTATACATATTATTTTATCTCCTAATAAAACCAAGAATAGAGACACAAAATGTATCCAAAGGCTTTGTAAGCTATAAGCAGTGCTAAAGAAAGGTCATGTGAGGTTAAAAGATCTAATGTAGAAAAGATGTCTATATAGATCTATGCATCTTTGTTCGTGTGCATTCATGCCTTTTCAAATCATTCCAGCTGAAGGATACAAGCCAGGACTGAATTACATGGAGACGATGTGTGGGATTAAACTCAATACATTGAAACTGAGATCTGTCTGCTGCCACTGCACTGCTCACTAGAGAGCTAGGATTAGAACTGTCCATTAAATGAAGCCATTAAACCAGTGTTATCAGTGTTAGAAATTTTGTATGACAGGGCAATAAATTTTCAGTAAGTGAATTCCATTAAGCAGGAAAACCTTTACCCTAGGAAATGTAATTTATGGTTTTCAGGAAAAAAATATTAATCTCATTTTCAGCACTTGCATCAGGAAAGAAGTAGAACACAGGCTTTTTGTAGCAGATGAATATTGTTCAAGTCATGAAGATGACCTCCTTATGTTGGTCATCATATCAAGAATTCATATTTTTTCAGAAAATTTAATGGAACATTTAACCCTAGAAAAAGTGATTTTAAAATTTCTAGGGTTGTTTTGAAAATGACAATAAAGTAGTCTTCCATTGAAATCCTATTCTGATGACTCATTGTGTCCCTGAGATGACTTGGGGTTCTTGTAGACCACATAACCATTGGTGGGATCTATGTACCTACAAAAGCTTGAAGGTTAGGGTTCAATGAGTCTAACTAAATTTGGATAAGATCATCAGAAGGTTACTCACTGGGTAATTCAATATTTTTTGACCAGAACAGCTACTGGAATTTTTTGCTAAGGCCTAGAGATGCTGTAATGTGTGAAAGTAGGGTGATAACCATTCAATGAAATCATAGTTTTTGAAATCTTTGGTGGGGGAGAAAAAATGAGGGAAAATTAACATGATAATTTGTTGTATATTTGAAAGGAACAGCACAGTAGATTTACAGTGTCACATGCAATCATCATTTAGAAATTATTATTGTACTGTTATAAAAATGCTTCTTTTATCCCATAAAATTAAAATATTTTTAACAATCATGTTTTTGAAGTACTAAGCACATTTTTTAAAACTTGGAATAAGGGAGACCAGGGATTTATTATATGATAATAAACAAGTTATTAAACAAAAAAAAAAGTTTCACTGTTGATTTTTGTTTGTACATAATCATGATTTCCTCCAGTGCCTCTTTCACCCCCTCTTCCAGATAGCCATGCTATATAACTAAAAAATGTTAAGACAGAAAAAGCGGAAAACTTTAGTATAACTAATCAATGCATTAAAAAAATTGAAAATATGTGCAATGTGCAACACTTGGGGACCTTCTACCTCTACAAAGGAGGGAGTAGAAATGTCTTCTCATATCTTTTCTTTTGCATCATGCTTGTTCTTTGTAATTTTAGAAAATTTGCTTATGATTTTGTGTTTGTGTTTTTATTCTTTCCATTTATTTAATTATAGTCATTTTGCAATTTTTTGGCTTTATTTACTTCACTCTCCATCAGTTCATGTAGATCTTTCCATGCTTCTCTGTATTCATCACATTCATCATTTTTTATAGCCCATCCAGTAATATTCTATTACATTTATGTGCCTCAATTTGTTTAGATATTCCCTAATCATTGGGTATTTACTTTGTTCCTAGTATTTGCTGAACAAAAAGTGTTGCTATTTGTGTTAAAGGGTATGAATATTTTAATCCAAGCTACTAAACTTTTTAAGCTCCAGTTTCCCAATATGTAAATTGTAGTAGTAATACATACAGAATATAATAGATTTATTGTGAGGCTTAAGTGAGATAACATATGTAGAGCACTTTGCAGACTTTAAAGTGCTATTTAAATATCAGGGATTTTTTCATTTTTCTCTAAATTTAAAAGTCATATACAAGGCATTGAGAGTTCAGCTTAAATTGTAATTAAATTGTAAGTTTTCTTATGTAGCACCAAATAATAAACTTATTTATGCTGTATACCTAGTATACCTCGTATAATGCTGTAGAGCTGAGATTGCTTTGTTCATAGTCACAAAGCAGAGTCTATAACAAAGCTTGAAATTTCAAGTCACAATCCAGAAACCCCCCATTATAATGTGACAATTAATATGATTATGAACAGTGTAATCTCTTTGAATTTAAAGTATGTTTGTGTGTGCTTGTATTTAAAGTTTAGTGTTGTGAGAGGTGTCCCTGAGACATCAAAATTCTTGTAAGATTTAACCAAAAATGAATTAATGTAAAATATTCTTTCTTCTATTGTGGTTATCTTTAAAATGAATGATTAAAGATGAGGGTTTTTTCTTTATCTTAAGCTAGATTTATTGGAATTATTTTTGTTTCTGTGTGACTGAGTTGTCCTCAGGTTTATACCAGGGTACAAGAACAAAGTTGCTCCTTGGGAACCCACTCAGCAGGTGGGTTCTTCCAGAACTGGATGTTGTTTCATGACACTTTTCCTTTTTAATATTTTAATTTTTACCCAGTAACATTTAAAACAAATTTTTTAACATTTGTTTTTTAAAACATTGAGTTCCAAATTCTCTTTGTTCCTCTCCACCCCCACCCCCATTAAGAAACTACATATGCAAAACATTTCTATAAAAGTCATATTGCGAAAGAAAACATCTCTCTTCCACTTTCCCTCTAAAAAAAACCCCTCAAGAAAAATAAATCATAAAAATTATGTATTCAGACTCAGACAAAAAGTTCTTTCTTTGAGTACGGATAACATTTTTCATTATAAGTCCTTCAGAGTAATCATGGGTCAGTTGTATCGCTAAGAATAGCAAAGTCATTCACAGCTGATCATTCCACAGCATAGTTATAACCTTGTACACAGTACATTTCACTTTGCTTGAGTTCATGGAAGATGTTCCAGGTGTTTCTGAGATCTTCCTGCTCATCATTCACCATAGAATAATAATATTCCATCACAATCACCTACCACAATTTAGTCAGCCATTCCCCAATTAATGGGCTTCCCCTCAATTTCCATGTTTTTTTGAGAAGAAGAGAGCTGTTATAAATATTTTCATACAGGTCCTTTTCCTTTCTTAAAAATCTCTTTTGGAATTCATGCTTAATAGTGTTATTATTAAGTCAAAAGCTATGCATAATTTTATAGTCCTTTGAATATATTTCAAATCTTTTGATCATTTATCAGTTGGGGAATGGTTTTTTTTTATATATAAATTTTATTGAGTTCCCAAATATATTTGAGAAATGAGGCCTTTAGAGAAATTTGCTTCAAAAATTACTATTGCTAACTGTTATTTTCACCTTTCTCCCTGACCTTCCTCAAATGCATTTTGCTATTGATCACCTTAACATTCTTAATACCTTAACTGAATACCCTTAACATTCCTTCTCTTCTGTTATCTTTTCCCTTTCTTGTATTGCCTCCCCCTCCTATGTTCCTGGGGAGTTATAGATTTCTAAACTCATATTGAGCGTGAATGTTATTCTTCTTTGAGCCAATTCTGAAGAGAGTAAGGTTCACTTACTCCCCCTTACTCTCCTTCTTCCTCTCCACTGTAAAAGTTTTTTCTTGCCTCTTTTATGACAGATAATTTACGGCATTGCTTCTCCCTTTCTTTTTCTTCCAGTGTATTCGCTTCTCACCCCTTAATTTTATTTTTTTACTTTTTACTATATTTCATGATTGATCTACTACACAAAGCACTCTCATTATTTAAAAAATTAGTGGAATTGATCGGAATTAAAAGAACAGAAAATCAAGGATGTCGTAATTAATGTTGTATAATAATGAAAGCATGAACTGAGGGTTTTTGGAGAAAGAAAAATATCCCAAAAAACTAGGAGAAAACTGATGAAATTTGATTAAAGAGCTAGTGAGGAAAAAATTTGGGTAATATTTTTGTAGAAGCTATTTGATATTAACCAGCCTATCTGAGGAGCCAAATGATTGTGTTTTATTTCAAAATGTTAGAGCACTGGGTATTTCATTTTCCTGGAATAGAAAAGTTTGATTCATCCGACACAAGTAGAATATTAAGACTAAAAATCCACTGCTGTAGACTAATATAAACACAATAGAGGCTAGTCTGTAAAAAAGCCAGTCTCAAGGAAAGAGCTTGTGGTGTTCACATCTCCATCAGGCTGACCAACTCTTCTTGGAACAATTTCATGCTACATGAGAATGTCAACTGAATAACATTGCCTTTTTAGATAGTATACAAAACTCATACTGGTTATTCTCTAGGGTACTTTCTTTGATTGATGATGATGATGATGATGTTAACTAACAAGTTATATTTATAGAGCACTTTCTGGTTATATAACATAGCACTTCTTCATTTTTCCTTCACATTTGGCTTGTGAAATACAGAGAGTAAAAACTATTATTTCCCATTTTACAGACATGGAAACAGACTCAGAGAGATTATGATTTGCCTAGAATCACAAAAGTGGCAAGCTAACAATATACTCCCAATCAAGCGCACTAAATTTAATCCGTAAAAACAATGTAGAAGAATAGTCAATAACTACAAATTAGCTACATTGTCCCAATAAATTTCCTAAATGTTGAGGAACATAATCAAATTTCCTGAGTCATATGATAAAAGTTTTATATGGCAAGGTTTACTTGTAAATTTTATCTATAAGCTCACCTATAAATCTGATTCTATTCTCTGATATCAATATCATGAATGGCTACCACTGAATTTAGGAACGTACAAGGGGCTGAGAAACACTAGATGATGGATGTTCTTAGAGGAGAAATCTTTCTCTTGTCAGATGAATAAAAAGTAGCTGTAGATATATATTGTTGATTTAAAAATAGTCATAGAAAGAAAAAAATGAAAAAGAATAAGAATAACTAGAACTCTCTTGCTCATTTTATGGCAATAATTATAATGATGATGATGAAGATAATGATGATTGTCACCAACAATGGTAACAATAATGATGATCATAATGGTGCTAGTAATCTGGAACTATAATTTATTTAAAAAATTTTTATTATTGTTATATCTTTTGTTTTTATGTTACCTACATTTCCCAGTGTATCCATACTCTCCTTCCTCAGTTCTCCAAAATTAAGCAAAAATACTTTTTAAAAGTTTTCCACATCTTCCACCTCTGCAAACAACAACACAAGGAGAGGGAAGTGCCACTTCATATTTCTTCTTTGGAGCTACGCTTGATCATTATAATTTTTCAATATTCAATTTTGTTGTCCTTTTATTTATATTATTGTATTCAACATATATGCTATTTTCACAGTTCTGCTAACTTCACTTTACATTAGTTTATATGACTTCCCATACTTCTCTATTTATCATCATCATTTTCTTTAGCACACTAATATTATTCCATTGCATTTATATTCCATAGTTCATTTAGCATTTCTTTTAGAAATGATAGGCTTCTTACTCCCCACACACGTATTCATTTCTTTGCTCCTTTAAAAATGCTTCTATAAATATTTTGGTGTACACAAAGTCTTTATTCTTCAGTTATATGCCATATGCATAAGAATTTGAGGGTCAAAGAATAGGGACATTTTACTTACTTTCTTCCTGTCATTTTGGATTTCTTTCTGAAATGTTAGACCAATTCAATGCAACCAACACATTACTGTGTATATCTTTGTATAACCATGGAATTAACTAATCTCATCTTCTGTCATTTCATGAGACTTTTATTACAATTTTCAAGTAATAGAAAAAGTGAATGTATCTTTAAGTTATAAGAAAGACACACCAAGTTATCCCTTGTGAGTAGAATTGAAAAGATGGCCATTTGCAATATTATGAACATAGAGGTATTTAGATAGTGCAGTGAATAAAGCACCAGCCCTGAAGTCAGGAGGACCTGAGTTCAAATTTGGCCTCAGACACTTAACACTTCCTAGCTGTGTGACCCTGGGCAAGTCACTTAACCCCAATTGCCTCAGGGGAAAAAACCCCCAATACTAAGAATCCACATCATGTTTGATTCTACTACTAAGCTCCCTGGCAGTAGGCAACATAGGCAACCACCAGTAGTTAATGACTAAATCTAATGAATATATGCTTGAACTTTTGAATTTCATCTTGGATAGTTGGAATCTTCTTGGTGGCATGCTAGAGTTTCCATATTTGCTTTTTTATGAAATTAATAAAAGTTATTTTCATCTTGATACATTCACTTCTATTTTACTGAGTGGAATATGTTTTCATACTTCATATATTAGAGATAATATCTTAAAAAATAAAAGAATAAAAAAACTTGCTCATTAGCTTTGTTTAGTGTAATAAAAAAATCAAAGTGCTTCTTTGATCTAAAATTATTCCTTAGAGGTCAACATTATGGTATTTTGTACACTAGGAACTTAAAGAATTATCATATCAGATTAAAAAGAGCAATGTACATAATCATCAAAACAAAATCTGACCCTGAATACTATACAGTTCTAAACATTAAAGAACAAAGTCTGGAAATGAAAAATTTTGTCAGAACAATTTCATTTTCTTTTAGGATCATACATACGGAATGAAAACACAAAAGTTGTAATCGATTTAAAATTTAGAGAAAGTTTTTTGTTTGCTTGTTTTAAATCTTTCCAGTATGACATCCAAAAACTAAGATTTGAACTCTTGGTATAGGATCATAAACTAAAAGAGTCTTCAGAAAGGTTGTTGTTCAGTCATTTCGATTCTTCATGATATCATGTAGGCAAAGATATGAGAACAGTTTACCATTTCCTTTCCTAGATCATTTTACAGATGATAGACTGGAGCAAACAGGTTCCCAGGGTCTCAGAGTCAGAAAATGTTTGAGGTTAGATTTGAACTCAGAAAAATGAGCCTTCTTGATGTCAGGCCCAGCATTCTATCACCTGTGCCACAAAGCTACCTCCAGTTTTACACATTTTTTGTGATGACCATGTATTTTAAAATCAGCCGGAGTCAAGAATTCAGATTAAGGGAAAATCCTCGATCTTTATTCTTTGCAGAGGTGAAGATGTATCGCGATAGGAAGTGAAAGCAGTTGAGACATGAACCTGACCAACAGCCTCTCTGCCTCTCTCTCTCCACCCACCAAACTCGTCTCTACATCATTTCCTATACAACACATCAAAACTTGCACAAAGAGTGGGCAGGGCCATTCTTTCTCCAAGCATATATTAATAAAGTATCGTCCAATTGCTATTTAGTCTCACGTGCTTGGGCCCTCAGTGCATCAACTCGAGCTTCAGCCCATTACAATTTTTATTACAGAAGATCCCACCATATTTATTGTTCAGTAATACAGACAATGTAAATGACTCAAAAGATAATTTTTAAAAAAACGCTCTCTAATTTTATAGATGGAAAAGCTGAATGACTTGCCTATAGTCATAAAGGTATTAAGTATCATAATTAGAATTTAAACTTTAGCTCTGGTCTCCAATTTCTATGTCCTTTGCATTGTAACTCGTTACCTTACAGATAGAGGATGAATATGAAGGTCAATAAAATTATGCTTGTGCTTATCAAAGATTCAGTATCAAAGAAGGAAGAAGACTAATGTTAGTACTGTGTTGAGTCTCAGTAGTAGAAAAGGAAAGAACATACATCTCATTTGACCAGATAACATTATTGCATAAAATACAAAGTCTAAAAAGGCACAAAACATAAAAGCCTCTAAGGGAATAGCATTACTATTATTCTTCTCTTCAAAATCTTTTGGCATCTCATCAAAACATGATGTTGACTGTCTCATTTTAAAAAGTGACATTACTTTGCCAGGTTTTATCATGCTAAGAAGGTTTTGAGTATGAACCTGGCAGAATGTGCTTTCTGAAGAACCTAAGAATCTTATGACCTTAAGCTGGAACATGGTGATGAATTCTTTAACTTTGATAACAAAGAAAAACTGACTAAAAATACCGTTAAGTCTTTTGTTATCCCCTTGTACTTTTTTTAGTGACAGGTGCAATAATGGAATATGGCATGAAAGATGTTGAAAATCATAGTTTTTAAGTTATCTATGAACTTAAAATAAATTGTGGATTCTCTACTTGTGAGATAACTCTTTCAATAGTCAACAAATGAATGTACTTACTAGTAAAAGAGCTTAAAGCTAACAATCAACATTCTTACTATCAGAGAAAACAAAAGATAGAAGAGAGAATTAATTAAATGGAAAGACTGCTCACAGATTACCTTGGCTGAGACAATTAAAGAGTTGAACTAGTCAGTTTTATTGGGCAGTCAAAAGCATCTGGAAACACAATTTCATCAAACATTAGATCATTTCATATTAAAATGCTCATGAGAATTTATAAAAAAAAAGACCACCATGAAAATAATTGTGGATTATTCACCAACATCTCTTGGAGAGAATAAAAGAGGCAGAAACATTCTACAAAGAACTCAGTAAAACCCTTCAAATAAAAAAAAAACATATATATATTTTTATAACTGGTAACTTGACACTGCAGAAAGAATTATTAGGAAATATGAATCAGAAACAAAGAATAAGAGAGGTCAAAAAAGACTATGCAGAAACCTCCCACCACTAAATGATGAATAATTTTTTCAAGAAAAGAATGCGTGAGTATTATACAAATAGCACCAAAAGGAAATTTACTATATTTTGTTGAGAAAAAAAAATTCCTGATGTGAGAATTACTTCTAAATCGACAGACTAGAGACTTGTAAAAAAAGAAAAAAAAAGATCAAAGTTGGTTCAAAGCTAGAAGACTAAAGATGAGATAAAGGTAATGGCATATAATTAAAACAACTCCATCAGACCTATTTAAATGAGTAACTGGTAATGAAAAATTGTAGAGGGATGGACAAAAAGACATAGACACACACTATAATTATGTCATATTGTCAAAAGTACACTAACAAAACCTAAAAAATGACTTGATCAATAGTAGATTTATTTGCCAGAGAGATATGACACAAAATGGCAACAGGATTAGGCAGACATTCAACAAAAACTATTGCATAGTACTATTCTATCATCGTTATACAATAGATTGAAAAACATATAAAAAATGCAATATCCCACCATATTTATTGTTGATTAATAATAAATAATAAAAATGTCTATGATTCAATAGATCAAATTCAGCCTCAAGAATTCCCCTTCCAATAGTGTGTCCCATGTATTTACCAACTCAACAAGTATTTGTTAAGCATTTACTATTTTCTAGACAATCTGCTAAGTGTTAAGTATACAAGTGTTAAGGCAGAATAGTGTCTATTTTCAGAGAAGTTATAATCTCATATTCATGATTTATTATTTCATGAAAAAAGAAATGCATTTATTGGTTATCCTCTAGTCATCATAAGATAAGGTATAAATAAGGACACATGATTTGTCATTGTTATAGAATAGATCAGAGCAAAGTTTAAGTTGAAAAGAGATTCCCTGTAGACAGTGATATACTCATCATGTTAATTGTATTAAGCCATTAAATGTTGTTGATTCACCTGGAATAAATTCATAATTACCCAAAAGAGCTTGGCCTAACCATCCCCATTTGGGAAAAAACAACAACACATACATAAAAATGTCTACAGAGCTCATCAATTTGTATCTACCAATACTGAAAATTGACAACAAATTGGAATCAGAATTGTTAAAGAGGAGGAGAATAGATTGGATTGACTTGAGAAGACTGAAGAGGCCTTTAATTATTCTATATTTCTTTCAAAAAAGCCCATTTCTAATACTAGTATTATACTAGTATGTCATTATGAATATGAGTTATATGATACTACAATTTCAAAATAAGTATCATACAGAAGACAATAAAGGTATTTGGTGATATGAGCAGTCTATATAATAAAAAAAGAGAAACTATGAAGAAAAACTGGGGTACAGGATATCATCAAAGATATATGTGATTGAAAAAAGAATATGGGTTGGTCATATAGTAAGAGCTAGATTTGGTAGATAGCCTGTTTGTTACATAACTTAGAAGATTGGGGAAAAGAGAATAGTCTATAGAACACTGGATGGACCCCTGTGGCAAATTTATAGAAGAACATAGGTGAAAGCTACATAGGTTGGACAGATATATGTTACAACCTGTATCACTGGAAGCAATAATCACATCCATGAGATTACAGATCAACTTGGATATGTGAAGTATAGTACTCCATAGCACACCCTATTAAGTATCCACATATATAATTGTAGACTATAGAGATCAGTCTTGTTATTTTAAATATACTTATAAAAATAAATGTTTCTCTTCCTCTAAAGCAGGGATTCTTAATTTCGGGTTCATGGACTTAAAAAAAAAAGATTACTTTATTCCAACATAATTGCTTTCCATTGTATTCCCATGTACTTTATTTTATTCATTTAAAAGCATTTTTTCTGAGAAGGGGTTCATAGGCAAAAAAGGGTTTCATGATGCAAAAAACAGGTAAGAAACTCTGCTCAAAATCAAAATTCTGCTCTGGGTCATGACTGGGAGATGATCCTGCATTCTCCTGCACTCAGTGGAGTATGAGCTCTATGTGACAGACTCTGCACCTGTTGTCTGAGTATTAGCTAGCCCTGCTAAAGGCAGAGGGATTCACCATCAAAAAGCTGGCCCACTGAAAATGGTGATTTTCATCACAACAACTCAGGAAGATCATCTACTGTCTTCTTAAACTTTTTCTATTTAAAAGCTCTTTTTGAGAGGAGAACCCTGAATGTATACACCAGGTATATAGGTGTAATGGGCTGAAGCTCGAGTTGATGCACTGAGGTCCCAAGCTCATGAGGCTAAATAGTAATTGGACAATACTCTATTAATATATATGCTTGGAGAAAGAATGGCCCCGCCCACTCTTTGTGCAAGTCCTGATGTGTTTTATAGAAAATGATGATTTTGGTGGGTAGAGGCAGAGGGGCAGGAAGAGAGGCGGGGAGAGACTGCCGGCTGGCTTCTTATCGCAGCTGCACACATTGCTATCGCAATCCCCCTTCACCTCCAATCCCCCTTCAAATCCGATCCCCTTCACCTCCAATCCCTCTTCACCTTCTCAAAGAATAAAGATCAAAGATTTTCCCCTAACCTGAATTCCTGACTCCAGTTGATTTTAAAATATGTGGTCATCACATATAGGTACTTAAAATAGGTGAGCAATCAAACATTTATTAATAATAAATCATAATTTTGTGACCCCTACATTCAGTTACGAGACCCCATATGGGATCATGACCCACAGTTTAAGAAGCTTTGTATTAGAGCATTCTGTACATCGAAGCAGCAAGTACTGACTAATCAAATTTTAACTTGACAGACACTGTGGTTTTGAGGCAAACATTTCTAAACATTTATTGACCTAAATGTTTGGTTATCAAAGAAATGAATTTTCTTCTCTTCATCATCTATTCTAATTTCATGAAGAGGCTTAGAAGATTTTTACTTCAAAGGTTCTTATCTCTCTAAAGAAGGGTGGATTAATTACATTTATTGGAGATGGGTTATGGAGGTTTATTCTTTTGTTCATTTGGTTGTTCCCTAACACCCCCCCTTCCTACCCCAGGTATTAAAGCATGTGAAATTAGTCTACACTTGTCTACAAGAACTATTTCTTGTTGCAAGAATAGGAGTTAAGAGAAGACAACGAGGGCCCTTAAAATGGTGATAGAAGCAAACTATATATGCCTGTCAAGACAGTAGTTGATTTCAAGGAAACCATGTACCCATCTTCTTCTCATCCTTCTGCAACGCATTATCAAGTTAGATCATGCTGCTTTTCCTAAATGAGAGCTGATTTTTATAAATTCCTCAACCTACTAAATAAACTAACCCTTGGGGTGACAAAATATATGTTTAGAGTTAGTTTTCTGGAGGGATTGTTTGTATAGTTTCCATGACAAACTCCAGTTAAAAAACATACTATACAAAACTGGCTAATTTCTGATCTTAAAAAATTTTGTTGTTGATGGTGTTTTTACAAAGCCTTCCTGATCTATCATTCCCTTGAAAACAAAGGAATTGCTTAATTCAGTCAAAAGTACTATCCATCAGGATTCTGTAGTAAATTATCTTCAAAGAAGGTGTTCTGAGGCTAGAGTGATTATTCTAACTCATTGAACTGAACAATGTAGATGAGAAATAAATCATTCTGGAAGGATCTACCCAAAACACAGTTGCATTAGGTAAATCCTATCAAGTTAAAAGAAATTCAACTTATCTAATTCATAGACTGTTTCTAGAAGGCATTTCTAAAATATTAGATTATATAAAAAGTATATCAATATATATATTGTTCAATCATGTCCAACTCTTGACTCCATTTGGGTTTTCTTAGCAGATATATTAACATAGTTTGCCATTTCATTCTCTAGTTCATTTTACATATGAGAAAATTGGGAAAACAGAGTTAAGCGACATGTCCAGAGTGACACTGCTAGTAATGTCTAAAATCACACTTAAACTTAGGTCTTCCTAATATCAGGCTTAGCACTTTATTACACCATCTAGCTGCCACCATCAATAGTTTTGGCTATATCTATGGGACATTTCTCTCAAATATTGTATGTGTGTGTATACATGTACACATACATATGTGATATTTCTAAAATATGAGTTATATGAATATACACACATATGCCTGAACTTGTGATTTAATTGATACAGTTAGCCAATAAACAATTATTTAACTCCTATTTATATGAGGAAATACTTTTATTAGTGAAGATCAGGACCATTTTTCAAATTTGTAATTTTACAGAGTTGCCTAAGTCTCTGAGAGATTATAGGAATTGCCCAGGGTCCTACAGCCAGGATGTGTCAGAGAGAAGCCGAATCCAAGTCTTTGTCACTCCTAAATAAACTCCTCTTCCTTTTCCTCCACTTCCTCCTCTTCTTTCTTCTTTTCTTTCTTTTTCTCTTCTTCCTCTAATACTATTTTCTACCTTTCAGGATGAAGTAATTGTTAGACTATTTACTTATAATCCCATAATAATATATATTTTTAAAACATAGTACTTTACATTTTACATAGTATGTTTCTTTCAACTCCAGGAAATATGCAGTGCAAGTGTTATGCCCATTTTAAAAATGAGAAAGTGATCTCAGAGAGATTAAGCAACTGGCTCATGCTCACATAGCCAGAACTATTGAAGTTGGAATTCTCCTCACTCTAGATCAGCTCTTTCCACTCTCCCATAATACTTCTAACTGTGTGAAAACCATTTGCTACAGAGGGGTGAAGACATCAGTCCCTGACAGCAAAGAATTTATGTCAGTAACAATGTAACAAAGGGCCCACTTTATATTTAAAAATTAATGACTTGGGGCAGGTAGTGGTGCAGTGGATAGAGCACAAGCCCTGAAGTCAGGAGGACCTGAGTTCAAATTTGCCTCAGACACTTAACACTTCCCAGTTGTGTGACCCTGAGCAAGTCACTTAACCCAAATTGGTTCAGCAAAAATAAATAAATAAATAAATAATTTTTCTAAAACTTGTAAAATTTTTCTAAGTTTTGAAGATGAGTGCATATTTGTCATGCTTACCCTAGAGAATTAACCTAAAGAACAGTCCATGTACTTTTACAAAGAATTTCAACTCTCTATATTTTAATGATTTACAGGTACTGTGATGCTAATATTCTCCCATGTTTATTGTAGCCATTGATTTTAATACAGAGTGATCAGATGAGATAATATATGTATAAGATTTTGCAAATCTTAAGGGGCTATGTAAATTCTGGCTATTATAATTACTTTTATTTAATGCTTGTATTTTATTTTCCAATAGGAACATTTCTCTCACTTATACCCATTGACTTTTAAAACATCCATGTTGTCCTACTAAGTGACCCTGGACATTATGCATTACTTATGTTAAGATAATTAACTGCTCCTATCTTTTTATTAATATGACTGGTTGCTGTTCCTTGGAGGTCCTTCAAGCCAAGGCTGCAAGTACTTTTTGGATTTGATATAGTGAAAATTCCTTTCATGTCTGTTTCGGAACAGATGGTTTCTAAGGTCCCTTATAACACTCAAACTCTTTGATATTTTCTCCCTAGAATAGAAAGGAAAAGAAATCAACAAATACATCTATCAAATACAGGAGGAATTTAAGTGCTCCCATTACTGTCAAAGACATCTGCCTTATTTCAGCATCACTGCTCATGCCATTTCTGTATTATTCCCAGTTGAAGAGAATGATCTAGTAAATACCAGTTCACTAATCAAAAGACAGGACTTCTAATCACATATAAACATTCAAATCAAGTCAGGTACTAGAATCATAATCTGGACAACACAAAGAAAATGACTGGAATGTGAAAACCAAATCTGGGGGGAAAGAGGTATATTGGGCAACTACTGTTATTCTCTCTTGCATTAGAGGACTATTTCCACAAGCAGAAAAAGTCCTTGTATTTTTTCCCAGTAGCCTACAAACATTTATGAAGAGGAATGAAAAGAAAGAAACAAAAAGCTCCTTCCCTCAAGGAGCATACATTTTACTGGGTAAATATATCATGTGATGACATCAGCAAATACAAAATACATACAGATATGTACAATGTGATTCAAGAAAGCAGAGTGTAATAACAACTGAAGGGATAGGGAAAAGTCTTATTTACAAAGTGCCATCTTAAAGGAAAAGAGGGATTTTGGGACATGACATTCCAGACAGGGGAATGAGCTACTTAGACTTGGAACTTGGAAATCATTTAGGCTTTCTTCAACCTCAGGATCCTCATCTATAAATGAGAGGCATGGAATAGATGATCACTTCCTTCTCTAAATCTAGGACTCCATGATGTTATAACTTGGGACAGAGGAATTATTTAGCATTTTTTGGTTTGTCTCCTGTTTTGAAAAGCTCTGGTCTTCTGATTTATACCTAGGCAAGTTCCAACTTGGAGTTTGTGTTTCCAAATGTCCTACTTACATCCAACTCTGGTCATAGTTTATCTAATTTGTTCCATGGTTCCAGAATCCATTGTCTGTTTAAGCAACAATTTTCCTTTTTTTTTTTTTTTTTTTTGAAAATTCACATGGTTATTCAGATTCTCTTCTGGGGGCTTTTCTCTATTACTATCACCATTCTGGATTTCCTTCTTCGAATCTTTTTATAGCAAGGCAGGAAATCTTATTTAAGCTATATCCCTATCATTTAGCTCACATTTATATAACAATGTCCCTCATATCAACTCTATGTGGGGAGTAGCACAGGTATTATTTTATCTTATTAGTTTCATCACCTGTAAAATGGAACTAAGCCTCAGAAAAATAGAATGACTTATGTATGGCCATATAATTAATTAGAAAATAGTAAATATGTCACTTGAACATAGGTTTCTTGACTCCAGCTTACAGTAGAAGGAGAAACATATAGTTGTGTATATTTCAGAGGATTCCATAAAATCTCTACTACTTCAGAATGCCTGGATCCTTCATCCCTAAAATGTACATTGCAAACAAACTCCCTAAGATTGAAGAAATAGCCAGAAAATCCTCTGACATTTTTGCCAGTCTTTGGATCCTTCAGTCTCTCCAAAGTGATGCTTATATGTACATTATATGAAGCACTATATTTTATTGCTAATGCTCAAGATGCATTTTCAACTAAAGTTCCAGGTACTGCTTGTCCTCATTTCCCTATGAATTCAATGATAATTCATGCTATCAAACATTTATAATGAGTGCTAGGCAAGAGTGTGCTGGAAAAATGTTTAAAAACCATCTCTCTGGAAAAAAAGTATACTCATGAAACAATTATAAATTTAACCTGTCTTATTAACATTTTGTCCAATACTTTATTGAGTAAAAAATCATCAAGATAATGTCAAGTCCTGATTTGATAGTATTTATCATTTTCCAAGATGTAAATGCTCATACTGAAAATTTAATAATTAACTCTTCTATGGCTCTAACAGATTCTGTCTAGTAATCCCAACAACTTTCCCTTTCTCTTTTAAGGATTTAGTGGAACAAAGAATGAATATCCTCTAAGGATATGCATGTTAGGGAAAGGATGGTAAATAGAATAAATGAAAGAAAGAAAGAAAGAAAAAAAAGGAGGTGGAGAGTAGGGACTACCAGGGAGAAAAGTTAAGTCTCTGTAGATTTTGTTCTCTTTTTGTACAGAACAAATTATATAAACAGATGGAGAATTCTAGAGACTGAGTCATCCTTACTAAGCCTGAGGAACAGTGTGACCTTCACAAGTCATGCTACTGAGTCAGGAAAGACATGAAGTTGAGAAGGAATGTAAAGAAAAAGGAAAGTAAAAGAATATTGCACTCCATTTCCTCTGGCTGTCAGAAAGCAGGGCAAATCATTTAAGTTAATTAAGCTTGTACTCTATGACAGGAGCAGGCACTGTGCTGTACTGTACATGTGCAAAGACAAAATAAAAATGGCTCCTGCCCTCAAAAAGTTTGCACTTGAAAACAGGAGTTAAATATACAAAATTATAAATAGGTTTCATTAAGAGCAGAAGGCAGATAACTTCAGAGGGAAACATATTACTAATGAGGACTACTGCAAAAGATATCCTACAGAAGATTGTGTCTATTTTTGAAAAAAACAAAGCATATTAATATCTAGAAGTGAGGAAGGGAAACACTCCAGGTATGTAGTATAATTGATGAAAAAGCACAAAGACAGCAGACAGAGCAAAAGTAGAATCTGTGTGGGGAAAGGGAATCAGATTCCTTTTCAGAACCGTATGTTTTTCTGGAAATGATGCACATATCTTTGGAACTAATGGCTGTTCATCAAAAGGGTTCTGATTTAGTCTCATTATTTTAATAAAAGTTTCTTCCTTGATAGTATGAATTTCATTCAAATATAGTTCTGTATTAGCAGCAAAGGAAGTTTTCCCAGGTGAAAGGAAAGACTGGAGGAATTATGAGAAGCAAGGGCCCTATTGTTGGTGGAGTTGTGAACGGGTCCAACCATTTTGGAGAGTAGTTTGGAACTATGCTCAAAAAGTTATCAAACTGTGCATACCCTTTGATCCAGCAGTGTTACTACTGGGATTATATCCCAAAGAGATTATAAAGAAGGGAAAGGGACCTGTATGTGCACGAATGTTTGTGGCAGCCCTTTTTGTAGTGGCTAGAAACTGGAAACTGAATGGATGTCCATCAGTTGGAGAATGGCTGAATAAATTGTGGTATATGAAAATTATGGAATATTACTGTTCTGTAAGAAATGACCAACAGGATGATTTCAGAAAGGCCGAGAGACTTACACGAACTGATGCTGAGTGAAATGAGCAGGACCAGGAGATCATTATATACTTCAACAACAATACTAGATGATGACCAGTTCTGATGGATCAGGCCATCCTCAGCAACGAGATCAACCAAATCATTTCTAATGGAGCAGTAATGAACTGAGCTAGCTATGCCCAGAAAAATAAACTCTGGGAGATGACTAAAAACCATTACATTAAATTCCCAATCCCTATATTTATGCACACATGCATTTTTGATTTCCTTCACAAGCTAATTGTACAATAATTCAGAGTCTGATTCTTTTTGTACAGCAAAATAATGTTTTGGTCATGTATACTTATTGTGTATCTAAGTTATATTTTAATATATTTAACATCTACTGGTCATCCTGACATCTAGGGGAGGGGGTGGGGGGTAAGAGGTGAAAAATTGGAACAAGAGGTTTGGCAATTGTTAATGCTGTAAAGTTACCCATGTATAAATCCTGTAAATAAAAGGCTATTAAATTAAAAAAAAAAAAAAAAAAAAGAGAGAAGCAAGGGCCCTATGACATGAACTCCAAGAACTGTGAAGCTCCAAAGATAAAAGAGAGCCTTTGGGGATAGGGATGTTGAATGCCAACTAGTTTGGGAAGGGAATTATCCTGAATTGACCATAATCAAAGAGTCTGGTTTACTCATTTACTTAAGGAATGATCTTCCTGGACAGAATTTGCTATTTGCCTAATGTATCTCTTGTTACTGAGACTTGGTGAATTTATTCACTCTAATTCCTCCTTTTCCTTACCTCATCAATTCCTGGCAAACCAGAACTACTTAATTTTTGGAGTTTGCTATTCTTTTAAAATTTTATTTATTCATTATTTGTACTTACATGGTGAATTTAGTCTCCAAATAAAGATAAGCTGACTTTGATAAAAATTTAAAAATGCTGGTTTAGAGCAATGGATAAGGTAAATTCAGAGTAATAGACAAAGTTAATCTTTGAGATCAATTCCCTAGATTCTAAAGAGTATTTTAATGTCTATATTAAACTCTCTGAAAAGATGGAAGGGATTCACTTACAAGTGGACAACTTCTCTTAATATATTAAGGGTACAATACATTGATTTTTCTCAAGTTTCCTAGCTAAAGGCTACAGATAAGGGAAATGAAAAAACTCAAAGTATATGAAAATATGAGGTAGGGGGCTATCACAGTAACAACTGAGAAGACAAAAACAACTTTTATACAATAATTATCATCTAATTCCAAAGTTAGTCTGATATAACCAGTTCAACAAAATCTAGTGAAATAGAATTCAGAATTCCAAAAATATCCCAAAATTCTATTGCTCATATTCAAAGCATTGAAGTGAAAGACTAAACATTTTAATATTAACAGCTAACCTGGCTCAATTAGATCCCAAAAGTTGTCTTTGATTTTGTGGTCATAGGTTGGTCAATAGAAACGTAAGCCTTTGAATTCCAGAGAACAATTTTGAGTCTTGAAACTGATTAGTCATCCTTATTTGATGAAATGAGGCCAGGAAGGCAATTACAAACTGCCATTTTTTTTAGTCTCAGAGATATAATCATAGTCTATTGGATAGAGGAAATAGATAATGATAAAAATAGTCAGGCACAATTTCTTTTTATTATTTTTATTATTTTCTTTTTTATTAAAGCTTTTTAATTTTCAAAATATATGCATGAATAATTTTTCAGCATTAATCCTTACAAAACCTGTGTTCCAATTTTTCTCCCCTTCCCCCCACTCCCATCCTTAGATGGCAAGTAATCCAATATATGTTAAACCTGGTAAAAATATGTCTTAAATATGATATGTGCATGCATATTTATATAATTATATACACAAGAAAATCAAATCAAATAGGGAAAAATGAGAAAGAAAACAAAATGCAAGCAAACAACAAAAAGAGTGAAAATGCTATGTTGTGATCCATCCTCAGTTCCCAGAATCCTTTCTCTGTGTATAGATGGCTCTTTCATCACAAGATCATTGGAACTGGTTTGAATCACTTCATTGTTGAAGAGAGCCATATCCATCAGAATTGATCATTGTATAGTCTTCTTGTTGCCGTGTATAATGATCTGGTTCTGCTCATTTCACTTAGCATCAGTTCATGTAAGTCTCACCAGGCCTCTCAGAAATCATTTAAGCCCCAAGTAGACACTTCTCATGAAAACTTTGTGGGGTAGCTCCTTTTTTGTAGATGAGGAAATTGAGTCAAAGACAGGTCAAATAATTTGTCTAAGGTTACATAGCTAATAAGTATCTGAACTTGAATTTGAATTCAGTTCACTTGACTTCAAGTCTAGTGTTTTGTACTATGCCATGCTACCTCCCCACATAATCTGTATTAGTCCATGCTTGAAAGGAGCAGGATACAAATAAGTTTATGTTCCAATGTGGGATCCCATTATGGAGAAAGGAGTGGTTTTAAGAAAAATCCAACTGTCTTCCCAGACTAAACAACAGATTTTCTTGTGATCAAAAAGATGATGAAATTAGTGGCTGAAGACTAGAGGATTTCTATGCAAAGCTGATTCTAATTTCAGAAAGAAAACTGCTAAAAAAAAAAAAACCCAAACTATTTTTTACTTAATGTTTTCAAATCTAAATCCTATTCAGAGAAAAAATTTACAATATGCTCAAACTCCTTAAGAATCTCCTTATAGAAAATAATAAAAGAATATTGGATTCCTTCTCAACAGACCAGTTTCTTAGAAGGTTACAAATATGAAGCCTAAGTGGAAAGCAGGTACACATTCATGAAGGGAGGGGAGAGTGAGAAAGGAGAAAGGGGAGACAAAGAGATAGAGAGAGACATAAAGACAAAGATAGAGACAGAGAGGCAAAGAAAAATAGGGACAGAGGTGGGGGGAAGAGAGAAAAAGAGTGGAAGAGGGAAGAAAAAAGAGAAAGAGGGAGAAAAAAAGAGGAAAGAGAAAAAGGACAGAGAATAATTACAAGTGCCTATGCTTCATTCATATTTTAAAAGATCAAAAATTTATCCTCTTAATTACCTCTGAGATCCCTTTCAATCAGCTCTATAGTACTATTCTATGGTACTAAATCAGGAATTATCCAAGGCTACTCCTGAGTTATATCTTCCCCCCTTATGAAAAAGGATTTCAATCATTTCTATTGATCTCAGTGGGGTGAAGAAGTTGGAGCGCACCTTCTTAGCTTAAAGAAAATACCAAATAAATAGAATGAAGATTAACTATTCAGGGCTTAGTTAGTTATTACTTGTCATAGTTAATGGGGTGCAGAGCCTTCACAAAGACTAACTTTACCAAGCTTTCAAAAAAAAATAAAAAGGAATTTTGATCACTTAAAAACTCAAAACATTCAAGAGTCTCTGAGACTTGATGGAGGGAAAAAAGTCTTGGAATGGAGAGAGGAGGCTTGATTTAGTGTATAACAGTATTAATTCTGAAACACATTGATGGAGTGGAAGAAAAGTGGGAATCTGAGAATTAATGCAGAACTTGAGTCTGAGTTACTGGGTTCTAAAACCAATCTTAGAAGGATGGTAGTACTGAGAAATAAAGCTTATGAAATAAGTCTGATTAAGCAACAAATCAAAAGATTTAGATAACCTTAGATAATCCAAGTTGGCCAAAAAAAACATGCAATTCTATGAAATATTCTGTATTTTTAATTGCAAAAACTATTTTCATCAAATTATCATTCATATAAATATCTGTTTCCTTGATGTATTGCTTTTCGTTTTTCCTTTTGCTTTTATACTATCAGCCCTCACATAGTACATATGGTGTGTGTGTCATCAATGCTTGCTAGATTAAGTTTTGGCCACCTTATGATTTCTCCTATCTTCATAGAGATATATTTTATCTCCTTTCATTCCTATGCCTTTTCACTGTCTGTCTCATGCCCATAATAATCCCTCTTTACCTCTGCCTCATAGGATTCGTAGTTTATTTCAAAGTTCTGTCTAAATGGTACCTCCCATAGGAGGCCTTTCTGGATTTCCCACCTCTCCCTTCCTGACTTTCAGCTTTTGAGTTGTCTTTACTTGCCCCCCCACAAAAAATTATAGTATATTTGTTTGATATATGTCTTATATATACTTATATGTGTACATGTATTCCTTGTCCCAAAAGAATATAATTCTAATCAGTACTTGAGTTACAGAGGGCATTTTATTTTTGTCTGTATCTTTGGCACTTTAATATTTTTTAAAACTAGAACAGTGATTTCATTCACATAGAAAGTCCCTGTTAAGAATCTTCCTCTCAATGCAGATTTGAACATTTCTGCAACTGAGAGTCTTTCCAAATTATATGACAATAAGGTCACTCACTTGCTCAGGGCTATGTAGCCAATAGATGGGTTAGTTATCCTAACTCCAAGATTAGCTCTTTATCTGCCATACCATTCTGCTTCTCACCTGGCACATAGCAGGTACTGATTGGTTAATTAATTGGAAGAGGCATAGAGATAACCCTTCTCGAGACAGATGAAATCCAGTGATGAGAGCAACCTGAGCTTTCTTGGAATTTCACAACATTTTTGTTTTTCTTCACAGTCTCAACAAGAAAGTCAGGGTTAGGTCATTTTACCAAGAGGAGTAAATGAACTACTTAAAATAAGAGCATAAATGAGGTGGTTTGCTTTTCATTCATACAAAATAGTTACTTTTGCTTTATTGAAAAAGTTCTACAATGAACATATGGTTGAATTAAGTTAGAATACTGAAATCCTTATGAAACAACAAATTAGAAAGAAAATATGACTATGTGATGGATATTTGAAACCTAAACAGAGGGAGAATTAGATGGAGGAGTGAACAGTGTCTATTACTGAAGTTCAAATTTAGCCACAGATCTTTCCTTGCTGTGTGACCCTGGGCAAGTCATTTAACCCTGTTTACCTCAGTTTTCTCATCTGTGAAATAAGTTAGAGAAGCAAATGACAAACTATTCTAGTAGGTCTGCAAGAAAAATCTAAATGGGGTCATGAAGAGTCAGACAGTACTGAAAATGACAACAACAGTTATGCTCCCAAATTGATAAAATGAGAGATTTTTGCTTTAAGTTCCAAAAGACACAGGGACTTATAACAAGGAGGTTCCAAACTACCATTCATCTTGAAATTTTCAGTTAACAATTGCCATCCCATATGGTGAAAAAACAAAAAACAAATCTGATGGGATGATATTTAGAGAGAGAATTCCCTGTGACAAAAATAAATATTCTTCACAATATTTATATATGCTTTTCTTTTAACTAAACTGAATTTAATTCCTGGTATAACATTACCACAGTGGTCTGACAAAGGAATATGGATAGTGTTCACCTTTCCACTCTGGCAAGATTTCCACAGGAAGAAGGTGAGCATCTTTCCTTCTTGTATTCAGGAGTAGAGCAAAAACAGAAAACAGCTTCCCATTTCCTCCTCAGAGCTCACACAGTGTGGTCTCATTATCTGCTTGAAGTAAATTCCTCGCATATTAGGCATTCCCATATTCAAATGCAAGAACAAAGACACATTGATTTAGAAACCAAATATAAATGATTTTATGATTACCCCCAGTCATGCAGATAATAGAGTTGGCTAAGTTGAGCTGCACCTGGACACATAAGTATATATGATACACAATGAGCATCTTTGCAGTGGTGCATACAGACTATAAAACACATTTTGCAAAGGTGACCATAGTATAGTAGAAACAACATCAAGCTAGAATCAGAACTGGTTTGAATTCTGGTTCTAACTTGATCTTTGGCAAGTCTCAATATTTCAGAGTGTTTTCTCTTATGTAAACTGAGTAAAATAATTTTTGCTGCCTATTTGATAGGATTATTGGGAGAATTAAATGAGGTAATGAATATGAATCACCATAAAATTTTTAAACTTTTATGCATTTCTATCATGTTTTCTTCTTATGGTATGCTTACCAGTCCTATCTCCTCAAATAAATTATAAATTATTTAAAGAAAGGGACAATGTCTACTATTTTTGTGCATGCTTCACACTAGTGCCTACTGGGCATATAAAACCTACTCAGTAAATAACTGATATGAAAGAGAGTACCAGTCAATTAAAAATTCAGAATTGGGGAAGTGGCAAAAGCCACTAAGACTACTTGGTTGCTTTCCTCCAATTCATGAATTCTTGGGTAGGCTTGGGTAGGCTTTCAGCTTACTTAGGAATAGGCAGCTACGTGGTGCAGTGGATGGAGTCATGTAGATTCAACTTCCTGACTTCAAATTTGGCTTCAGACACTTACTAATTTGACCCTGGGAAAGTCCCTTAACTTTGCCTCAGTTTCCTCATTTGTAAAATAAGCTGGAGAAAGAAATGGCTGGAGATAAATAAGCTGGAGAAAGAAATTCTATCATCCTTTAAAAAGTAAAATGAGATTCCTAGCAGTGTGTGAGAGGGCTGGAAGAGTTAAGCAAGAGTTGGAACTCATTCTATTTCTTCCAATTATTTTGCAAACATTTGTGAATGAACTTAATTAATCCTATAAAAGTAAGAATTTTTCAGGATCAGATTTTTGTTGTTCACTCATATCTGATTGTTTGAGATCCTATTTGGGGTTTTCTTGGCAAAGAGCCTGGAGCGGTTTGTCATTTTCTTCAGCTCATTTTATAGATTAGAAAACTGGAGCAAATAGAGTTAAGTGATTGCCCTGGGTCACACAGCTAGTAAGTTTCTGAGACCCAAATATGAAGTCATCCAGGTTTAATGTTCTATCCATCTAGCTAGCTCATGGAATGGACTAGGAGAACAGTATACAAAAGATCATATTGTTATAATGTAGTATAGTAGATAGAGAGTTGGGTTTGGGGCCAAGAACATCTGGGTTCAAATCCTGCCTTTTACATACACTGATTGCATGTTCCTTGGCAAATCACTTCACCTGTCACTGTCCCAGGCAACTCTCTCAGGTTGTAAATTGCAAAGATGCTCCCTCCATTAGCTGAGTGAATTTTCTCAAGTGAAAAGTGCACATCCTATACTAATGAAATCACCTGTATCCAGTCCCTCTTTCTCCACCCCCCACAATCTTATCATCCAATTCAGTATATATTGAACACCTACTATGTGGCAGGGCATTTTCCTTTGGTTTATATTTTGTATGTACCTATTTATTTACGTGTTGTGTCTGTCATTCAGATGTAAAATCATTGAGGGCCAAGTTGTTTTTCGGTAGTAGTTGTTTCTTTTTTCTATATTTCTAGCATTCAGGATGTACTTAACACAGAGTAAATGTTTGATAAATGTTTATTGATTTGCTGCTGGAAATACAAAAGAATATTAATATGACCTGAGTACCATACTTTAGAAATTTGTAGTTGTGGAAATCTCTTTCCCATTAAGAACATATAACTGGAGAAAAAACTAAGGTTAAAAATGGCTTTCTTTGTTTTAGCTTTTTGTGATTCATTTGTCATCACATTTACCTGAAATCCCTTCCACCCCCACCCTTCTTCTTTGTATTCAAAAACACTTCCATAGTCACTCTTTATCCTATCTGGAATGTGGAACACAGAACATTGTTTTACTCCATTCCTTGAAGAGATTATAGGTTAAAGTTTTAATGATTATACAACCACTTGAGTGGGAATGTTTGGAAAGTTGTTCTTTGTTGAGACTTGCTATGCTATGCATTGTTTGATATACTTTAGGATTCAAGAGCTGCACTTTCCTATAGTGTTCTAAGTTAGTATGGGTACTGCCAAGAAAATGGTAATAGGATAATCTGTCTCCCCAAACCAGACATTTCATAGCTCAGATTCAGTAAAGAAACAACTTGCCACACCAGCAGCTGAAGCATGATGTGTCAACAAGATGGAATGTGACTTATTTCATGCCACGGTGTGCATTGGAACAAAAATCACTGCACGATTCCGGCTTGATGTGTGTGGTTAGTTTGGGAGCAATAGCAGCACTCAGAGAGTGTGCTATGATGGAAAACATCTGTCTGATTTCAAGTCACTTTTCGATGACCTTTATGGATGTGTTCAGTGACAGGAACACTAAACCAACAGGTCATTCCTGTTGGCTAGCTAGAAAGTATGCTGAAATTCTGCCCTCCACTTCTATCTAACATCCCTTGCTCCTGTCCCCCTCATCCCCCCAAAATAGGTATAAGAATTTAGGCCAAGTTCAGGAGAAAGAATTCTCTCATTGCCATTCAAGAAACACCAAAAATTTGGACATGGTAGAAAACTGGCTTTCCCAATAACTGCAGTTTTGGGGGTTGTCTATGGAATTTTCAGTATTCTAGCATATGTAAGATCTCTGGTTGCATTTTTCCCCTTTATTGATTCTCTCTTTTATGCTCCTACCAGATGGTTCCTGGAATATAACAATTATTCATTTGAAAAGAAGTCACTTATTTAGTATTCCTTGGTTCAGAAATGATAATTTCATGGGGAGAAGAAAAATGAAATAAAACTAAAAAAGCCATTCCCAAATAGTAGGAAATGGAAACCCTCAAAAAACCTTTCATCTGTATGGCAGCAAATAGAAAAATGGAGAGAAAAAGATGCTAAGAATTTCATATTACAATACTTTTAGTGAGAGAATTGTTCTGCCCTACTCCATCTTAGGTGGTATAATGGATTTAATGTTGGATTAAGAAAGAACCAAGTTCTGATTCTGCCTCAGGCATTTTGTAACTATATGACACTGGGCACTTAGTCATTTAATTTTTTCCATGTTTCAGTTTCTTCACCTGAAGAAGGATGATGATAGGAGGTAGGTGTGAGGACCAAATATAGATATAGATATAGATACACACATATGTATACACATAAATATACTTACATGTATATACTCATATACATATATGTGTATATACACATGTTATATATACAAATACATAAATATATACATATAGAAACATATAAAAAAGTGCTTTGCAATCTTTAAAAGCTCAATGTAAATATTGACTTATTTCTCTGTTTTTTTTTTTAAGCAAATGAGTACTTTTATAATTTGTTCTATCTGAAATTAAGGATTACTTTGCTTTTAACTGCAGACAAGTTTTGCATTCATTTCCCCATATTCTTTCATATTTTCTCATGATAGCTAAGCCATGAACAATTCTCTCCATCATCACTATATCAAGACGGGCATGTTTACTACCTGTCGACATAAATTATTTCTTGTTGGTAGAACTCTAGCAAATATCTGGCCATGTGCTCACACAAATGGTTTCTCATTGCTTGAATTTCCATTAAACATCACTCTGTATGGTGAAATATATGTTCTGACCTACAAATTATGTGTATATACAATTCACTTTACAAAATTCTAACTGAATTTTAAATGAAACACATAGGTATCACTGAGTGTTTTGGAGTTAACTGGATTTTTGGTGCACTATATATTCTGAACAAACATTGCAATTAGGGTGCCTTTCACCAAACACTAGTTAGTTAGTTTGTTTGTTTGTTTGTTTTTTTCATTACATTTGAACTTCCTTCAATGCTGTCTCTGAGGTCAGAAAATCAGAATTCAAGTCCCACCTTTGACATATTTACTGTTGAGATGTGAACTGAGCCAAATAAGGTTAAATGACTTACCCAAAGTCACAAGTTAGTAACATGTCTGAGACTGGATTTGAGTTCACAAAGATGGATTTTGCTAATTTCAGGTCCAGCAATCCATTGTGCCACCTACCACCTGTGTGATCACAGCTGTGATCTTGGACAAGACATTGAATCTTTCAGGGCCTCAGTTTCCTTATTGTAAAATTAGGAGGATAGACTAGATAGGTTTTAGTCCCTTTCAGAACTAATTCTCCAATCATTTCTTCAATTTCTGTTTCTTTAGTCTCTCCCCCATCATTTTTAGCTTACTTGCCTAGAAAGGATTTGAGATACAAAACAACTCTTCTATAACATTATCTACAGTACACTAAAAAGATCTCAAATGGGATGCAAGAGAAGCAGAAAAAGTTCATGACAAAGGTCAGGAGCTAGATTAGCTACCAATCCAAAAGGCCTTGTAAAGCTTCCTGTAAGTTTTTTCTCTTATGTAAATGTATCTGTTAGGTAATGGTTGAAGAAATACAAGGGTTAGATTCAAAAGACCTTGAAATACTACTAATGGAAAATGACCATTTTATTCAAATGCTTTCAAATAAATCATTGGCTTCTGGAGAGTGTGGTAAGACATCTATTTCTGAAATGTACTAATAAAAGATTCTAGGGAATTTTTTTTAAAGAAGAAAATATGATATTGTTATGGGGCAGAACTCAGAAACAAGGATTCTTACAAGGTGTTAAGCCAGTGGGACTGATGAGACAATGGGTAGGTTAGCATGATTATTAATACTTCTCTAAGTTCAGTATGATTGATTTAATGTTACAACAAATAATGGTTTCCTAGTGATATAATGATTGGTTTATACTCAGTGTAAAGCATATAAGCTGAGACAAACTCATCCAAAGGAGTCAGAGACAGATTCATTCTATCATCCACCTTTGTGGTGGCTGGATGCAGAAGTAGAAATGCTTGGGCTCAGATTCACTTCATTTCACACCACTGTGGTGGCTTGTCCTCCTGCATTTTCCACTAAAACCAAGTCCTGTCTGAAGGCCAGGAGAAAGTTAGCTGACCACCAGGCAAAGGACACAATAAAGACTTTTGGACTTTAACACCTGACTATTCTTGTGGTGATTACTCTCCTGAAAAGAAGGTTGCCCCAAAGATCTCCAAGAAAACCACTGAGAATACTACATTTTGGCGTCCAAACATGGGACTAAGGACCTACATCTGTGACTCAGAAATTAGGGTAAATATAAAAACAGACAATGTTAAGAGCTAAAGTAGTATTCAAGCTGAAATGGGACAAATGTTTAGAAAGGAACCTTCTTTTCCACCTCAAGGAAAATGTGTCAAAAGCATAGTTAAACTCAATAAAAGCCAAGGTTTGATTGTAACTTGGGAGCAGATCATTGAACTTTTTGAAACATTATAGTACACATCTCCTTGGTTCTCAAAGGAAAAAGAATTAGATCCAGATGACTGGAAATTATGAGGAAATTATACTCACATAAAGCAACTATGTGAATATTAAAATGATAATGGACCTGACTCAATTCCTAAAGAAACATTATATATATATATATATATATGTATGTATATGTATATATATATATATATACATATATAGATGTATATATATACATCTATATATGTATATATATATATATATATATATAACTTAATACAATTGGCTTTAAGGAATTATATAAGTATTAGAATAAGGAAAAAAGAAGAAAGAACAGGAGGAGGAAGATACTAACAAACTAGGTGAAAAGCATGAAGAATTAGACAAGGAAGGAGTTAAGTACAATTCTGATGAAATTAAGGAATGTGATGCTTCACAGCAGGAGCCATTAGGACATTCCTCAACCCCTAACCTACCCCCCTCAATTAACCCTTCATGGGTGGAGGGAAAAGGAGGAGGGAAAGGAGCAGTGGCACCACCTATGATGCTGCCTATGACAAGATTACAAAAGGCACTAGTTAAAGCTAAAAAAGAAGGACAGGATATATCTGATTTGATAAATGCATACACTGTTATTGAGGAGTTTGACTCTTCAGGCCAATACAGGAGAAGATACACTCCTTTTGATCTGGAAATAGTTAAAGATTTGAAAAAGGGTTGCACTCTTTATGGGATACATCATCTTATGTTAAGATGGTATTAGAGAATTTGGCTTATGAAATTTTAACTCCTAGTGATTGGAAATCTATAGCAAGGACATGCTTAGAATCTCGACAAAACTTGTGGTTTTCAGAGTATAGTGAACTATGTATGTAGGACACAAGCCCAATGAAATAGGCAAACTGGAGTCAATATACAAATCACCTTTGACCAATTAGCAGGTAAAGGTCAGTATGCAGACACTTCAGCACAGATTAATTACCCCATAGCAGCATATGAGAAAATTGCTTCTGCTGCTATAAAAGCATGGGGCTCCCTCCCAGGAAAGCAAGATCGAGGGGAAGCCTTCACAAAAATAGAGCAAGGTCCAAATGAACACTTTGATGATTTCGTGGGACATTTGCAGACAACTGTCATACAAACAATTGGAGAAAATGCAGCCACAGGAATTATGATAAGACAATTTGCTACAGCTCATGAGGTTTGTAAAAGAAATATATGGGGACTATACAAAGATGCTCCTTTAGAGGAGATCATAAGATATTGTGCCACAGTGGATACAAATGCCTTTTATACCCAGGCTATGATGCAAAACATGGGAAGACAGGGTCCCTCTTGGCAAGGGACTCCCAAAGAGACTCGTCAATGCTTTCAGTGTGGTAAAGTAGGGCATCTGAAAGCTCAATGTAGGCATATAGAGTTAGAGTACAGGTGAGAGAATGAAACCCAAACCCTGTGTCCAAAATGCCACAAGGGCTTTCACTGGGCCTCAGAATGTAGATTGACCCAGGCAAACAGGAGGCAGGGTCCAGCTCAAAGACCTCAAACAAAAAACAGGTGGGGCATGATGGCAGTCAAGGTTACACCCAGAGAGTCTTTAGAAGGTCAGGACTCTAATATGATCAATCAGCAGAGAAGCAATCAGATGAGAGAAAGGGATTACAATTGGGGAGAATATAGGCTTTTTAACCCAACAGAAGAACAGTGTCCAGTGTGAGCAGCTCCAACATAATCTCCAGATGATGTGGAGAGATCCAAAAAGTTGTGAATAGAAGGGACTAAATAGGTTAACTGCTTGTGAGAAAGAGTTTGCTTGTATCTCTATAGATGAAGAAGGAATCAGATGGGTGCCAACAAGCTGTATTTGTCTTGTCCATGAGAGAGGAAAAAAAGAGAGAAACCTCAAAACAAAGGAGAAGACCTAAAAAACATCTGACACTGAAAGAGCATGGCTGATAAGACTGTTACAGAATTTCACAAACCCGCAAGAATCATTGAATTCCTTGAGACGAAAAATTGTTGAGAAGTCTGTTGCAGAACTTCAAAACCAGCAGGAATCATTGGATTCCCTGAGACATGATAAGACTGATGCAGGACTTTAAAACTTGCAGGAATTATTGGATTCCCTACACATGTGAAGTAATGGACAATAGATTGGTTTTGGACTATTTCTAGGACTTATGAATATGTATAATTTCTCATGTTGATTCATGTAGCTTGTTTGTAAATCCTCCCATGTTGATGTGTTTATGTATACCTGTTTCAAATATCCTTCAGATACCTACTAATCTGGTTTTATTCCCCATTTTCCTTCAGTTTTCATCTCCCTTCCTGAGATGTCAGAGAAGCTGTGATCACCTCCTTTTATGGTGTTTTCACCCCTTTTTTTGAAGAGTCAGGGAAGGTGTGATCACCTCCTTTTTGGGGTTCTCACCTCCTTGAGAAGTCAGGGAGGGTGTGACCACGTTATGTTCTAAAACAAAAGAAAACAGGAGATGTTATGGGCCAGAACTCTGAAACAAAGAGTCTTACAAGGTTCTAAGTCAGTGGGACTGATGAGGCAATGGTTGTCTAGTTTAGCATGGTGATTAATAGTTCTCTAAGTTTAGTATGATTGATTTAATCTTGCAACAAATAACGGTTTCCTAGTGATATAATGATTGGTTTATACTCAGTGTAGAGCATATAAGCTGAAGCAAACTCAGCCAAGGGAGGCAGAGACAGATTCATTCCATCGTCCACCTTTGTGGTAGCTGGAGGCAGAAGCACAAACCCTTGCACTCATACTCACTTCATCTCACACCACCTTGGTGGCCTGTCCTCCTGCATTTTCTCCACTGAAACCAAGTCCTGTCTGAAGGCCATGAGAAAGTTGAACACCAGTCAAAGGAGACAATAAAGACTTTTGGACTTTAATACCTGGCTATTCTTGTGGTGATTACTCTGTTGAAAAGAAGGCTTCCCCAAAGACATCCAAGAAAACCACTGAGAACATTACATGACATAGCACAGGATGAGCTTTAGGACATAGGATAAACAGCCAGTTCTCTGTACTGCTCTTTGTCCAGATAAGTTGAAAATTGGGAATGTTAGTTAGAATTTAACCTTACTATGATGGTTGTTTTTGAATGACTCTTTCTGCTGGCACAAAGCATACAGAAAAGAAGAATAATAGATATTCTTCTTTACTGGAATACATACATTTTCAGTGAGATGTGTCAACCATTCATATCATGCAATAACACTGAAAATGAATGCTGCATTTTATAACTAGTGAAGCCAAATATATTGTAATGGCTTCTCTTTCATTCAGTTATGGAGCTAAGTCAATAAAGGAAGACTGGGCATTTCATCATTTTCAATTTAAGAGGTAGGCCTACAATGGAATGAGAAAATACTTGTGATATGGTGAATACTCAAAATTGTTTTCAATGATGTCTCTTTTCTGTGAAGCATCATCTTGCATGAAGACTAATGAAAGAAATATTGTTTACATCAGTTAGTACTGAGTGGCAAATCTGACATTTCTGCCTTTTCTTTAACAAAAATCAGATTATACTTTCAAACCAAAAGAGGGACATTTCTGGATACAAGATAGAGATGTTCCCTAAAAGAAAATGACACTTGGGACCTGAGGGAGAATTTGGAAGAGGTGACTTCATGAACACTGACTAGCTGTGTTAAAGGACACTAGCTGTGTCCTTTCCCCATCACAGTGCCTCCTTCCCTCTCCACTTGGGTTTATAGATTTTGCTCTTCTCCAGACTCCTCTGCAACACTAATTACATTTGAAATTTTAGCTTTTTCTTTTAACCATAAATTATTTTATATGAATATTTGGGGCAATCCATTTGAATATATGTGTATATGTGCATGTGTGTGAGCATGTAATTTGTTCCTTGACAGTCTAGATCTATGACTTAAACATCTTTCAATTCTTCAACACTATCTAGAGCTGTTTTTAGCACTAGTATTAAAAATCAAATTGAATTATATTAATTGAAACTTTGATCATCACTTTCTTTTCTAGGTTTTTTTCTTGTCACCAATGTTAAAACATGGGAACCTATTGAATAAATTTCTAACATAGGAATATTGGCAATATACTATTCTCTGCCCTGACTCATTTCCCCTTTTTCTAATTTTCTCTTGTCATTCTCATGTTTAAATTTGAAAATAATGTTTTAGATATGTAATTTGTATTTCTGCATCTTAATTTCAAATATTGAAATTATAAGATTTTTGGCCAAAGGTAGAATACACCTGATAAAGGCTGGTTTAAAAATGTGTATATGCATACATACATACATACATATAGAAGTGCTTTTATGTTCACCTGATAAAGGCTGGTTTAAAAATGTGTATATGCATACATACATACATACATATAGAAGTGCTTTGTCTAGAGTCTTACAAACAAAATTTAAAGAACTTTATCTTGAAAGAAGAGAAAAGTGTCTATCAAGCTGGCCAGCATAGATAGTTGCTATAATATAGGAAGAAGAAAAGTAGGAGAGATGACTAATCACTCGATCCTTCAAAGAATTTGTGATGCTATTAATGTAGATACTGGTAGTGATGCCCATTCACATCTGTGTAGTTCTTGTTTACATGCTTTTATAAATCCTCCACATGTGGTATATTCTTAAGGCTTTTTTCTTGATATTTGGATCTTGCATAGGGAACTAAAAGAATCCACATGAGCAATCTCTCATTCTTTCTACACAACCTTGGTCCATGCTCACATTGTAAGCCTCTTGAGAACAGATTGTTTTTTGCCTTTATTTTTGTATACTTAGAACTTAGCATACATATAAATGCTAATTGAGTACTTGATTACTATTACCAGCCCACCTCCTTTTCTGGTCACACATTTCTCTTATAAGATCTTTAAAAAGATTATTCATGAGCAATTGTTCATTGGAAAATGTTGCAGCACAGTCACATGTTCCATGGATCTCTCCAATTCTCTTTGAAAATTCTATGACATAATTCTTCAGAAACTTCCATATTCTGTGCTTTGGAGTCATATAGCATCATTGGGAAAATATTGGCGATTAAAAGATGGGTTTTGACCTTTTTGGGAAAAAATAACTGGGAACAAAGTAGGTGCCCAATAATTAGAAAATGGCTAAGCAAATAGTGTTACATTGTGAAATATTATTACACATTAGCAAATGATAAATATGAAGACTTCAATGAAACATGGGAAGATTTATATTAATTTATCCAGAATAAACAGAAAAAATAAAGCATGCACAATAACCACAACAATACAACTGGAAAGAATAATACAATAAAACCGAACACTAAGCCATGATAATAACTAAGCTTAACTTGGCAGAAAAGTTGAGGAAAAACACCTTATTTTGAAAAGGGGGGAAAGACTGAGTATGACATTACACATACTATCAGACAGTTGATGCAATGATCTGTTTTTTTTAATACTATTTCTTTTTCTAAGAAAAATTTTGCAACAATGAATGGGCTAGAAGGATATGTTAAAAATAAATGTTAAAGTAAAAATTTAAAAATTTTAAATAAAAATAAAAATTTCATGTTTGTTTCATGGAGAAGTTTGGGTTCAATAAAAATATTACACAAGTTTCCAAATGCAAATCCTATTTCATTCTGTTTTTCAATTCTGAGCCCAATTCATTCTCTATCTGTAGGCTCTGACCAAAAGAGGCATACTGATGGACCATTTATATATACTACACATCCTACTGGCTGTTATAGTCTGGACAATAGACATTCTACTACTTTAAAAATCATTCAAAATTCTTTGAAAGGTATAACAATAGAGTATCTTTGCTCAGTAACATTCTGATCATTAATATCAAATAAAGCAGACAATGGGAGATTTAGCCATTGTTTGCTATTGTCACTGGAAAAGTCCAAATGAAAGGAAGATTCTGATCTGTGATGAGCTTCTCCAGATGCTCCTCTTTGTGGAGAACATTATGCTAATTTTATCAATCCCTGTAACATTGTAAAACTTTCCAAGTTGGAGCTAGAATCACTCCAAGCAAACAGTCTGGCTATAGATGTAGGAACAACCAAACCAAGCCTAATAATTCACCAGAGACAAAATCCAAGAAATGAACTTGCGATATCTTGTACTTATATCTACATGTAAATGTACAACAATATGAAGGTAATAAAAATGGCATTATTTAGAAGCTTACTAGAAAGATATAAATCTGGCCTTATAAGCATAACTGAGATTTAACACAAGGAACTTCTGGTTCAAGTATAGTTCTGGAAAGGTTCTCCCCAATCTCTCAGATACATTCCCTTCTTTCTATACATGTAGCTAACCAACCTAGCTCAGGCCATCATTACCTCTCCCCTGGACTATTTAACAATTGATTTCCCAGCTTCTATCCAGTTGCCCAGATTTTCATAAAATGGAGCTTTGATTATATCACACACTACTTAATTTTCAGGGGCAACCTTTTACCTATAGGATCAAATATAAACTCTTCTGCTCATCACTTAAAGTCTTTCATGATTTGACCCTGCTCTAGCTTTCCATCTTTTTACACATAATCTAGCTCTCTTGGACTACTTGATGCTTCATATATAGTACATTCAATTTCATATCTTACAGATTTTTTATTGGCTGCAACCTCATCATGGCTACATCCTAAAACTCAGTTCAAACATCACCCCTTTCAGATCGGTTTTCCCTAGCCTCTGGTGCCTCCTTCTCTAAGCTCCATGAGGACAGGGACTGCTTGAGCTTTTACTTTGTTTCTACATAATTAGCAAAATTCCAAGCACTTTTTAGGTTCTTGATAAAAGCTTGTTTATTGATTAATATGCATTATTAAAAATATCAAAAGCTGGTACTGAATATTATGATGACAATAATAATGAGGAAGATATGGGCTCTAAATAACTTTCTTGTTCTCTATGTCTAGAAAGTAGCAAATCTCTATGATTCAGTGTACTGGCACTTTAAGGTTAAAAAAAAACAACAACAAAAAAACCCAACAACAACAAAAAAAGCTTTTCACCTGTTACTTCTCCATCTCATTTCTTATCCAGTTAATTTCTCCCTATTCAGTTTCCTTCATGCTTTAATTTTTCTTTACATTGCATATCCTGGAACATCTACTTTGTCATTGAAAAATGCCTCATCATTCTAGATCTTCTAGATCTCTTTGTGAAATTTCCTCTTTATTGTGACTATAGGAGCCTGATTTTCTCAAACATTTGAGGTCACTTCAGTTCTAAATGACCCTTCTCTTATTCTTCTGCCCTACTCCATCCCTATCCTCACATAGGAGCAGGAGCAAAAAGTTGATATTTTCCTCCCCCCCCTTCACAGATCATTTAATTGCTTTATTATTTGGTACAGAGAAATAGACACACACCTAGTGCGTGTGCTTGTGAACTTTCTGAAATGTTTTTAAATGACCACAGATATTAATAAATATTTATATAGACAGATCATTTATTAAGCATTTACATTTGCCAGACTGCTAAACTCTGATATTAAGAGAAAAACAAAAACAGTGGTTGTCCTAAAGGAGCTCACATTCCACTAAAAAGAAAAACACATAAAACTTGAATTGGAAAAGGGATGGCATTTGGGTAGGTGTGGGCATAGTGGGGTTTGGAGGGGAAGAGTTCTACAATATAAAGATGTCCAGGAAGTGAATAAAGTCCTGGAATATGGCACAGTAAGGCAAAATCATTCCAGTTAAAACCTAGGGTGGTCCCAGAGATTAAACAATGTGGCTGGCATATTTCTGGAGATATTTCATTTTTTTATGTAACAAAAATTGGGGCTAACACATATAGTGCCAGAAAAGCACTGGTATACATGAAATATTATAATACCTAGAAGGAGGTCATATGAGCCCATTCCTATTTGAAAGATTTATGTAAGGACTTGGACAAGAAGTCCTGGATACTTTCCAATATCCACCAGTGCAGGAAGTATCCATGTTGATGAAACCTTAGATCTATCAAAATGTGACTAACATTAGCCCAGTTGGCCCACATGCTGTTAGGAATGTTTTTGAACGTCCATTTAGGAAAATTTGACCTGGAACTATTTTCTCAACTATTCTAAAAGATTTTACTAGAAAGGACAAAGGGTTATGAAATCAGGTTAATGAATCTGTCAGTATGCCTTTATTCTGCTCTCATGTGTCAGACAGTGCTAAACATACAAGAAAAGACATACAATATACCTTTTTCCTGCTCTCAGAGAGCTCACAGTCTATGGGAGAGATCACATGTAAACAACTATCATACATACTTGATATAATCAGAGAAAATAGTAGATTAGGAAGAATCAAAAGAAAAGGATTATCAGGATCTTTTTCCTGATAGCAGGGTGATAGAGTAGGGGAGAGGATTAGAAAGATCTCATAAAGTCAGTGGAATATCAGCTGAATCTTGAAAGAAACTGGAAAGCCTAGGAAGCAAAAGTTAGAAGGAATAAAAAAACAATTAAAAGCATTCCCCCCAGAAAAAAAACCTGTCTGCCTGCAGAGATTTGCACCAAAGTCCAACTCCAATGCTTTTTTGTGGTATCAGTGTAATCCTGAGTTTCCAGAGGCTGAACCAGAAGGGTAATAAACTAAGACAGGGTGTATCAACTAAAAAGAATTTAACTACAGATTGGCAATAAACTGTATCTATGTTGACTAAGAAGTAGCCCAAATATATTTAGAAAGGCTTATCAAGCTTCAGGATGATTAATTTTTAGAAATTCATGATGACTCTATCTAAGGTAAAAATTGGATGGATGGATGGATGAATGAATGAGAAATCAGTATTGGGAAAGGAAATGTCCAGACTGATGAAACCATGCATCCTTGAAGTATTGAAGAAAATCTTTCAGCTAACATTTTTACCATACTTTCATTGAAAATTTAAAGCTATATTTTGACATGAATTGGGGTCAAATTGCAATGTCAGTTTCCATGGACTTTCTATTTCCAAAATCATAACTTTATATCAGCAATAGAAAGACCCCTACCAATACTGTGCCCTTCATATAATTTGTTCCTAGTGCCTTTCTATATTTCAGTTCACAGAAAAGAAGGAAGTTGGAAATGGGTCAGGCAGTCTATCAAATTGTCCTGTTAAAAATAGTGTAACCAAGTGACTGCATTTCCCAGTTCTGATAAACTAGGTATGTACTTTGTGAAAAATAAGCATTCATTTGTGGTTGGTAGATAAAAATTAAAGTCACAGAAGCAAGAAAAACAGAAACAGATAAAACAAATTTATAGCTCATCAAAATTCCAAAATTTAGTTATGAATGAAATACACATCTTCTGGAGGATCTGCAGTAAAACAGGAACAGAAATCACATAGGATAAGAAAACACAGAGGGGTCAAGTTTGGGTATTGGAGAAAGTGCTCACTCTAGTGATCCTGTATTCATAGAGGTATAATGACATGCACGTAGATGGATATCACTTCCAATGATAGCATAGAGCTGTGAATCATGGAGCATCATGACCTATGATGAATGAAAATTATAGATGATGTAAAGTGCAATGAAAAAATACATGGTAGGTGTAAGTAGGTAGTAGATGTATTTTTGTACAGTGATTTGAATGGGTCTGGAAAGATGAACTGAAGCTGTGCAAAACAAGAACCAGGAATACACTGTACACAATAACAGCAAGAATGTGCGATGATCAGCTATGAAAGATTTGGTTCTTTTCAGTGGTTCAGTGATCCAAAGCAATCTCAATAGACTTTGGACAGAAAATGCTATTTGCATCCAGAAAAAGAACTAAGGAGACTGAATGTAAATCAAAACATGCTATGTTCACTTCTTTTTTCTGTTTTCTTTTAAATCTCTCCCATAGTTTTTTCTTTTTGCTCTGATTTTTCTCTCTATGATTCATAAAATAATGTATATTAAAAATAAATAAATTTAATAGAAAAAAGGTAAAGTGATATTAAAAATATTATCAAGGTATGCATGACCAGAAAGAGAACGTGAGTTGTATGGTGAGAACGAGAGATTAGAAATGATTTCCTGTAGATATTTAGCCCCCTCATAAGAAGGCCATCAGGTTAGTATGTTGGGTAGATACCCTAGGGAGGATTCACATAAAGGCATTGAATTCCAGAAAATAAAGGATAAAGCAGTTATGCTCTTCCTGATGGAGGTTGTATCAACACTAATGCCACCATAAATTTATTGAAGTAACAAAATAAATACTCTACACTGAAAATATTCCTCCTAATCAAGAGTTTTCTTTCAGCCTTATTTTTGGCTTTATGCTGCTTTTACTTAGAAAAAAATAATTCTAATCTTTAAAGCATTGTACATATGCTTATTATTGTGACACAATTTAATCTATAATCTGTTACCCTAATTTCACTGTGCATGTATACCAACTTACTGCCAATGTCCAGGAAGGTTTTCTTTACTTTTCCATGTATTTCCATCTAATTAAAAGTTGTGTTGTTTCTCAGAAACACATCCCTTTATCCTAGGGAGCATTTTGGAATGTTTATATGTTCTTGTGGCGTTATGCAAACAAAGACAAATTCTTCTATTTTAGTTCTCCAGGTGCCAACAATGCAATGTTCCCAAGTTACAGAAGCAAAAAACACCTTTCAACTACTTCTCTTAATCAGGAGAAGCCAGATTTTCAGTCCCCTCTAAGCTTCTTGTATAGGCGAATGTCACTACCACCCCCAAACCTCATTTTCCCCTCCAAGTCAGCATCTATTACAAATTTATCTGTAGTAATATAGGCCTAACTTAACTTAGAAACAGAACTCGATAACACATGGTATATGGCTTTAGCCACACTGAATTTAACTAGCACATTCACAAAGAAATTAAGAATTGTGAGTTCCTTCCCTGCATCTTTGACATTCTCTGAGCTTCTGGGTTACTTGCTTAGATATTTGTTTTTCAATTTTCTAATTTGTGAAAATGGAATTGCTATGTTTATGCACAGTGAAAGGTGGGGGCATATGTAAATAGCATTGAAAAACATGCTGCATGATCAATCTTGGTGTCATAGAAGCAATGATTAAATGCTCTTGCTTGGTGTTGGTAGCAAAATAATGAACTATGAGGACAAAATGATGATTTATGGGTTATTTTCTTTTTTTTCTTAAAACTTTTTTATTTTCAAGACATATGCAAAGATAGTTTTCAACATTCACCCTTGCAAAACCTTGTGTTCCAAATTTTTTCCCTTTCTTCCTCCCACCCTCTCCTCTAGATGGCAAGTAATCCAATATACTTTAATCATGTGCAATTCTTCTTTACATATTTCTCCTTATGCTGCATAAGAAAAATCAGATCAAAAGGAAAAAAATGAGAAAAAAAAAACAAAATGCAAGCAAACAACAAGAAGAAAGTACTATGTTGTGATCCACACTCAGTTCTCACAGTCCTCTGTCTGCATACAAATGGCTCTCTCCATCACAAGACTATTGTAACTGGCCTGAATCACCTCATTGTTAAAAAGTGCCATGACCGTCAGAAGTGATCACTGGTGTACAATGTTCCCTTGGTTCTATTCACTTCACTCAGCATCAGCTTATCTAAGTCTCTCCAGATCTTCCTGAAATCATACTGCTGGTCGTTTCTTATAGAACAACAATATTCCATAACATTCATATGCCATAACTTATTCAACCATTCTCCAACTGATGGGCATTCATTCATTTTCCACTTTCTTGCCACCACAAAAAGGGCTGCCCTGAACATTTTTGCATATGTGGGTCTTTTTTTGTTTCAGGCAACTGGGGTTAAATGACTTACCCAGGGTCCCACAGCTAGGAAGTGTTGAGTGTCTGAGACATGATTTGAACTCAGGTCCTCCTGACTTCAAGGCTGGTGCTATATTCACTGTGCTACCTAGCTGTCCCTCCTTTTCCCTTTTTTATGATCTCTTTGGGACACAAGCTCAGTAGAGACACTGCTATATCAATGGGTATGCACAGTTTAAAAGCCCTTTGGACATAATTCCAAATTGCTCTCCAGAATGGTTGAATTGGCTCACAACTCCACCAAAAATTTATTAGTGTCGCAGTTTTCTTGCATACTCTCCAATATTCATGATTAACTTTTCCTGTCATTTTAGCCAATCTGGGAAGTGTGCAGTAGTACCTCAGAGTTGTCTTAATTTGCATTTCTCTGATCAATAGTGATTTAGAGCATCTTTTCATGTGACTAGAAATGGTTTCAATTTCTTCATCTGAAAATTGTCTGTTCATCATATCCTTTGTGAGCCATTTTCTTTTGTCAAACTATTTTTCTTTGTTACAAGAGAAAGTTATTTGGGAACAAGAAAGGTTAATCATATAAGATGACTGTAGCATAAACAACAAAAAACATCCATGAATCATTTTAACGGTATACTACAAAATTTTTTTTTCTTTTTCTATTTATTACAGGATTTAAAATGTCTCTATACAATACTTTAAAATAGAATGATAATAATGTGATAGGGTGACCTACAAACAGTGCTTAATGGCAATGTCATAAAGTACTCTTATCCTAAATACAAATGGTAAAATTCTTTTTAAAAAATTAAATCTTACACCTCATTAGATTTGTTTCATTGACCTACATCAAAATGACATGCATTCTCCAGAAAAAAATCTAAGCAGGATTTTCCTTTTTAGGTGGTTTCAGCTTCACATTCCTTTAGATTTTAGAATGAGTTCTCTATAATTGCTTACCTCCTATTGGATTAGAAATCACTAGGCATTGAAGAGATTAAAAAAAATGACTGTGCATTTGAAGAGATTAAGTTCTCCTTAGAAGGAAAAAAAATAGTACTGTCCAAAAGTATTGGCTTTAAAACCCAGCCAGGAAAGATAGAACCCTCTTTGGGCATAGAGGAAGTGAAGTTAAATCAGCAGTGTGTAATGAAGATGCTAATAATGATATTTTCCAGCTGCTATCAAGTTGGAAAGCAGAACTCATATCTATCTGTTGATTGACTAAACCATGGAACTAGGTAGAACGAGTTGAGTCTAATTTAGGGAGAGAGCTTAGTTGACTTACTATGTCAGTGTGAGACCTCAAATGAGAATGTCAATAAAACAATACCAGCTGTGATGTAAATGCACAACTCCCAGCCAAGAGAGGTGAACACTACCTTCCATTTTGTAGACTATCAGGAGCAACAGTTTTTAGTCCCTACATGTAATGTTCTTAATGGTTTTCTGGAGGTCTCTGGGGCAACTTCTTTTCAGGAGAGTAATCACCACAAGAATAGCCAGGTGCAAAAGTCCAAATTCTTTATTATCTCCTTCAAAGTCCTATCTCCCTCACTTGGGCCTCAGCTAGTTTTCTCAGAGGCCTTCCAGAGTCTTGGTTTCAGTGGAGAAGTGCAGGAGGCCAGGCCAGCCACGGGGCTGATGAAGATGGAATGAATCTCTTTGAGTCCCAGGGCTTGAGCTTCAGCCTCCGGTCCTTTGTCTTCTCTGGCCCTGAATGAATCTGGCTGAGGCTCCTAGCTTATATGCTCTACACTGAGTATAAACCAATCATTATATCACTAGGAAACCATTATTTTTTGTAAGAGTAAATCAATCATTTTGAATTTAGAGAACTATTAAGCACCATGCTAAACTAGACAACCATTGTCTTTATCAATTCCACTGACTTAACACCTTGTAGGAATCCTTGTTTCAGAGTTCTGGACCATAATATCTCCCACTTTCTTTTGTTTTAGAACATAGGTGGTCATGACATCCCTGACTTCTCAAGGAAGTGAGAACCCCAAAAAGGAGGTGATCCCTGACTCCTCAAAAAGGGGTAAAAACACCAAAAAAGGAGGTGATCATGCCCTCCCTGACATCTCAGGAAGGGAGATGAAAACACCAAAAGAAATTGGGGAACCAAGCCAGATTAGTAGGTTTCTGAAAGGTCTCACTTGAAACAGATATACATAAATCCATCAACATGGGAGGCATTACACAAGCACATAACAATACGGCACAGACTAATAGTGATTTAATAAACAACATGAATCAACTTGAGGAATTATACATGTCCATAAGTCCTAGTAATAGCCCAGAACTAATCTATTATCCATTACTTCATGTGTCAGGGAATCCAATGATTCCTGCAGATTTTGAAGTCCTATATCAGTCTTATCATGTCTCAGGGAATCCAGTGATTCCTGCTGGTTTTGAAGTTCTGCAACAGTGTTTCAACAATTTTTCATGTTAGGGAGTCCAATGATTCCTGCGGGTTTTGAAATTCCGTAACAGTCTTATCATCTTATCATGTCTCAGAGAATCCAATTATTTCTGATGGTTTTTAAGTCCTGCAACAATCTTCTCATGTCTCAGAGAATCCAATGATTCCTGTCAGTTTTGAAGTTCTGTAACAGTCTCATTATCAGCCATACTCTTTCAGTGTCAGATGTTTCTTAGGTTTTCTCTTTTGTTTCCAGGTTTTTCTCTTTTTCTGTCTTTCTCTGAAGGATGAGGCAAATATGGCTCATTGACACTCATCTGATTCCTTCTCCATCTATACAGATACAATCAAACCCTTTTACCCAAGCAGTTAACCTATCTGGTCCCTTCCATTCATCACTTTCTGGATCTCTCCACATCACCTGGAGACTATGTTGGAGCTGCTTGCACTAGACACTGCCCTTCTGTTGGGTTAAAAAGATTGTATTTGCCCCAATTGTAATCTCTTTGTCCCATATGATTTCTTCTTTGCTGATTGATTATAGCAGAGTCCTGAACTTCTAAAGACTCTCTGGGTGTAACCTTGGCTGCCATCATGCCCCACCTGTTTTTTGTTTGAGGTCTTGGAGCTGGGCCCTGCCTCTCATTTCCCTGGGCTAATCTACATTCTGAGGCCCAGTAGAAGCCCAGGACATTGCATTTTGGACATAGGGTTTGGGTTTTATTGTCTCACCCTGTCCTCTCACTCTGTCTCTATGCCTACATTTAGCTTTCAGTTGCCCTACTTTACCACATTGAAAGCATTGACAACTCTCTCTAGAAGTCCCTTGCCAAGAGGGACCCTGTCTTCCTAGGTTCTGCATCATATCCTGGGTGTAAAAGGCATTTGTACCCCCTGTGGCACAGCGTCTTATGATCTCCTCTAAAGGAGCATCCTTGTGTAGTCCCCATATAATTCTTCTACAAACCTCATTGGCATTTTCCTTAGCCAGTTGTCTTATTATAATTCCTGTAGCTGCATTTTCTCCAATGGTTCTTGTGACATTCCACACAATCAGCAAAGGGTTCATTTGGACCTTGCTCTGCTTTTGTGAAGGCTTCCCCTCAATATTTCCCTGGAACAGAACTCCAAGCTTTTATAGCTGCAGTTGAGATCTGCTCATAAACTGTTGTGGGGTAATTAATCTCTTCTGAATTCTCTCCATACTGACCTTCACCTGCTAGTTGGTCAAAGGTGATTTGTGTATTAACTCCACTTTGAATATTTCATCGGGCTTGTATCCTACAGAGCTCACTATATTCAGAAAGCCACAACAAGTTTTGTCCATATTCTAAGCATGTCCTTGCTATAGATTTCCAGTCACTAGGGATTAAAATTTCATAAGCCAAATTCTCTAGTACCATCTTAACATAAGACAATGTAGCCTCATAAAGAGTGCAACTCTTTTTCAAATCCTTAATTTTTTTCCAGATGAAAAGGAGTGTATCTTCTCCTGGCTTGACCTGAAGAGTCAAACTCCTCAGTGACAGGATATGCATTTATCAAATCAGATATATCCTGTCCTTCTTTTTTTAGCTTTAACCAGTGCCTTTTGGATCTTGTCATATGCTGCAACATAGGTGGTACTGATTGTGTCACTACCCCTCCCCCTCCTCCTTCTCCCTCCACCCATGAAAGGTTAATTGAGGGGGGTAGGTCAAGGATTGGGGAATGCCCTAATGGTTCCTGCTGTGAAGCACCATATTCCTTAATTTGATCAGAATTGTACTTAACTCCTTCCTTGTCTAATTCTTCATCCTTTTCACCTAGTTTGTCAGTATCCTCCACCTCCTGCACTTTCTTCTTTTTCCTTATTCTAGTATTTATATATCTTCTTAAAACCAATTGTATTAAATTGTATGTATAAAATGTTTCTTTAGGAATTGTATCAGGGCCATTATCATTGTAATATTCACATAGGTGCTCTCCTACTAATTTCCATTCATCTAAATCTAATTCTTTTTTCTTGGAGAACAAAGGAGATGTATATTTTAATGTTTCAAAGTGTTCAATGATCTGCATCCAAGTTACAATCAAACCTTGGTTTTTTATCAGTCAAGCTAGACAAGCTTTCAACACATTTTCCTTAAGGTGGAAAAGAAGGCTTCTTTCCAAACATCTGTCCCATTTCAGCTGAAGCACTAGTTTAGCCCTTAACAAAGTTTTCTTCTTGTCTGTTTTTGTGCTTACCCTAATTTCTGGGTCACAGATGTAGGTTCTTAGTCTCACATTCGGACACCAAAATGTAATGTTCTCGTTTGGTTTTCTGGAGGTCTCTGGGGCAGCCTTCTTTTCAGGAGAGTAATCACCACAAGAATAGCCAGGTGCCAAAATTCAGATTCTTTATTATCTCCTTCAAAGTCCTATCTCTCTCACTTGGGCCTCAGCTAGTTTTCTCAGAGGCCTTCCAGAGTCTTGGTTTCAGTGGAGAAGTGCAGGAGGCCAGGCCAGCCACGGGGCTGATGAAGATGGAATGAATCTCTTTGAGTCCCAGGGCTTGAGCTTCAGCCTCTGGTCCTTTGTCTTCTCTGGCCCTGCATGAATCTGGCTGAGGTTCCCAACTTATATGCTCTACACTTTGTATAAACCAATCATTACATCAAGGAAACCATTATTTGTTGTAAGATTAAGTCAATCATTTTGAATTTAGAGAATCATTAAGCACCATGCTAAACTAGACAACCATTGTTTTTATCAATTTCACTGACTTAACACCTTGTGAGAATCCTTGTTTCAGAGTTCTGGCCCATAACACCTACATATCTGAACTGTTTTTAGATTGACCTCCCAACAACAAATTCCTGTGTATCCCATTATTAAGGTCAATGTTTTCTTCTCACTAAAGTTGTGTGTCAGTCAAAAACAGATACAATGGTAAAGTCAAACGATTTTAGCAGTAGTTTTTTCTTTAATCCAGAACTTTGTATCTTTTTTTTAACCTTTGAACCATTATTAAGAACATGCTGAAAGACATACACAGAAAAAAGAGACATAGATACAGGAAGAGAGGCAAGAACAAGGACAAAGAAAGAGACAGAGTCAGACAAAGAGACCCAGGAGTGAAATCTCATGAAAAGATAAATACAAATGCTGACCCATTTAAAAAATTTTTATCTTCCTACTGATCATTTGAAGACCCTTCCCATTCCACCTATTACACACATATTATAGTCAGATTTCAGACTAAAAAGATGTCCTCCATGAAAATCAATATCTTAAAGTAATATTACTCTTTATTAGCCAGCCTTTTCATAGAGTGACCATATTTCAAACATCAATGTGCTCCATTTGAAAGGTAGTGGGATATAATGGATAGAGAGAACTGTCCTTAGAGTCAGGAAGAGCTAGCTTTAAGCCCCACTTCTATCCCATAGTGGGAACTCAAGCAGTTCTTGCTAAAACTATAAGTGATAGCTGGAAAGAGCTGACTTTCTGCATTAGTGGAGGGAGTTTTCTCAACCAGAAGCTACCTACAATGATGCCATTATAGGACTAGACCCAAAAGGAATTTCCAATTACCATCAATTGCTATGAGAAAGGCATCAATAAAACTTGAAATGTATGTCATCCTTTACTTCCCCATGTATTAATACAAAATCATCCATTCCATTCTCCAAATGTATGAATATAAGAAAACATCTTGTCTTTCCATCTTGTCCAATGTTGGGGACATTTTGAGATATAGTAATAATGACACTGAACCTTCATTTTAAGAAATTCTTGAATATCTCCAACCTATTAAGCCTCTGTTAATTTTTTCTACTTAAGGAAGACCTGAAACTTGAAGAAGAAAAAGACATAGCCGGGGGGCATGAATCTGTGCAGAAAGACACTCTGGAGGGTGACCTAAGAGGACACTTATGATATAATACAGGAAAAATTAGATATTAATGACTGGCTAGTGCAATCCTGACCAACAGAACCCAGAGCAGGAAGAACCAAGACTATCAGGGGGACTATTAGTCAGATGGTGCAATTCCCCTGGCTTGGATAGTTTTATAGCTCCTGCTAATTGTATTCAAGTTAGTCTGCTCCATAACAATGCCAGTTGACAGCTATTAGCTCTGTGTGGTCAAAGAAGGGGCTTTAAAAGGGCTGAGTACTCCAAGTAATTCTCAGACAAAGGACCCTTGCTGTTTCCATGTGTCAAATAAGCCTTCCTAGCCTCACCAAGTTGCCATATTTTCCTCATGTGACTAATTAATTGGTTGATGCTTCTGAGATGGCTTGTTTCTTTTTTTTGGGGGGGGGGGGAAGAAGGGAGGAGAAGGAAGGATTGAATCTGTGTTGCTCTTTCTTCCATGTTATAGACTGATTCTTGGCAGAAGGAATAACATGGTGGGTCATATGTGCTGTAGGTTTTTAATAAAAGTCTGTCTTTTGATTGACTGACAAGATCATGGGTAGACTTGATAAAAAAAAAAAAAAAAAAACTCCTGTTCTGTCTCTGCTTTAATATTTGATGCAATATAGTAGAGTGACAGGCCTGAATTTGAATCTTGCCTTTGAACCTAGTAGCATGGAAAGCTCATTCAACATGTCTACATTTCCCAATCTTTAAAAAGGGAGTAATAAGACTGATAGCACCTGCATAGTGGGGGTAATTCTGAGAATCAAATAAGATCATATATGTGAACTGCTATAGAAATACTAGTTATTTTTACTTTAAATTTTTCTGTGTTCCCAGTCCTTTTGGTCAGACTTCGTATATTGTAGACATATTGTACTTCAATAGTATTTTATTTTTCCAAATACATACAAAGATAGTTTTCAAGATTCACCTTTATAAAACTTTGTGTTCCAAATTTTTCTCCTTCCTTCTCTTCCTTTTCCCTCCCCAAGGCAGCAAGCAATCTGATATAGGTAAAACACATGTGATACTTCTAAACATATTTCCATATTTGTCATGCCTCACAGGAAAAACCAAAAGGGAAAAAAAAGCACAAGAAAAAAAAAGTCAAGCAAACAAACAACAATAACAACAAAAGGTGAAAATACTGTACTTTGATTCACATTCATTCTCCATAGTTCTCTCTCTGGATAAAGATGGCACTTTCCATTCCAAGTCTGTTAGAATTGCCTTGAACTCCTCATTGTTGAAGAGCCAAGTCCAAAGCAGTTGATTATAAAATATTCTTTTTTTTCAAAATAGTTAATTATTTTGAAAAAAATGAATATTTTATTAAATGTAGGAAAAATACCTCTGACAAAATACAATACTCATTTGTGCTAAAACAAGCTCACAAACTTCACAATATATAGACATAGAAGGATTTTTTTCATATGATAGAAAAGTTCTACCTAAACCAAAAGTCAAACTTCTTATGCAACTTGTATATTCTAGAATCTTTCCCAATAAATCCAGTAATAACGTGAGGAGATCATCATATAATCTTGTTTCTGTGTAAAATGTTTTCTTATTTCTGCTCACTTCACTCAGCATCAGTTCATATAATTCTTTCCAGGCTTTTCTAAAGTCAGCCTGCTCATTATTTCTTATAGAAAATAATATTCCATTACATTCATAAATCATAACTTATTCAGCAATTTTCCAACTCATGGGCATCCACTCAATTTTCAGTTCCTTGGCACTATGCAAAAAGGGCTGCTACAAATATTTTTGTACTTTTGGATCTTTTTCCTGCTTTCATGATTTCTTTGGGATACAAACTCATAGACAAACTGTTGGATCAAAGGGTATGAATAGGTATATAGCCCTTTGGGCATAGTTTCAAATTACTCTCCATAATGGTTGCATGATTTCACAACTCCACCAAGAATGCATAAGTGTCCCATTTTCCCCACATTCCATTTTCTTATCATTTTAGCCAATCTTAGAAATATAAGGTGGTACTTTGAGAGTTTTCTTAATTTGTATTTCTCTAATCAATAGTGATTTAGAGTATTTTTTCATCTGACTAGAAATGGCTTTAATTTCTTCATCTGAAAATTGTCTTTTATATTCTTTGACCATTTACTAATTGGGGAATAATTTGACATTCATATTTTTGCCTCCTACTAGTATTGGTAATTTGTCTGACTCTGTTTCAATTTTCCTTATATGGTATAGAATCCCCAACTTTTTCTCTTTTATCTCTTGACCTCAAAATATGAGACTGAAGGCACTTGTTGTCTGTAGTTGCTTACCTTTCTCTAGGGATACAAAGGATTAGACTATTTAGAAAGCATACGCAATAATGATGGCAACTGCCAGTATGGTTTTTACCATCAACCAGAACTGTTATATGGTCTGGTAAATTTTCAGGACTGATCTTGCAAACCAGTGCTGTAGAATGTGATGGAAACAGATCACTGGCAACATGCCATCTACTAATCTACTTTCTAAATTGACCTTAATCCAGTAATTGAATGGGTATATGAGATGAGGGAAAGTGAGAAGTCAAGGATAACATTTGATTTGAATGACTCGAAGAAAGGTAGTACCCTCAATGAAAATAGGGAAGTTTGGAAGATGGGGGAGTGGGGTGTAGGAGGGAAATGATGAATCCTATTTTGAACATATTGAGTTTGAGATGTCTATGTGGTTCTAGTTGGAAATATACAATAGGCAGTTGATAATATGGGACTGGAATTCAGGAGACATTATGTTCTTTTGCAATCTAACTTTTGACCCTACCACTATTTTGAAATTATTTTTTTCATGTACTAACTATCTCTTTTAAAAAAGTTTTTAATTTATGGAATAAAATAAGCATTTCCAAAACAAAATACAATAAAAAGATGATTTTACATGAAACTGCAAATATAATTATCTCTTTAAAAGAAATGTGTTATGATGCCTTTTGCTTTACATCAAGTTATTTCACAACCTCATGTCTCATACTTATGCCTCTTCCCTTATAACAACAAAAAAGTTTATCAAAACCAAATGTCATAGTGATATCATCACCATTATATGTTCTCCCTAACTCTACATCAAGGGGGACATGGGTTTCTTTATCTCTTCTCCATAACTGATTGCTTTTTATTACAATTATTCGGCATTTTGCTTATTTTTCTGTTCTTTCTATTCCCGTCAATTTGTTAATGTATTCCTGGTTTTCCTTACTTTATTCACTTTGCATCAATTTAAACAAGTCTTCATATGTTACTTTGAATTACTCATATTAGTCATTTCTTACAGTACAATAATATTCCATTTATATACCACTATAATTTATTGTTTTCTTCTTTTTTTCTGCACCTTTTATCCTGTCTTTGACATCTTTGGGAAAATACTTGGTAACAGGATCTTTGAGTCAAAGAGTAAAAACAATTTAGCGATTTTTCTCAAATCATTTTCGATTGTTTTCCAGAATGATTAGATCGCTTCACAGCTCTACAAATTATGGAGTTTTGAAATTTCATTTTTGAATTCCCCAAATATAGTATGGTGTCTTGTATTTAACCAGTGCTTCATAAATTCATATTGAAGCTGATTGGATTGTTGCATCATTATTCATCTATTTATCTTGGTATTAATGTGCCAATCTTTCCAAGGAGATTTCCTCAGTCAAGAATTTAAGACTATCAAATATTCTAAGAAATCTCAACCAACTACATACACAGCTTAATAAGGGAATATACATTTCAACTTTTTATGTTCATTTCTTAAAAGTCTTGAGAAAATGTTATGTATTTCCTGACAATTATACCAAGAACAGCTGAGTGTGCAGAAGAAAGGAGGTATTATTCTTCTCACAGTTCATGTTGTTTTATTCTTTTTGAGTAAAATGGGAAAATGGCTTTTTTTCCATACCTGAATTACAGAATATTTTAATCTCTTGGACATATGGAAGAGATGGAAGGAGGGAAAAGATCTCAACTGTCATAAATAGACTGCTTCAGCAATAGATTATAAGTTCATCCAACAAAATCTAGACACCTTGAAGGTAAGGGATATTTTAGTTTTGTCTTTATAATTCCAGCTCCTAATAACAGAACATAGTAGTGCCTTCAATACTTATTAAATTTGAAATTAATGCTTTTTTCACATATTGCCTATAAAATCAAGTTGACTCTGCAATTGTTCAGAAATGGAAATACCATTTTCCTAATAATAATGTCAATTACTTGCATAATTCCAGTTATTAAAAAACACTTTTTACAAACTCTACAATGGACATGACAAATGTTATACTCCTTCTTTTCTGTGTATATTTATTATGAGAGGCACTGAATGTTAGTATTTGGATCATTGGTATTTAAATTATAAGACCTTTATTTTAAAATAGCCATTTGAATCTCAAGAAGCATGGAGTGACTTTGAATTGTTCATTTAACTTTTTTTCTCCTTTAAAATAGGAGGTCTTATTTTCTGAGCAGATGTGAAGTTCCAGAGCTCCTCTGAAAACAGAGCTTTGGACCTTAGGCTCAGGCTCCAGAACTTTTATTTTTCTGACTTCTATACTTCTCCTGACCTCTGAACAATTGAGTCAAAGTATTTGTAAAGTACCTCCTGACCTTTTTCAGTCCCAGAGTTTGCTTTGTTTATTGGGTTCAGAAATCTGCCACATTAGATTCCTAATTATCTTTTCTCCTGCTGTTGCTGCTGTTGCCACTATAATTGACTGCCCAATTTGACATCTGTTCCCTCTTTTCCTTCAGCTCCATGATTCTGTAGTGTTCAGATCATACCAGTGAATTTCTTAAGTTATTTTTAGAAGATAACATAGAAAAGATAATACAATCTCAAAATTAATACACCAGAGTAAGAAAATGTATATATGTATATGTAGGAAAACCATTAATTTCTAACTAAATAGAACTTCAAGTACCTAAAAACTTATGTAATTGCTGAGTTCCCCAGAGTGACCTTAATATGCAAATTCCTCCAGGAGAATATAAATTCCCAAAGAGTGGAATCAATCTTCATTTTATCTTTTGATTCTAGAACCTAGCATAGGTACATAGTAGGTGCTTAAAAAGAAATGTTTGTTTGATCAGAAAGGGTTGGCACATAATGAGCCAGGCTCTCACCTCTATAGATAATTTATTTTATTCCCTGAGCTGCTTTCTTCCTCATAGCATTCCTGGTCGCAAAATACCCCTTTCTGAATTGGGATTGGTTTATTTGGGAAATCTAGTTAGAGTTAATTGGTATTCTATAATTCTAGGCTTGCTTTCACTCAATCGGGAAACCTGATTTCATGGAGGGTTTTTGTACTTTATAGGCAATCTACATGGTCATACAGCAAAGAAGATATTCTTTGCTTTTCAGACTTAAATTTCACAAAAGAATGAAAAGACTCAAGTTTTCAGTTTCTGAATGCAGAGGCTGAATGCAGAGGCAGAGCACATCAGGTGTAACTGAATGAAGGGATTTTGTTAAGAAAGATTTGAGAGTATTAAGAGCCACAAGGAAAAGATTTTATAGGTCATGTTAACTAGTAGAGCAACCACAGCAAGGTTTGGAGGCTCTGGAGAAATAAATGCAAGTTCTAATAGTTCTGGTGAATAAGGGTATGCTTGGATTCAGAGTTCTGAATGTTCAGAGGCAATTGGTTCAGAGGTGAATTTGCTTCTAGGATACTCTAGAGACCCAGCACTTGCCATGACAAGAGATACTTCTCAAAATTATAAACTGGAATAGAAAAGATAGTAATATCTGGGAGTGGTAAGTTCTATCTGGTTGAGTGTTGTTCTGAGAAACTTGTTGATCTAGTGACCTGAAATAATTACTACCAATTATAGGGGCAAGTGCCTATTGTTTAGAATACCATAACTATCAGAAAAATAGTAACTAGATTGGTCTGATTCACGGTGCTAGAGTGATATGTTAGATTGGGGAGCCAAGCCTACATGCAGGTGAGAGTTTATATTTGGAAACCACCCCCCTCTCCTATCTTTACCCTCAAAGCAGGATTCATCTAAGTTACTTCCATAGCACTCGACTAGAAGATCACAATACAGGAAAAGGAAAAGGTAGATAAGGGGAAAAAATAAATTGGGTTCAAAATCAAGGGTTTATCTGCAGGTGATCAGAATAATAAACCAAAGTAAAAACAACAGATATTCAATTTAAAGCTAGGGTTATAAGTGTTTGTCAAGCAAATCATATTTGGAACCTAGCCAGAACAAATTTGGGTCCATTGTCCAGAGAAACTGAGGTATCAAATAGAGAATCCAAGGCAGCTAGGTGGTACAACAGAAAGAAGACTGGATTTAGAGTCATAAAGACCTGAGTTCAGATTCTACCTCAGGTACTTAATAGCTCTGTGATTTAGGCAAATCATTTATTTCCCCTGTGCCTCATTTTCCTCATCTGAAAAATGAGGAGAATAATAGCATCGACTTCACAGGGTTGTTGTGAGGAAGAGCTTTGAAAAATTTTAAATAAATGGTAGTTCTGATGCTCTCCATGCTGCTACTGCTGATAATGATATCATTAAAAAGTTCAAGGGACAGACAAGGAAGCCAACCTCTGAGAACTAGAGCTATTAGGGCAAGGAAGAAATTACTGGGAAACTATTTAGAATAAAACAAGAGTAATGCTGAGCCAAGGAGCAACTATTATAGCAACATGTTAACATCTTCGTTCCCTAAGGCTAACATTGATTCTGTAGTCTAAAGAAGGGTTGAACACATTCAGGGTGGTCCCAGATTAGGAAGGTTTTTAAAAAATCAGCTGCTAAGGTCATAGAAATGTAGAGAACCCAGATGGGCCATTACATTGAAGAGAAATATTTCCCCTGGGCAATTTTGTATTCTAGGCTTAGAGTCATACTAAGAAAATAGAAACCAGGGTTAACATACTCTGAACATTGTCCATGTATTCACAATTTGAAAGCAGTCATTTTTGGTAAGTAAAGATGTTTTAGTCGACATTCCAGAACTTCAGGAGGTCAAAGGGATGAATGTCCATTCATCAGCCCTTCCAGTTCAATGATTCCAGTCTTTGATCTCTGAGCTAAAAGTAGTTTGGGGCTGATGATCTTCATCTGACTTCATTATACCTCTTACTTTTAGGCAATCCATTAAAATAAAATGTTTTCTTAACATGTGGCATATGAAGGATTTGTAATTTCATCAATGTGGACACTTCTGAACTATCTAGATGCCAACCTTTCTCCTCTTCTTCCTCCTTTTCCTCTTTCTTCTCCTCCTTCTCCCTTCATTCCTGTAGGTGGTCTTCATGCTTTGTTTTGATCTTTAACTGGAGGGCAGGGCCATGGGCTCCACAGCCTCTAAAGAGTAATCTTGCCATACTTTTCTCCCCTTTCCCAAGAACTGCATTATTTTTGGACTTCTTTGAAAATTAACTTTATTCCCATCTTTCCCCTCCCTCCAGTTCTTTCCCTCCTCCCTTTTTCCAGCTTCCTTTTGTGTGTTATCTTCCCTATTAAATTATAAGCTCTTAAGTACAGGAATTATCTTTGTTTTAATTTGTGTTTACATCCCCAGCTGCTAGCATAGTGTTCCTGAAACATGATAAGTACTTAATTTATTTAATTTATTGATTAACTATCACCTGATAGCTAAACCTCAGGCATTGAACTTGTCCAAGGTCTTGATGTCAGGCACAAAGTCTGAACTCAAAGCATAGTATATTCTGCCACAGTTTATGTTCCCAGGATACAGCCTTTGAAGGAGCCTGCATCATGTCCAAATTGATGTGACCTGTGGTGTAGGGTTTGTCACCAAGTGATGGCAGGCATCAAAAGTTGGGGTTTAGTCATGTGAAGAATTCACAATGGCCATTCTCTCTGGCAAAAGGTAGATTTATTTAGGGGGAATAGGTTACAGACAAAATGGAGGGATATAATAGACACCAGGAATGGTAAATATAAAATAAAGTAGGAGAGCATATGAAAAACAAGTTCTTCAGTGGAACTCAAAATTACCCAGTAGAAAGGGAGCATCCCATGAGGTTGGGGTATGTCCTTAACTGGCAAAGTAAATCCTGAAAAGGACTTAGCACCATAAAAGAGTTACCAATAAGAAGGAAAAGTGGGATTGGGAAGCATAGGGGAGTTAGGGAAGATACCACTTGGCATGAGAGGAGTGAAAAGATGCCACAGGCAGAATGCTGAAGTGGACTGACCCAAAGGAAAGTAGCAACCATTTATGGCCCACCAGTAGTTTTTATAGGGAAAATTTAAACTTAGGGACATATCTGGGATTTCTGACAGGGCATAGCAAGGTGAGACAGCTTGAGACCTCTACAGAGGGCAGGTCTCAGGAGTTTGACATAATTTGGATTTCAGACTGGACCACCTTCCTAAAGGGTGGGACCATGGAGGTGAACTGATCTCCATCAGAATCTTCTGCCTGCTTATCTCAGGGATCAATTCTTTAGTTTCTTTTGGTCCAAAACAATATTCAGGATCTCATCAAGACCATGATAAAGCATTGGAGAAAGATTTTAGTGAAGGTTTTAGGAGTTTTGGTTGGTGTTGCATATAACCAATTCATTAACAAGCACTTACTAAAAACTCCATAGTGCCAGGCCCCGAGCTGGAATCCAAAAACAAAAGATAAACAATGTAACACATACATTTCTTATGGGGGAGGGGAGGAAAAGAGCTAAAATAGTGTGCTAAGGCTATATCTATCTATCTATCTATCTATATATGTGTGTGTGTGTGTGAAGGGGGGAGACAGAAAGAGGGAGAGATAGAAGAAGAGAGAGAGACAGAGACAGAAGGAGAGGGAGAGAGAGTGAGGAAGAGAGGGAGAAAAGGGGAGAGACACACAGAGAGAGAAACAGAAAGAGACACATAGAGAAACAGAAAGAGAGAGAGAGAGAGGAAGAGAGGGAGAAAAGGGGAGATACACAGAGAGAAACAGAAAGAGAGAAAGAGAGAGAGAGAGAGAGAGAGAGAGAGAGAGAGAGAGACAGAGAGACAGAGAAAGAGAGAGAGACAGAGAGAGTGAGACAGAGAAAGAGACAGAGACAGACAGAGACAGAGACACACAGAGAGAGACAGAGAGAGACAGAGAAAGAGAGAGACAGAGACAGAGAAAGAGAGAGAGAGAGACAGAGAAAGAGACAGAGACAGAGAAAGAGAGAGAGACAGAGACAGAGAGAGAGACAGAGAAAGAGACAGACAGAGACAGAGAAAGAGAGAGAGAGAGACAGAGAGAAGGAAATGGCAAACTATACCAATGTCTCTGCCAAAAAAAACCCTAATGGGGTCACAAAAAGTAGGGCATGACCGAACAACAAAATATGCATACATTATATAAGTATGTATATATTATCTATCTAGTTCAAAAAGAGGAGGTATCAGTTGTTGGGGGATCAGGAATGGCTTTACATAGAAGATGACACAAACTAAAGCTTTAAAAGAAACCTCTGATTCTAAGAAACAAAAATGAGGAGGGAACAGGCGACAGGCAGTGCAGAAGCAGGGAAAATAGAAGATGGGTGTATGCAATAGTGAGACGACCCATTTGTCTGTATTATACAATTTATGAAAGGTACAATGTATGTCTGTAAAGGTAGGTACAGCCAGGTTGTGAAGGACTAAAAGGAAATAGAAAACCAAGGTAATTTATTGAGCAGAGAAGTGACATAGCCAGACCTGTGCACTTTGGCAGTTTTGTAGACTAAAAATAGGGGGAAATATGAGGCAGGGAGGACAGTTAGGAGGTTATTACAATAGTCTAAGTGACAAGTAAATGAGGATCTGAACCAGGGTGATGACCATGTGAGTAGTGTAAAGGATTTGGATAGCAGAGCTATCGTACAATTTCAAATGGCAAGATTTGTCAACGGATTGGACATATGGGGTGAGGAAAAGCAAAATGTCAAGAATGATAGGAAAATGATTAGAACATATCATGAAGGGTCTTGTATGGGAAAGGGGTGGGAATGTGGGCTAGATAAGACAATTTCACACCCATTAGGAGTTTGGGGCTCAGGGCAAAAAAGGAACATCTCATTTAATAGAATGTAAACTCATTGATATCAAGGACCAGTTTGACATCAAACTGATTTTTACTCCTTCTATTTTGTCTTGCTGTGCCTAGCATAGCATCATATTAGATGCTCAAAAATGCTTGATGAGTTGAATTATTGACATTATCTGTGATTGGAAAACTAAAAGGATTTTTTTAAACAAAGTTAATGTTTTTTGTGCTTAAAATCTAACATTTACAAATATTTTATTCTTTTAACAGTATATACTGTTTTAGGTGGTTGTTATTGGTTCCCTCCCACCCCCATCCTCACTCAACCCCCAAGATGTGGAGGGAATAAGTATAGAGAGGAAAGCTGCAAAAGACATAAAGATATTAAGTTTAGAACTGAACTCTAAACTGGAACAGAAGAAAGAGGGAGAATGTAGGGCAAACAGGGGCAGTTTGGAAATAGAGATGTATTACCCCTATATAAAATGTGGCATCTTGCAAATTAACACCTCAAATGTACTATGGCCATGGTAAATGTCCTGAGACATGCTGTGTCTTGGTATGACAAGCCTAGAAGCTTTTCTATATCCCCATGGGCATTTTCCAAAACCCATGTGGTCATAATGCTTTCACAGTAAGAATTTTATTTCCTAGAGAAGTCCTGGAATTCAATCTGAATGGAACAGGTAACTTCCAGCAACTTTCTAATTCATTCTGCAACCTGTCCATGTATGGTCTCCTTAAGAAAGTAATCTTTGAATACATAACTTATATGGGAAAACAAAATGGAAGCTTTAAAAATTCTTTGTGACTGGAAGTTGAATTTTGAATGGAAGTGGTCTCCCAAGCAAGTTACACTCTATGTTATACATTTATTAATGTGTATTATTATAACCTGTGGTAGCTTTTGGAATGAGTTTTCAATAAGTATATTTCTCTTCTGATTAAATCTCCTTTATTTTATGTATCATTTTTTGCTAAATGTGGTCTACATTTGTGCATTTCTTCAAGAGTTTTTCATATTACTTTGGTAAGGAAGGAGTGATTCACCAAAAAGTTAATTTATGCTAAAAATTTAAGGTTAATTTCAATTTTGTTTTTTCCCCCTCCAGTCCCCAAAACATACACAATACCATGCATTTCTTATCATAATTTGTTCAAAGATCTAGTGAATATTTTGGCACCTAATTGCATAGCAGTTCAGCAATTCTGTTCTAGCGCTAATGGTGCCTGATAAAATAATGGAAGTATTATATATGCATCCATATTCTATATGTATACTGTTCAAAGGGACTTGGAGAGATAGATGTTTAAAGTTTGCTATTCAAAAAAGTGCCATTGATGGTGTCAAAATGTGTGATTACAATCCATTCCATCTGAATGCTATTATTATTCTATCTCAAATTACACAAAACTTTGAAAATATTATAGCTTGCAACTTCCAAGATCAAAAGGTAGATCAGTTTCCTCATTCCAAGTGTTTCTGAGGTTTAAAAGCATAGCTCAACAGTTGGGGATCCTTAATGATTGAACTTCTTTCCCTTTCACCTCCTCATTCTTCCACTCCCCCCTCTTCCTGGATTTGATAGATATTTTCATCTAGCTCATATTATACCCCGAAATGTCATCATCATCTTCCCATCTTTCCTTCTGTCAGAGACATTCTGAGGTGGCCTGTCTGCTACAAACCCACCACAACCTCATCCAAGTTGGTTAATACCCTTTCCATCTCAGGCAGACAACTTCTATTCTGCATCAATCATAGAACAGAGCTCTTCTCCTTTTCCAAGGATCCTGACTCCTTTGATAGATCAGCTTTCTAATGGACAATGGAACCTTTTTCTTTTCAACCAGGATCATGGGCTCCACACATAGATACTTGTTTCATGTTAAGCAATTTGAGATTGCTCTGCTCTAGTGCATCTCACCTATTTTTCAATCGGATAATACCATCCTGTCTGGGTGTCTTTTCTGTCAACTGATCAGACAGTAAATTAAATGGAAAGCCTCCTAGCAGGTACAGATATGTTGGTCAAAGCCGTATGAGGAAAAAAAAATAAAAGTCTATTTAATCTTTTACTGCTGGGGGTAATTGTAACTGCCTGAACTGATGTGATTTGAGCATTTTTATCTTTGTAGTTTTTCTATGTTGTAATAACATTATTGTTGTTTGGGTCCAGGCAAGCCACTATTTTCTGTCTTGAGTATTTATAATCAGCGTTCTAATTGCTCCAGAAGGATGTGCCCCTGCCTGGCAGAGTGAATGCTTTAAAAATTCTTATTGCTTACTTTAGAAAACAACTTTTAAAAATGACTTCTTTTGGAAAAAAATTAAAATATTAAACATGGTGTTAAGAATAAATACCCTCTGGAATAATTAAACATATTTATATAGTGTTTTAAAATTTATAAAATACTTCATTACCTAGCATTTAATAATAGCTAACATTTATATAGCGATTTAAGGTTTTCAAAGCCCCCTACAAAATTATCTCATTTTATCCTCACAATAACCTTATCAGGTAGATGATATTTTTATTCCCATTTTACAGCTATAGAAATTGAGGCAAAGCGAGATTAAGGTTTTTTATTTTTTTAGGTCACACAGATAATAAGATGTGAGGCAGTCATAGGACTATTCAGTGATGGGGACATCAATTTATCCACTGTTACATAATTATATACATTGTATTATTTGATCTTTATAATAAACCTATGCAGTAAAAGCTACAGGTGTTATGATACCCATTACACAGATTGGGCAACTGAGGTTCAGAGGAGTTATTTACCCATAATCACATAGACATGAAAGGTCAAGACTGGATTTGAATATAGGTCTTTTTTGACTCCAGGTTTAGCCCTTTTCATACTTTACTATATTACCTCTCTTTTTTCACCAGATAAGTAGGAAGGGATTAGAAACAAGGTATTTTTATTGTTTAAGGAGGCAAATATGATTAAATGAAAAATTTTTTTAAGCATGAAGGTATCATTTTTCTAAACAAGATATAGCATGGTCATTCAAATTGGATCTAAATCTATGTTTGTTTAGGGTGAAGAGGGATGAAGGGTTGATGAAGATGGAGGATGTGAGAGGAATGTTAAGAAAATAAAAAACAAAGAAGTTAGAATAAGTCAAGATTTCTCAGTTCCTGATTTTTTTCTCACTGGCTTATTATGTGACTTTCAACATTGTCAGTTTTTAAATAAAAGCAATCAAATATTTCTAGTCCTTCAAGCCACAAGTAATTACCTTTACTTTTATTATTATAAATACTCCATCTTTGTCAGAAACTGACTAGGCTCTATACTTTTCTCCTGCTTGTTCTTTGCCTGTGGATTCAGTCCACCAAAATACTAAATCAGTTGGGGCCCATAACAAGGAATCTGATAGGAGAACAAGCCGGAGAGGATAATTGGTTTAGCATTAGGGTTGCTTGTCCTTTCTATTCAAGGAGCTACTCAATCTAAAAAGCCTTTAATTCTAGCTCCTGTTACCTGGCAAGGTATCCATGGATACCTTGATCCATGTCTCTAGTTTTTCTAGGACTAAGTTCTTAAGCCTTGCTGCCTAGTCTTCCTAGTTCTTTGTTTAAACTTATTTCCTGGTTTAATATCCTAATCTGAATTACTGATTCCTTCAACCTGATCTTCCTGCATCTAATCAATGGCCTCTTCTTGGAAACCTCCTAGCTTCTTGTTCTTCCCTTGTCATACAGATCTCCTGGATATTTCTGCTACTTGAGTACTTAACTGCCTTCCCAGGCACAACAGTTTCCTAGGATATAAGCTTGCTCCTTTTGGGGAGAACAAGGAATAGAGAGTAAAGAAGAAAAAGGCACAAAATCCTAGGACTAGACCTGGACTCAAAAATGCAGTAGAAGGAAAAGAGAGTGGAGGGCAGAAAGGAATGATGTGGAAGTAGATTTTCCTGTACCAAAAAAAAAAATACTTGACTAACAAGTTTTTTGTGTGCATATGCATGTGCACACACGTGTGTGTGTGTGAGAGAGAGATACAGAAAAAGAGAGATAGAAAGATGGAGAAACAGAAACAGAGATAGAGAAGTAGAGAGAAGAGTAGAGAGACAGGCAGACAAAGAGAAACAAAGAGAGAGAGAAAGAGGGGAAGGAGGCAAGAGAGAGAAGAGGGGAGAGAGAGAAGAAGAAAGAAGAAGAAGAAGAAGAAGAAGAAGAAGAAGAAGAAGAAGAAGAAGAAGAAGAAGAAGAAGAAGAAGAAGAAGAAGAAGAAGAAGAAATGAGATGAAATTACATCTTCCTATCTCATCTAGGCTGGACTCACCGCCCAATCCCAATAAAGGAGCTTAAATCTGTTCTCTTATTCCAACTGAGCCCCTTTCCCCCTCCTCCTTAGGTAACCTGTTGTTCCTTTACTCCCTAACTTTACTGTATTAGTGTTGTATTTAATGTGAACATCTAATCAGTTTTAACCCTGCTACAACTTCCAAACCCAAGTGATCAGACAGCTTTTAACATATCCAGCAATGGATATTCCTGGTAACCACACCTGATGATAAGTTTTCTTCCACAAAGGTAGGTAACATCATTGGAAACTAACCTGAGAAGAGAATTCAATGTGAAGAAGTAGCACAGCAGAAGCCACCTAAAATTACTTTCAAAGGAGTTGAACATGCTACCTCTCTGTCTCTTGCATCTGCTGATACCATTTAGTATGAGTAATAAAAGAAAGACAATAAAGAAAAGGAATAGGAAGGGGGATCTTTTGTTGGCAGACACAAATGAAGGATCCAATCCTTTTTATTTTAAAAACACCCACTAATTAACAAACATTTATTTACTAAATGCTTCCTATGCTGCCCTGGTACTATGGTGGATATTAGAGATACGAAGATCAAAGAAATTCTCAAGAAGCCTGTACTTTAAGGGAAAAGACGTCTATATACAGAATATATATAAAGAGAATAACTAAAAAAAAACACACAACATCATGGATATAGAGATGGAAAGGAACTTATAGATCATCTAACCCCATCTTTTCACATCACAGTTGAAATACTTAAAGTCTAGAGAGAAGGAATCAAGTCATTTTATCTCAGGGTACACATGGATAACAAAGTATCTGCATTCAGAGCTTGAACTCAGATTTTCTTGACGCCAAGGTCAGCATTCTATCCACTATGCCAAGTAAATATACGTTTGCTAAATACAAGATAATGGGCAGGGTGGAAGAGAAGGGTCCTAGCAGTTGGAGGATCAGACTTATCAAGAAGATTATAATTTAAGTATAGATAATGAAACAGTTAACAGACACAAAGAATCAGAATAAGTTTTGAAAATCTTGCCTCAGTAAGTCTTCTATTCCTTTTTAAGCCATCAGTTTTTAGTTATAACACCTATGAACAAAAGTAACCTCTGGAACCAATTATGGGCCAAAAAGACATAAGCCCTTTCTCATTCAAACTTCATGGCTCAAATAGAGAAAAAGTTAAAGGTAAGTGCTTTTATAAACCACTTCCCTCACTTTCTTATCAATAACAAAAAATAAAACTAAAGAAACAGAATAACCCAAATGTTATTTGTTGATTAGACGGTAGAACCAGAAACACAAAGACCTATGGCTTTACATTATGATATTAGTTGATAGTTTCTTACTACAGAATTTGATACAAATTTGCTCTCTTTCCAAAAGACCTTTCTGAAAAAAGATGTCAATTTTTTCCCCCTCATTGATGAATTCTGACTTTACACAATGCTTTACAATTTTCAATAAGATCTACTATATTCACTTATGCCTCACAGTAATCTCTGGTAAATAAGATTAACTCAGTTTTACAGATAATAAAATTGAGGTTCAACTAAATAAAGTGATTAGGGCCATGTTGCTAGAAAATATTAGAGTCAATAATGGTACTAGGCCTTCCTTTTTCTACTTCTGAATTCTTACTACTGCACCAAACTGCCTTTGAGAAGCTATTATTTGTTTCTGAATGGGGCTCCGAGCAGTTGTTACCCAAAGTAACAACAAGTTGGTGATACAGTTAGTAAAAGTGGAATCACACAACCACTAAATGCTTAAGACAAGCCTTGTTCGGTTCTCTTAGTTCCTAATTCAATTTTCTTTACAACTATGGCATGTCTGTCCCTCCTATCTGGAATTCTCTCTCTCTCCTCATCTTGCATTTCTAGCTCACTTGTCTTTCTTGTCTTTCTTGAAGTCTCAGCTAAAATCCCTTCCAGAAGAAGATTTTCAGGTCAATCTTCACTGATATGCCCTCCCTCTGAGATTATTTCCAATTTATTCCGTAAACATCTTTTAATGTAATTGTTGGTATGTCTATGGACATTAGACTGTAAGTCCTTGAGAGCAGGGGCTTTTTTTGTTTTGTTTTTGCCTTTCTTTCTATCTCCAGGACTTAGCTTAGTACACAGCACATAGTAGGTCCTTATAAATGCATGGTGACTCTACTTGACACCTCCTTTATTTTTATCATCTGGAACTAATCTGGGAGGAGAACAAAGATTGTTTATGTCACTTTAAATAGCTCATTATACTTAAGAATTAGTTAATTCACTGTCACTGGCAAGGGGCCATAACACTGAATATTTCCTGGAAGGCAGACTCTTAGAGGCCTTGCTGCTTTGCTTTAGGCAGGAGAGTGTCTAAAATGTTGAACCTAAAAAGGTCCTCAAGCAATTATTTTATTGTGATTCTAAGAAAGTCCTTTCACCCTAGGAACTTCTATTTTCTCATCTACAAAATGGGAATTCTAATACAAGTAAACCTATCTCACATACTTGTGAATCTACCCCTTAGATATGGTTTCAGAAAGTCTTGGGTTCAAATTTTACCTCTGACCCTTATTAGCTGTGTGATCCTGGGGCAGTCATTTAGGCAACAGAGATAGAATATTGGACCTGGAGTCAGGAAGATGAGTTGAAATCTGACAGCAGAAACTAGATGTATGACTCTGGACATGTCATTAATTTCTATTTGTCTCAGTTTTCTCATGTATAAAGTGGGAAAAACAACAGCACCCACCTTACATTATTGTTGTGAGGATCACAGGAGATAATCATTGTAAAGCACTTAGCACAATCTTCATACATAGTATGAGATTAGGAGCTATATAAATGTTAGTTATTACTTAACTTCAATATAATTCAATTTCCTCATCTATAGAATAAGGAAGTCAGATTCAATGGCTCTCACATCCATTTATAAAACCTATTTTTCTATAAAACTCTAAGTACTACAGAAGCATGAGGTTTTTCTTTTGAATATAATGAGCCAAACCCATTAAGAAAAGCAAGTAGTCTCTCTCTGACATGTTCTTTGCTCCTTCCCTCCACCACTACCCTACCTCCCCCCGCCCCCCCAATCGGGCTGTTGCTAGGTCTATTTCTCTATTGCATGAGCTATTCTAGCAGAGTCCAATAAAAGCATTTTTAATGTCTTCTTGAAGACTAAAATACATCTTTTGGCAAAAAGATATCATTTTAGTGCCCTGACCCATTGAAAGAACTTTTATGATTAGAGGTCAAAGAATTGTGGAAAGAATTTCCCTTTGGGAATCCCCAGCATTAGAAAGGGCCCAGATTTTATACTTATATTGTCAAGTTACTGAATTTCTTTATTATGAGTCATGTGCTAGTGGTTGAAGGAATTAAGACAATTTTAAGAAGTGACTACAGGTCATTAATTCATAATATACCACTTATTGAAATAATTATTATAACATATATTATCAACAATGTATTAATATGTTAACAATAATTAAGATAATAAATGATGAATTATTATAAGATGTGTTAAATTATTAATTGTTTATATCTAAGTTACACAGCCATTTTACAGTGTGGAGTGCTATATTTTAAGCCTAATTGTTCGATTCACTTATAAGTTTTGGCTAGTATGCATCAAATTCAGAAAGTTCAACATTTTTATGCTGATTTTTTGAAGGTAAAGGTGCAATCTCTACTACTTCTCTTAGTAGACTTACTTCACTGTGAATTGCATCAAAGATACAAAAGGGCTATTGCCAAGATCACTGAATTCCTGCTTTCATCTCTTTCTACTTCTCCAGCATTCCCTCAATCTCTATAAGAAAGTTAGAACCACTGCTTGTTTTAATGAAATAATAAAAAATTTTCTCACAATTTCTAACTGATTATCTCCATAGTCATCTATCTGCCTGATCATTTGCATAATCCTAATAATCATATTCCTTTGGCCCTATGTCCATCCCATTTCTTAGTTGAGTCCAGGTGTCATGAAGCAAACTTTTATAAGACCAAAAAAGATTCAACAATACAGGTGGCAATTCATCCATGCCTATACATACTACATAACTCTCATCCATTTCCTACTCTAAGTTTACATTTATAATTATGTTATATATAATAACCATAACTGATATTCATATAGTGTCTTATATCCATGCCTTTGTTAGATTATTAGAACTGCAATTTAGTGAAAGTATTTTTATGCTGCTTTAAAAAAAATGAGGAAAAAGATTCAAAGATTCTATTATCTTTGCCAAGATAATAGAAAAACCTGGCTAGAGTTAGGTCCAAATTCAGAACTATTTCCTTTTTTTTTTTTTCCCCGGGGGCACAAATATTTTTTACTACACTTAAGTCCTTATTTCAAATGGGTCTTTGACCACAAAATTAATTTTCATTAAAAAACTGTTCTGAGGATTATAATTCATAATGCTGAATACCACTGAAAGGTTGCATCTTAAGCAAGTTTTCTATTCCTTAGTCATAATGGAACTTAAATTCTGGGAGCAGAGCCAAGATCACAGAGTAGAACATTCTCCCAACATTCTCCTCCAAACAACTTTAAAATAATGCCTCAAATCAAATTTTAAAGTGGCAGAGTTTAAAAAACGGGCAGAGTAAGACTTTTTTTTAGCCCAAAATAATGTAAAAGTTTGGGAAAAAAGACCTATAACACTAGGGTCAAGGCTGGTCTAGAGCCCACAATGAAGCAACATCAGCTGTGGCCCTTGGAAGTGGGTATAAGAGTACTAGCAGCAATTGTACAATATTTCAGAGTCTGATTCTTTTTGTACAGCAAAATAACAGTTTGGTCATGTATACTTATTGTGTATCTAATTTATATTTTAATGTATTTAACATCTACTGGTCATCCTGTCATCTAGGGGAGGGGGTGGAGGGGTAAGAGGTGAAAAATTGGAACAAGAGGTTTGGCAATTGTTAATGCTGTAAAGTTACCCATGCATATAACCTGTAAATAAAAGGCTATTAAATAAAAAAAAAAAAAAAAAGAGTACTAGCAGCAACTTCAGTAGCTCTCAAGTTTACAATGGTAAGATCTGGGAACTAGTAAGAAAACAATTACATGGGAACACTGTACTACCTCTGAGAGAAGGACCAGTCTTTATTGGAAACTCCATTGCCCATACCTACTTCCAGGAACAGAACCCAACTTCAATGTAAAATTCAAAATCAAGGAATAGGTTGGGAAAATGAACAAATTGCAACAACAAAAAAGAACCTGACCAAAAAAAGCTACTGTGGTGAAAGGAAGATCAAGACAAAAACTCAAAAGAAAACAATGATATCAAAACAGCTACAAACAAAGCCTCAAAGAAAAATGTGATTTGGCACAGGTCCAACAAGAATTTCAGAAAGAGATTTTTAAAATTAGCCTCCAAATAAGATGAAGAGTAATGAAGGAAAAATTGGAAAAAAAAACTAGAACAATGTAAGAAATCTGTGAAAAGACAATTAACAGCATGATAAAAGGCAGAAAAAATACTAATAAAAGGCTGGAGCAAAATCTATTATACTTCAGATGAAGTTTTTAAAAAAGGGCAAAGATAGCAATCATGATAGACAAAGCAAAAGCAAAATAAACTTTATTGAAAGAGGTAGCAGGGATAGGAAATCTTCTAAAAAGACACAATAGAAAATTAATCTTGTGAGGAAAAACTGCATGCTAGAATGCATAGGGTGTCAGAAGATCCGAGTTAATTTCAGTTCTGAAGCTTAGTAGCTATGTGACTCTAGACAAGTCACCTTACCTCTCTCACCCTTTCTTTCCTCATCTTTAAAATAGGAACAATGATACCTGTCCTATCAATATTGTTATAGAGAAAACCTTTGAAGTTACTATTTGTATGTATTCTCTTTAAATAGCAAATGTCCTTGGGAAGGGTTGGATGTTATTTGTAATACATTGTATGAATATATTGATTAGATTCCTTTCTTCCCATGGGAGAAGCTGGGATAAGATGTGAAAACCTGGCAGGAATGGGGAAGGGAAGTAAAAATGGAGTTACATTGAAAACAAAATGCCTTTACCAATTTTACTTGGTAATAATGCTATATTAGCTGGAAAGTTGTTGACCGTATTTGCTAGTATGTCTTAACATGCAAATAATCTATCACCAGCTATGTTTATATTGCCACTTTCTTAAAGCATCAATGAAAAAATGTTAAACAGTTTACTAGGGCATGACCATTGTATATGCTACAGCTTCCTGGAGATACAGGTGAAAGTCGGGGGCAAACTACTCCAGCATCTTTTCCAATGAAACTTCAAATGGGTATTGTTAGAAAAAAGCTACAAAGATAAAAAGGATTCAGGAGTATATGAAGTAAGTTGGTTTATTTACAATTCTTGCAGGAAATGGGTGATCCATCTAGGGACAGTCCTTGAGAGGATCTATGCTTATAGATGCCAGGATGAGCTCTTTATTACCGTTTTTATTCTTCCCTCATCATCTCAATTGGCTGGGGATGATGAAATTAACAGACTTCTTGGTCATCACTGCATATTTGTCCTTGACTTGTTCCCTCTCCTTGATCATATAACTCATATTCAAAAATGGTGTAAAACTCCTCCTTTGGGGAGGAGAAGTTAATATTAAGTAAGTCATTTAAGCATGTACTCTCAGTGCTTGCAGTTATCTTGTACCTATTTCTTATTTTGAGATAATTTTTTTAAATCAGTTTATCAGTTCAGCAGCTCAGTGTCTTATTTTGTACAGCTAACTCAGTCAACTGACATGAGCTTTCTCTAAGTCTTTATTCCTAAGGAATATACAACTTTTATAGGTTGCTTACATGGGGCCATGAAGAATCAGAGTAAGACACAATTGAAATAACTGAACAACTCCTCAATGTAAAGTCCAGGTTAAAAAGGATGTCATCCATCTCTTTTGTTTGCTTCTTGGATAGCATGTTCATTCTTGGTCTCTGGAAATCCTATTTGAAGAAGTAAGTGTTTCTCTTTGGAAGCTATTTTTTATTTTTTTCTTTTGAAGCATTTTATTATAGAGTCCTCTTCTTGGCTATTAATATCCCAAAGAGACAAACAAGTTGCTCCTGTCAACAATAAATCCAGACTTTATGGAAATATTTCCTTAGTGAAAGCGCTGAAAACATTTGTTTATTTGCCTAAGCAGACTTTCATCATGTCATTTGGATTGAAGTAAGAAGGAAAGAAAATGCTGCAGGATGGTGATAATTTTGGTACTCAGTAACAACAGTAGATGGTTAGCTCCATCAAGGAGTTGATATCTCTTCTTTTAAAAATCTTCAATGATTCTAGCTTCTCTACCCCCCTCCCCAAATGATTTTTCTTACCTTTAAGTTCACATTGTTTTTATTTCTTTTATGAAATTATTTATTTAGGATAGCTAGGTGACATAGTAGGTAGAGTTCTAGACCTAAAGTCAGGAAAATCTGATTCAAATCTAGCCTCAAACTTCCTAACTGGGTGATCCTGGGCAAGTCACTTAAGCCCTGTTTGCCTCAGTTTCCTCATCTGTAAAATAAGATGAAGAATGAAATGGCAAACACTCTAATAGCTTTACCAAGAAACATCCCCCTCCCACAAAAGGGATGGTAGTGATGTTCATGAAGAGTAGATATGACTGAACATTATTAAACAACAACAATTATCTATTTTACACTAAAACTTTTGTGTTATGAGTCTTACCTCCGCTACTAAGACTGGAAGTTACATGAAGGGATAATTGAGCATAGTGACAAAAATACTGTATTTGAAAGCAGAAGACCTCGGATTTCAAATCCTAACTCTGCTCTTTATACCTATAAGATATGATTATATAAGATGTAAGCAAGCTGCTTAGCTTTTCCAAACTCCCTAAGAGCTCCATCTAAACTCCATCTCCTCCATAGAAGCACAGTGTTATATATGCCTGGTCTGTAAAGATCTCCTTTAGTTTCCCTTTTTGCCTTAGTGGAACAGGATAATTTAATGATGTACAGCTCTGCTCACTCCAGAAAAGCATTTGTTTCATTTTGACTAATCCTGTTCCCTAGCCTCTCTCCCAGTTATTGATGTAGATTTCTCATATTTTCCCAACCACATGAAGTCTATTGATGTTTGTCTCCAAAATGACTCAGAAAAGGAAGGAAGTGAGGATTGGCAACAGTAAAGCTGCCTTTCTACCAATAAGATCAGGCTTCCTCCCCACAGAACAAGTTCTAAGTACAATTCCAATCCCTCAGGCCAAAAAAGTTACTCAGTCAGTCAGTCAATAAGTATTTATTGAGTATACAGAAGGTATATAGGCCATTACAACTGCAAGAGTACATCTCAATATTGTGCTGTTATCGGCTAGGGATAAAAGAATGAGAAATGACTTGCCATCTTTTGACAATCCATGGGTGTGTGTGTGTGTGTGTGTTTTTTTAAGGGTGTCAACTTCCAAGCTTCAAGGTCTGTTTGGTTTGGACAAAACACCAGCTCTGAGTGACTGGGAGGTTTTTATTTATTTGTTTTTTTTATTGTGTTCCCCTAGTAGTTCCAGAAGCTGAAAGGATTTTTCTTTTCAACTTAAGTCTTTTTGCCTCCAAAGACCTTCTTTTACTTAGAAATGTATGTTTATTTTATTACTTTTCTACAAAAACAATAGTTAAGAATGAAAGACAACACCCCCTCCCCAGAAATCTCCACCCTAAAGATTTTGCAAAATATTTCTTTTCTGTGTTGAAAATGCTTTGATAAAAATAAATGTTTTTCTAGTCTTTATTGCAACATATGTGATTCGGATTTTCACATGGCCAGGCTAATCAAATATATATTTCCCTGAAAACATCCAAGTTTTCCTGGTATATCACTACTCTAAAACATGGAAAAGCTAAAATTCTTGGCAGTCTTACATCTTCTTCTCCAACTCTCATCTACCCCACAACTAGCTTAGTTCAAATTGTCATCTCTTCCGATTTGGACTATTATAATAACCTCCTAATTGTTTTTTCTATTTTGGACTTCTCGTCTTGTATTTTTTAATCTATTTTTCATGTCGCAGTTCACTTGAAAGCTTTCATCACCTCATGCCAGGACTACTGCATTAGCCTCTTAGTTGGTCTTCCTATCTCAAATCTCTCCCCACTCCCCACTTCAGTACATCAAACACTCAGCTTCAAATTGATCTTCTGAAAGTTCATCTTATCATATAACCTTATCCTACTCCCTATTCAATAAACTCCAGGATCTTCTTATTACCTCCAGGATCAAATATAAGATAATCTGACCTTTAAAGGCCTTTAATAACCTGACTCCTTCCTACTTTTCTAGACTTCTTATATCTTATCCCCTCTCCCCCCATACTTTATGATACAATGACACCAATCACTTTGCTTCTCACATAAGACATTCCATGTCCTAACCCTCTGCATTTTTACTGGCTTTCTCCAACCTGTGGATTCTCTCCCTCTTCTGCCTCCTGACTTCCCTGCTTTCTTCCAATCTCAGCTAAAGTCCTACCTTCTTCAAGAAGCCTTCCAAGTCTTCCTTAAACTCAATGCCTTCCATTTGAGATAATTTTTGGTATATATCATGTTTGTCCAAAGGATTTTTTTTTCGTTGTATTAGTCTATGAGATCAGTGAGAGCATGAATTGTTTTTTGCCTTTTTTGTGTTCCCATCATTTATGTAGTGCCTAGCACAAAATGCTTGTTGTGCTTAATTATTAATTCACTAATGGACAGATCTCCTTATATCATTACTCTACTCAAAGACCTTCAGTAGCTCCAGTTTCTAGTAAATAAAGTCTGTTTTCTGGCATTCAAGGTCCTTCACAATTTAGATCTTACCAACCTTCCATTATTATGTCATACTACCCTTTCCCATCTACAATGCAACTAAATTAGACTCTTTCCATCCATAGTAATAGTATAGAAATTTATACAGCACAAATAGCCCTTCTAGTACGCTAACAAAGGAATTCAATATGATATAATAGTTTACATTAAATTTCTAAAAATCTTCTCTTATACTTCATTAGGGTGTGGAGTTAACCCTGGGTTATTGAAAGATATGCAAGCAAGTTTGAAATCTGAGAGGTTCCATCCAATCTAGAAAGGCTTTGAGTTTGGTTCTGGTAACAAACTATAGATGTGGATTGAAGTTGAAGGACCATCACTAAATTCAAAGAGCATCAGAAGCAAATTGACAAGAGAGTAATTAAGGTTTTGACCACAGTAATTTTCTGATACATCTATACCTGCTAAATCAGAGAGGCTGTGATCTGTGTTGATTGAGGTAGCACTCATTCTGAGGAAATCACAGGTCTTCTGAGTAATGGAGCCTCCTTTTAATTGGTAAAGGCATCTTCCTCACAATAATCCTGTGAGGTAGATATCATGGCATAGATAAGGAACACAAAGAAAAAGGAGGTTAAATTTTTTGCCTACAATCATATAGATAATAAGTAAAATAAGCAGAATCCAAATCCAGATCCCTTGATTTTTAGTATAACACACTTCCATCTCTAAAGTGCATTGCTTTTAGTTCCAGTTCATTATTCAGAGAGAGCATAGGAAGAAAAATGAATGAAACCTTATTCATTTGAAGTATCTTGCAGACCCTAGGACTGACCAGGGCTCAGTGAATACTTAACCCTTCTCTATCACTCTTCTTCTAAATTCCCAAACAGGTGTATGCAGGGGATTTCTGGGGAAAATATGTATATATGAATCACTTAAATTTTTATTTTGCACTATTAACTTTTCTTCCATCATTTTGTTAAATATAAAAATCAATTTAAAAAGTCAAGGCCTGATTTTTCATGTTTACCGATTTCCAGGTGTAAATGCTCATGTAGAAAATTTAATACCTATCTGAGCTGACTCCAAAACCATCCTGACCCTAAGCCAATTATAGAATAGTTAGTTCTAGCCCAGTGAACTTAGCCAAGCTTCATAACAGACACAAAAAGGCCCTTAAGTTCCAGAACCTGGGAGGCAAAGGGTAGTAGGAGGTAAGGGAGAAGGAATAGGGTTGGGGATGTCTCAAATAGAGACCTCTCTGAATGGAAGAAGGGGTGAAGGTTGCTTGGGCACAGAACCTAATCTTTCAAATGTCTGGAAAAGTCATTAAAATCAAAATTTTAAAACTTCTTTTAAAAATAAATAAGAAGCAATATCAAACTCAGGAACAACTATACAAGCATGTTGGGTTGATGACAGAGAGTGGTGGTGGCTTTTTTTTTTTTCAGCTACTACTAAAATGGCAAACTCCATATATCCTTCTGAAAATCCACGGGGACCCAATTACCGGATTTCATTTGGAATTCAGTTCCCAAGTTGCTCCTTGGCTTCACTGGTCACTAACTAGCACAAAGGTTCATCTGACCAGCCAGGTGTGGAAACAAATCACCACAGTGGAACTGCCTGTGTAAAATTTATGGCATCCACCCTGGCACCTGGCCCTCCAGTAAAGAGGGTGTTGTGAGGAGCAGCAGTCTAGTAATAAGGAGTTCAAATCCTCTGTTGCTGACCCCCTCATTCAGGGACAGTGGCTGAGCTTGGCTCCATTTTAAATTCAGATTTAGCTTCCCCATATCTTATGGGGAAATTGAATCACTACTAGTCTCAACAGGTTTGCTGGCTGAGTTGAAGCAAATATCAGTATGGTTCACAGCCATGAATTTGTTCTCCAAGTAGGAGCATGAAAATGAAATCTCTAAGAATTTCATTACTTATCCAAGGCCTTTGAGTAGATAGAGCATAAAAGACTAATTTAGAAACTGCCTGTAGTATAGTTTTCCTCAGTCAACTGTCAATTTTAGTATAAAAACTAAAATTTCCATTACATAAAATTCTTTGGCCAGTCCATGCTTTCATCTGTAAATAGCAATGACTTCAAAATAAAGCTGGATAGCTACATCTATTTCCTGGTATGTTTGGTTTCTAAACAACTCTTTCCTGTCTATCTTTATAATTCAGCTTCCATTAATTTTTACTCCCTAAATTCTGAATATTCCTTTGGATTCTTAATATCTAAATTAACCATTCTGTCATGTGGGCTCATGTATATGCTATGTGTACCTGTCCTCAGAAAACTCTGAACCTAACCCTGTATAATCCAATCAGCAGAAGAAGGAATAATTACGTCAGTGACATTCAGATGTAGGACCTCTGAGATGCCTTCAAATTTTTATTTTCCTTGATTTTTAAGTTCTGTAATATCACTATAATCATGTAAAATGTAGATAATAAAAACACTTGCCCTAAAGGATCCTTGTATCAAAGGAAATATATATGTGTGTGGAGATATACATATATACATATATGTACATAAACTAATATATAATAACTATATATTATCTATATTCATTTGTGTGTGTACATGTATACTATATATAGCTATATATTTTTATGTAATAACTATATATATAAAATCTGTATTCATATGTGTATATGCATGTATTTCTTTGAAAACTATAAAGTGCATAATAGAGAAAAAGCTTGTGTTAGTTATAGGAAGACCTGGATTTGAGTAGAGATTCTGATCCAGGTAAGTCACCTGATGTCTCAGCGTACCAAGCAATTCTCTAAGATAAGTTGCAAAGCATGTCTGCCTTTGGTAGAGAGAGTTTCTTCAAAAGGATTTTTTTCATATTAAAGAAAACACAGATCTAGTCCAAAAATTATTGTCATCATTCTTTACTTTTTAATCAATTTCATATTTGTGTTCCATTAAATCCTTTTTGTTCTAGGCACCTCATTGTACCCTCTAGGACCTAAACGTTCAGAAACAGTGTGTCTTTTGAATTTTCCTTCTTATGGTTCCCCAAGTTCCTCTTAGCCCATTCAACCTATTCTAGCCATCCTAGCTATCCTAACCAACAAATTCCAGAGCCTGTAAAGTAAAGGGTAGTGGGAGGTAGGGGAGATGAAGAGAGAGGATGGGTCTTAAAGCCTAGAGTATTCCCTGACTTCAAGAGCCACAAAAGATGTTTTGGCATAGGACCTAATCTTTCAAATCCTGAAAAATCAGGACAGTTACTTCCTCAAGGAGTACTCAATAGCTATCATAGTCATTGATGCATTTATGGGAGGAGGAAATAAACGACCTAGTTATTGTTTCCCAGTAATGTACCCGAATGAGCCATTCAATTTCTGTTGTAAACCATACATCCCCTTGATAACAGAAACACATTTAAAAATAGGTTTTATATAAATATCACCTTCTAGTTGTGACTGTTAAGCATTTTGCAGAAATAATTTGATAATGTCAGCATCAATATCAACCACTAAAACTTTGCATTGCTGAAAGACATAAAAAACCAGAATACTCTTTGTCCAATAAAGATTTATTTACTTTTCAACTAACAAATTATTTTTTTGATGAACCTTCTATTTGGGAATACCATAAGTATTGATAAAGTAACAACAACAACAAAAATAATCTTTCTATTTTTCAGAGAGGGACAGAAAGAAGGGAAGTTTACATGACTTTCCCTAAGATCACATACAGATTATGATTGATTAACATTAAACACTGGTAAATCCTGAGATGCTTGGACTACTGCATTAGCCTTTTCATTGGTAAACCACCTTAAGATTCTCCCATTCCAGTCCATCCTAAACTCAACTATCATAGTGATTTTTCTAAAACTCAAGTTTGAATCCTCTCCTTTCCCTTCCCCTGCCCTCCTCTCCTCTTTTCTTCTCTCCTTTTTCCCCTCCCCTTTTCTCCTTCCCTCTTTTCCCTTTTTCTCTTCATCCTTTCTCCTCTTCTCTCCTCTTACTCCTCTTCTTCTCTTCTACTCCTCTTCTCTTCTTATCCCTCCCCTCCTCTCCTCTTCCTTTCTCTGCTCTCCCCTTCCCTTTCCTCTTCTTCTTTCTTGTCTTCTCCTTTCTTTTTTTCTTTTTCCTTTTCCTTGTTTCTTTTCTTTTTCTTCCTTTTCTTTAACACAGTGCCTAGCACACATTAGGCACTTAAAAATAATAATTGACTTAACTGAGATGACTAAATTAGAATAAACTTATCTCCTTTTCTATGAAAAGTATCAGACTTAAATCAGAGAAACTAGATTCTATATGGCTCTTCTCATCTACCAGCTACTTGACCTTAAACAAATGAGCCTTGGTTTTCCCATCTGCAAAATAGGGATAATAGGTTAATTATGAGATAGTATTTTTATAATAATAATTTATATCATGCTTTAATGCTTGAAAAATGCTTTAGAAATATTTGAGCTTTTCCTCACAGCAATTCTGGGAACTAGGTTTTATTATTATCCCCATTTTATAGATGAAGAAACTGAGGCAAAGATTAGGTGAAGTGACTTATCCAAGGTCATATAGCTAGTAAGTGACTGGGCTGGTTTTGAACACAGGTCTTCCTGAACACTGGTTGCCTCACTTTCCTTATTTATAAAATGATCCGGGGAAGGAAATGGCAAATCTATCAGTATCTTCACCAAAACCCCCTAAGTGGGGTTGTGAAATGTTGAACACGACTGAAATAACTGAACAACAATAAATTTAGCTATCCAGTGGACCATTTTAGAAACTGCTCAAGATATTGGAAGCAATACCCACAGGAAGTCCTGTTCTCAAAACTCAGGCTCAGTGTCTCCTCACAGTAGGTGAGACAAACACGTGCAGAGAGCATCTCAAACACTAGTTAGGAGCCTGGAAGAAAGCAGGTCAGTCTGCACTATGTGGAAATCCGTTCCTGCTGGGCTTGTTGATGCAGCAATGAAGCAGTTAAGAGAAACAGTCTCCAGAATTCTCTAAAAGTAATTGTGTCTGCTTAGTTGGCTTGTAGACTCAGTTACTATGTAAACTCCGTGCTTCATAAGTCATTTAAAGACTTAGTACAAGTGGCTTGAGGTTTAATCTTTTAATTCCATTGCTCTGTAAGTTTCCTTATAGGTTCACTGAGCAAGGAATTTAGACATAATATTAGGATTCCTCCTCCTGTTCCCCCCCCCCCAATTTTTTTCAAGAAAGGACTCAATGGGGGGGGGGGGGAAGTGCAGCATTTTAGTGCACAGAAGAGAAAGGAGACTAATCTCCAAATTTACTCAGTTTGAAGGTAATTTTCATGCAGGGATCCGAGTGTTTGAGATGGTGCATATTTGTGCAGTAAAGTGTTTGTCATGGGAGTATCCCCTTATTAGAGAGCTCCTTTGGAATGCATTTAGGTGACTTTAACCACAAACAAGACAATTTGGGTAATTTCCTCACTGATAAAAGCCCTAATTCCTTATAAAGTATCCTGCAATATCTTTGTAAGTGCTTGGGAACTCTGGCACTGGGAAAGTTTTAGGATAGAAATAGACTCCAAACCTTTTTATAAAATAGACTATGGAATCTCCTTCTCTGTATTATTCCTCTCCTGATTATTATTCTAAACAGAGCGAAGCTCACCACCTCCCCCTAAGGAGCCTATGTTCTAATCCAGTCAGACAATTAACAGGCAGACTCAGCCCAGCATAATGCTCTGTTTCTGCTTGTCAGAACACTTCTTGGTTAGAAAAAGCTGCATTCAGGAGTCCAGATTTTATGCCTTTTTTTTTTTTTTTTTTTTTTTTTTTTTTTTTTAGATCTTGAGAGATTGAGAGCACAAAGACAAACTAGAGTCCTATTAGCCACCAAGGCTTAATATGTGTGTTATGATGACATTTTGGTGGATTTATTTCACAGAGTGAATAGAGGCATATTAAAGTACAGTATGATAGATTAAGAAATATTGTGTCAGGGAAAAGAAGTCACAATTTATCCTGCCTGCATAAGTTGAACTAGTTTATTCATCAGATTTAATTTTGTTTTTCATGAGTCACTTGAGGGCAGGACATATTTTACATTTCAGCTTTGAGGAATTGCTGAATTAGCCATTCTTCCTCTCTCCCTCCTCCCCTTTGGAATTTGATGGGCCATTACAGAGTAATGATTCTTCTTGAGACTTTTCTAAAATAACTTATCAGTATTTTCCTCCATGTTCACCTCTTGGTTCACTAAGGATGGAGTAATCATATATATCCATTAAGCTGTGATTTATGAAGCCAAATAACTAGGAGTAAAGAAATTGAGGGAGAAAGACAATGCAGGGAGCAGGTGTCTAGAGCAGGGTGTCCCAAGTTATATGCTATTTCTCACTTGGTTAAGCAAAGTCATTATCTATGCTTTAATTTTTGCAAGCTCTAATGCAGAAGTAATGTTAACTATTTCACAGGGATGTTGCAAAGTGAGAAAAAATAATTATGTTGAATGATATTCTATCACATAAAACCATTATATATAACAAAATCATATATGTATATATGTGTGTGTGTGTAGGAGTATGTGAAAATATGTGTACATATATATGTACATAAATAAATATAGATATATTTATCTTTGTATATGTTTTTCATGGAATTAGACCAGATTTTTTTTCTTTTTTAGCCTCTATGTCTTATGTAGCATATTTAGAAAATTACTCAGTTTGTGAACAGAGAGAAGTGCAAAGTTTAAAAAAAAGTGTGGGTGAGAACTTTTCTTGGGATTTTCTTGAAATTTACTATAATTTAAAGGTAAAATTTTTTATACCTGTTATAGAAGAATTTTACCAAGAGTTCACATATGATAGAGAAAATATATGATTCCTATTTTTCATATTTATTACATCCATTTTCATTGATGCTTATAAAAATTAGTACAAAGATATTTGTAAGAAAATGTCTCTTTGAAATAAGGGTTTTTAGGGAGTGTGTGTTTGTACTTGTGTGTGTGTGTGTGTGTGTGTGTGTGTGCCTGATAAAATCTGGCACAAATTTGATAAAAAATGGGCAATCTGATAAAATCTGCAGACCCTTTCCCAGAATGTTTTTAAATGCATAAAATAAAATACGTAGAATTACAAAGGAATCCATTGATATTGAAATATATTCTTTTTCCTATCCAAGTTCATGGACCTTCTACAATGCGGAACCAAAATTAAGCTCCATTAGGATTGTCATAATATGTTATTGTTGTCACTGATTTATTTTAATTGTATCCAAGTCTTTGTGACCGCATTTGGGGTTTTCTTGGCAGAGATCTGAGTAGTTTTCCATTTTTTCCTCCAGCTTATTTTACAGAAGAGAAAATTGAGGCAAACAGAGTTAAATGACTTGCTCAGAATCACATACAGCTAGTAAGTAACTGAATTCAGAATTCAGATCTTTCTGACTCCAGGCCCAGTACTCTATCCATTATGCCACCTAGCAGTCTTCATAATATTACTATATTATACCCTGATAACAAAGATCTGAATAGCATATCTAGATTTTTTCCCCTTCAAGGTATTTCTTCTACTATCTTTAAAATTGAATGAAGAGTTTTTATGAGTTGGGATGTTTTGGGGTTTTGGGGGGGTTTTCTGAATTGGATGTTACATTAAGGAAACTTGCTTTAGAAGTGAATTTAATGTACCCTTTGACAACCTTTGATGAAAAATCCATAGAACTAGTCTTATATTGGTCCTTAATCATTACTATCCTAATAGGGCCAAGACATCATGAGACTTGCTTTTCCTCAAACAAGAATCTGATCATTCTTGACACCAGCAGGTTGCTTTGATTAATGGAATCAGCATTAGCAAAAGGAACAAATACCTCAAAACAAAATGGATTCTCTAACAGTGATGTATTATTTGCTCTGTTGCTTCAATAATTCAGTAGGATTTTCACCATCTGTAATTTTATTGTCAATATATGGATTTTGATTCTCCAGTTCAGCTGTTTATTTCTTCTTAGATACTTTTATTATAAGGTGGTGCTTTGATTTATGGTCCTTAGATCTATTTAGATTTTCCAGAGTCATGGTTACCTAAAAGACAGATCATCATACTCCTCCACTCAATTGTCTTTTCACTTTATAGGAAAATATTATCCTTTATTTAAACAAATAAACAGCTAAACATCAATGCAAAAGAATATAAGTAGTACCCCAAAACTATCTTATAAAATTTATATTCCTTACTGTAATTCAGCACATCATTCTTAATTATTGTTTACTCTATGTTTTTCTTCATAGGCCTCAATGAAACATTTTATTTGTCTTATCCTGAATGTCTTAATTTAGAACAAAAATATTCTTAGGACACCCACTATGATATAGCTTCCTTCAATTTAGGTTGCCCTTTCGACATTCATGAAGAAGTCTCCATAAGTCACTTGTTTGATCTTGTCAGTCTTCTACTCAATGTCTCCCTATGGTCCACCAAATAAAGCATTTAAATATGGCTTTCAAAACCCTTTATAATCTTATTCTATCCAACTTTTCCAGACTCATTTCATGCCATTCCCCTCCATGTACTCTACACACTAGGCAAATTGGATAGATTACTTTCCACCTTTCATTCTCATCTCATTCGTTTTTATCTCCATGCTTTCTTCATACTGTTCTTATTTCCTGGATAAATTTTTCATGCAATCTGTTAAAACCGTTCACTTTTTTTCAGTGCTGAGTGCAATTACTATTTCCTCCATGAAGTCTTCCTTGATGGCCCATCACTACAATCCCACCAAAAAAACAACCCTCAAATTTCTAATAGTAGTTTCCCTGGACTTCCTTAACCTTATCTCAATATCCTCTATATTCAAGCAATTTATGTCTGTGTCTTTCTCCCCTTAGATTGTATGCTCCCTGAAAGCAGGCTCTATATTACTTATATATTTGTATCTTCTAGCATCTATTAGTAATTTATGCAGAGAAGACACCTGATATATATTGGTTAAATGAAGATTCTAGCATCTTTTTTTTTTTTTCATGTTGAAACTGAAGAAAACAGATTATTATGTCTTTACTCGAAGCAGAATCATTTACCTTAAGGCAATGTTCCTAAAACCATTAAACTTCCTGTGTGGCCTGGCTTTAGCTGTGTTGGTATCACTACACCAGTATTATCTCATTTAGAATGCTTTCAGAAGAATCAATTATAGAAAAATTTTCCTAGAAATAGTTTATTATTATTATCTTGCCACCCCACTCCCACAGAGCTATTTTAACTTTTATGTCATTATCATTGGCTATCTTTCTTTTTTTTGTGGCAAGAGTGACTGCTGAAAAATACCTTTATTCCCATTTTTAACTTTCACTCTTATTAACAATTACCACCACTTCCACTGATCTCCCCTGAATTTATAGAATTTCACCTCTTAAAGGGACCTCAGAGGTAATCAGATCTAATCTATACCTTCCACAGCATTACCAAAAACATTTTGGCCAGTCTCTGCTAGAAATCCTCTGGTGAATGGGGAAGCTACTACCTCATAAAGCAGTCCATTTCATTTTTTCCAAAGCTCTAATCTCTTTCTTACTTTTTTCTTCATTTCTTCTTTGCTAACATGTTCAACTCATCACAGGGTGATGTCTTGACTTGTGCATGAATTGGATTTACATCAGGCAGAGCTGCAAAAAGTTGTGAACCTCATTGTTATTTCCAGAGTCTTCAAAATCCAGGGGCAGAATAAAAGTCAATACAACTGGCAATGACCCAGAATGCAGTGGATGACCTTGAGTCTTCAATGCCTGATCGAGTACTAAGTGCTTGACAATGTCTGCTTTAGCCTCTTTCATGTCCATTGGAAGGAATTTTTCTCAACCGTCCATTCCACTGGGCAACAGTTTCATATACCTGGGGAAAACATCTCCCCAAATCATCAGTCGAACCCCTCAATTACCATCAACCTGCTTTAGCCTGTCTGTCAAGACAATTTAACCAAGTGTGGCTACTTTGCTCACGCTAAAGCTTCTTGACACCACAGGTGAGAGTTCTAAGTGTCAGATGGATACCAAAGACAGATGAGCCCTGGAAAGGGCTTAGCAGATTCTCACACCAGAGGTGCTAGTTCTCTCTGAATACCCAATGACTTTATAATGTAACAGAAAAAACTGAATATCTATACAAAAATTTAACATGAAAGGAATTAGAACAAAAAAGAAAGAGACAAATATATCAAAGATAAGGAAGAGACCATTTTGATGTAGTCAGGGAAGGTTTTCTTCATGAAGGAAGGAGGATGAAAGCTAAATCTTTAAGAAAGAGAAGATTTTCAAATGCTAAAGATGTGGACTGAACATGTTCTGGGCATCCAGACATAAGCCATAGCCTTTAGGAATACAGGTGAGAGAGTAGTGGGTAAAACACAATGCTAGTATTCAAGGAGATCTGGGCGAAAATGCCACATGAAACACTTACTAGTTAAGTGATTTTGTGAAAACCATCAAACTTTGTGGTTCATTCTCAAGATGAGATATGTCTTCATCTTAATATGAGGAAGGATATACATGATTTCCAAGATCCTTTCCAGTTCTAAATCTATGATCCCAGTCCTATCTAGAAAATAAGCTGAGGGAAAGGGGGTGAAATAAAAAGAAATTTGGAAAAATAGAATAGAAGAATGAGAGGCACCTTAAATTCCAGGGCAAGATATATACATTTTAATGTAGGGAAAATAAGTAGTGACCAAAAGTTTCTGAGTAGGAAAGAAACATAATCAGATCTATAAATTAGAGATTATTTTTTTCTGGTTTTATGAAGATTAGATTGGAGAGTGTAGAGAGCTGAGTATTCCAGGTGAGAGATAATCAAAGTCTGAATTAGCATGATGGAAATGTTAGTGAAGATGAAAATCTAAAGGTATAATAAGTCAAATTTGCCAAACAATTAGAATCAGAGGGTAAGTAATAGAAAAGAGTAAAAAAATGTGGCCAAGTTTTCACATATGGGTGATTAGTTGGGTGCTGCTGCTGCTACTATAATCTACCAATAGATAGTACCTCATCTTTACCTTGTTTTTCTATGTTTGTACTTCAGTATGCTTTCCTAAAATCTTGGACCCCAAAGAGAATATAATACTTTAGGTCAGCTCTGATCTGGTTAGGGTACAAAAGGACTATCCACTCATTAGGGACACTAAACTGCTTGCACACTCACACCTCCCAACTTATTGATTATACTACCTGTAGACCATTTGTATACTGCCATCACACAATCTTCAATCCTCATTCAATCCTTATTTATCACCCAAATGAGATCCCACTAGCTATCTATTAATCCCTTGGAAATTCTCCTTTCTTCAATAAGTTCAGTGACAGTTCATCTGCCTCTCTTCCTCAAGTTTTACCATAAGAATGGTAGAGAGCTTTAGTATGCATATTGATACTTACTTCCTCATATAACATAACTTCCCAGTTCTTCAATTTACTCATTTCCCTGATCCACTCTGTCTTTCCAAACACAAAATAGCATAGCCTTTCTTGCAAACACCCAAAATTGCATGACCATGTTTATGAAATCTGAAATTGTTCTCTGCTCTATGACCTGTAAGCCAGATCTTTGTCCTTACTGTGATCTCCACCCACTCTATTCTTTCTCAGGTTATCATTCCTGCATTGACTATATTTTCCTCCATTCCCCATCTTGACCTGTTGGTGAACCAGTTCAACTCCATATGCTTTTTCTCCAGTACCTTGCCTCTTTAGTCTATTCCCAATTATGTTCAAGTTCCAACCTTAAATTAGTCCCCACCATCTGCTGCCTTTGTTCCAATTCTCATGCTGCTGAATGAGCTAGAGAAAATAATGACATTGTGCTGATTCAGTCCACTACAAATTTATGGTACATAAATTCAACTGTGCCTTCACTATAGCAAGGCAATATTGTTATGTTACTTATCCCTAATCAAATCATTATCCCACTTCTCATAGCATCTTTTCCGACTTTTTTTTATTCCCCCATAAGCCTCTTATGGCATACCTTCTCCATTACCATCTTCTCACCTAAGAATCTTGTCTCATATTTCACCAGAAAAAAATTGAGAACATTTGTTGAGAGTTCACTTTTCTCCCTTTTCCCCATCTTACTTCATTTAAGATGTTTTCATTACTATGCCATTCTTTCCTCCACATCTCATGAAGAGGTGGCCCTTCTTTTTTTTTTATAAAATAAACTTCTGTGTATGCACACATGATCACGTCCAACTTACCTTCTCCAGCAAAAGAATGTTCTTCTCTACTGGCTCACTAATATTTAATTTCTGTCTATCTACTGGCTGCTTCTTTACTTCCTATAAACATGCCTCAGTCTTCCCCTCTGCAGTCTTTAAAATAAACCCTCATTCAAGACAAACATCCCCACTAATCATCATGGTACATCTTTCTATCATTTGCTAGCTAACCTTATTGAAGAAGTTGTCTTTAACATATAGTGCCTTCTCTTCCTTTTCTCCTACTTTCTTGATTCTTTGCAGTCGGGATTCTAATTTCATGATTCAACTGAAATTGCTGTTTACAAACTTACCAATTATCTCTTAATTTATCTAGTGATCTTTTCTTAATCCTTATTCTTTTTGACCTCTCTTAAGCCTTCAACAATTGTTGACTGACCTCTTCTCCTTGATCATTCTTTCTAAGTTTTTCTGACAATGATCTTTTCTGGTTTTCTCTTCCCTCAATCTCTGACAACTCCTTAGTCTTCTTTGCTAGATCTTTAATCAAGTCATGTTTACCAACTACAGCTATCTGATAAGACTCTGTAATGGTCTTTCTCCATACTATTTCACTTAATATTCTCATCAACTCTAGTGGATTCAATTTTCAGTTCAATCGAGATCAATGGTCCTCAGATTTATTGATTCAGCCTCTCTTGACTTTCTGTCTCTATCTCCAACTGCCTATTTGACACTTTTAACTCAATGTCCCATAGAAATCATAAACTTAACATTTCCAAAACTGAAGTCATTATCTTTTCTTTTTCTCTCATTGATGTATTTCTTCCACAATCAAAAATAAATGATACTTCAAAGCTATTGCATTTAACAAGAGTAAAAGAGAAGAGCTGGCAGGTATGTAGTTTACAATAGTACAGTTCAAAATATAAAATTTTTCATCAAGATCTAGTCTGTTTCCATGGCGGAATCTTCATTTCTAGAATATTTAAAGAGATTAGGCATATGACCCTTTTGAAATGATATAACAAATTTATGGATATATGGATAGTTAACAGAAAAATAATTTCTATAAACACCATACTGCAAGATGGAAAATTTCCCCAAATTAACAGCTAATTAAATTCCCAGTGAAATTTGTGGTGTCAGAAAGAACAGATTTTTGGCACTAGAAAGTTAAAGAACTTCCTGTCACTGGTTCTGGCTTCAGTGAATCCCCTCCTCCCTTTGCCAGCACATCTGGTTACCAAAAAGCTTTCCCCACTTGCAGCGGCCTCTGCATAGGCACAATCAGAAATCCTTGGTGGCCTCATCACAGCTCTCAAGAAATAAGGGAGCCCAAATTAGAAGGGCATCATCACCTTTGCTTAAATAATAACTAATCTTTAACATGTTCTGATAATTCACTTATTTTCAGAAAAAAAAATTAAAATACACAATAAGCCTTCCAATTCTATCTGAAAAAATATAAACTTACATGATCAGAAAATTCACTGGTGTTTCAAAAATAAAAAATTATTAGGGTCTTATGCCCAAACTCTTGTTGTCAGTCAATCAGTCAATCTTAGTAATCCTGACTCATTTATTTTGGGATTATGAAGCCAAGTAGAAAGTTATGGTCCCTTCCAGTACCAAAGCCATGGTGGTCCAACAGAACATGTTTCAAGTGGACAGATACATATATATTATCAGATTTCTGAAAAAAATTCTGCAGCTCTGGAACTTTGTTTTCCCAGCCTAATCATACATAGCTGTTAATGAGGCAAATTTCATTGGTGTAGCAAATATAATAGGTAGTTCTTCTGAGGATGCCATAGGACTTAACCTCTAAAGGCTGGAGGCAGCCAAAGCCCAGGACCCAGCCAGATTCTGGGTGAAGCTACTGAATTTGTAATACATATTGTCCCTCAACCCAGCCTCCTGAAGCCAGCATGCCCACAGCAATGGCACCATGGAAAACTATAATCTTTTCTCCAAGTGCTCATCTCTTCCCAACTTCCCTGTGACTTTGAGGGCTCCACAATCCTCCCAGTCACTCAGGGTTGTCACCTAGGTGTATGTATTTTCAACTCCTCATCTTCTTTTACCCCTATATTCATTCTGTTGTTAAGTCCTTAATTTTCCTTCATAATGTAGGTCACATATGTTCTCTTCTCTCCCCTGACACTGCAACCATTCTGAAGGTCTGAGTCATGTGGCCACTTTATTCAATAAACACCAGTAGCTCCCTATGACTTTCAGGATCAAATAGAAAATCATCTGTTAGTTTTTTTAAAATCCTTCATAACCTGATGTCCCAACCTGTTGTTGTTTAGGCAACTCAGTCATGTCCAACTGAAAGAAATCTGTTTGAAGTTTTCTTAGCAAAGATATTGGAATGGTTTGCCATTTCCTTCTCCAGCGTATTTTTCAGATGAGGAAACTGAGGCAAACAGGGATTGTGACTAGAGTCACATACTAATAAAAAGGAGTCTTACTGTCCTGAGCCTGGCACTTTATCCACTTCTCCACCTTTGCCCCTTTTTACCCTTCTTTTACTCTTCTTAATATTCTCTATGATCCATTGATCCTGGCCATTTTGCTGTTTCCCTTTGTCTCTTGATTCTATGCATTGTCACTTGCTGTCCGCTATTTCTGTAATGCTCTTTTTCCTTATCCCTGCTTCTTAAAATCCCTGGCTTCTTTAAAGACTCAATTTAAATTCTACCTTTCCCTTTACCTCTTTTTTTAAAAAATATTTATCTTATTTTTAATTTACATATTATAATTATTATATACTATAATTATATATTATTCCTGGTGGTTCTTAACATCATTGTCTTCCCTCTAAGATTGAAATTCACTACTATATATATATATATATATATATATATATATATAGACAGTAAGTCCTACTCTTATAAGTTTTAATAACATGAATTTGTTCCAACATGACTGGTATAGTTGGGAATAGTTTGAGCATAGTTCAAATTTTGTGTTTGCTTCTACACAATTTCTCTTACAAGAAATAATGAGAATGCAGAAACCAGCACCATTTCATAATAACTCACAAGTTGCAACTCATTTACCATACTCATTTGCATAAGCACACTTCAGGTCTTTGTCAAGATAAGGCACCAAACTTATTTTACATCTTCTGTGGCAGTAGAAGATATATGTGGAAAAGGTCTAGTTTGCCTGCACCATTCCTCCTGCCACCCCAGTGCTAATGGTAGCCAGATATCTCTACAGAGAGCCCAACTTGCTCATATGTAGGTGCAAATAATTAAATATCTCTATAAAACTATCTTATTACTTTTTAAAAAGATTTACTTATTTTAACTTATGGGATAAAACAAGTATTTCTATAATATCACATAATAAAAAATGATTGCACTTGAAACTGCAAACCTATTGTATGTAACTTGATATTCCTTTTACATATATATATATAATAAAGTTATCATGTAGATTTCTTTTTTTTCCTCTTTTTTCCTTCCCTTCCCCCACCTCTCTGTAGAGATATCTGGCTACCATTAGCACTTTTAAAAATTAGATTCCTATCTTGTTTTTCATGTATCACCAATAAAGTTTTTGAGTATTGTTTCAAATTCTATTTTCAAAATCTTTCCTAATTCCTCCTTCCACATTCTAGTGTCCTTCCTTCCAAACTATTTTATATTTAACTAGTTTGTATACATGGGTGTTTATTGAATTTATATTGATTCTGTACATATGTTTATATGGAACTGCTCTCCCTCCCATTAGAATCAAAGTTCCTCGTGAGTAGGGATTGTTTTTTGCTTTGTGATTTCATCCTTAACACCTAGCACAATATCTAGGATAAGGGCATGATAACTCTTGAATCCCAATCCATCCTATTTCTTTATGTAATAATCAAGTGTCCTGGAAATAAATTATATCACATCTACCAGATTAACCAGAAAAGGGGATTCTGCTGCATTCAGAGAAGCTTCATGTGACTTTTGTAATAAAACTAATGATCTGGGTTGGGTGGGAAAGCCAGAACTCAGAGTGGGTTATGGTTGCTATGTAACAGTATGAAGAACTCTGCTTGTCATTATACCTCTTTTCCTCTGGCCTCAGCTATATCCTAGGGTGTTGGGATTATTGTGAGTTCATTCTAATTCCTGTCTGCATTAAGGTGGTAGATTGGGCAAGGTATTTGAATAGGGAGAAAAGGCTTTAAAGTTGATTGAGGGTTCTTCATCTTTTTATATGTTCTTTATCTTCAGGCTTATGGGGAGAACAGGAATAAAATAAGCATAAAACAAGCAGACATTATTGGTTGAATATCTTTTCTCATCAGGGGAATAGACTTTTGATGGCCTATCCTTTTGCTCCATTCTTTTCCCAAGAGATCAGTGATATTTTTAATATAAGAATGCAATTAAGAGAAATACAATTCTACCAAATGCTGATCCTTGGTTAGGGTTTTTAATGGCTAATAATAATTTGTAACTTAGAGGAAACATACTAACAATAGTTTTGTGCAAGGAGGTGTAGACCTCAAGCACATATCTAATGAATTCTAATAGTATTCCTTAAACTTTATTAGAGCTGAAGAATAGATGAAGAACTATTCAAAATTTTTTCTCCAGACTTGCCCATACGGTGACACTCATTTTCTGATGAGATCATTAATTGCTTAACTTTTTTTTCATCTTAGTAGCAGGAGGGGAAATCTTTGGCAAAAGGATAAAGGATATTCATAGAAATTATAAATCAGCTTAGATTTGAATAATCAGAAAATTGGAAATACTCTCTGTTTTTTGGTGTTTTCTTTATCCCTTTCCCTAAAAGATTCTAATTTTCCAAAATCAAAGGGTTCCCATTTACTTTCTCTAAACTAAAACTGACTTCTTTTAAGTGGGTATGGTGAAATTATAAAAAAAATTTTTATTTGTCTCAGAATATTTTGTGATTTTGTATCCATTAGCTTTTAGATTGATTCTTCCAAAGATTTTATTTCTCTAATGATCCAGTTTTGATTTGGGTATAGTGTCTTAAATCACATAACAAAAATTGAATTACAAAGGAGAAGAGTTATAAACAGAAGTTATTAAAAATATATATAAATGACATGAGGATAGTCTTATGACATTATTCACTTCATTTTTTTAAATGTACATACCAATGATTCAGCAGATAGTAGGGACATTTTGGAATCCTAAGACATTATAATAAAATAAAGACAGCCAGATTTTCTTTGGACAGTATGTTATCAATATTTATTTTTCATGTAGTTAAAAATATCCATTTTTGCTTTAATATATAGAAAAATAGTCATTTTCTCATTTCAGCTTATAGGTGAAATGTGGGGGGAGGAGGGATTTGAATAAGTAACTGATTTACCAATAATCTTTTAGAAAAGCTATGATTTTGCAAGCCTTTGCCCAATATGATTTTACATTTATTATATCTTGAGTACTTATAAATGGCAAATTCTTTTCCCAAAATTCAATATTTTATTTTCAAAAAATTAGGAGGAACATGAAAGAAAAAGAAAACAGACTAGTCACAAGACCTGAGAGGGCAGAAGACAGCTGAAAAGCTTGCTTTCTCCATTGGAATCCCGTTGGTATTAGGAGAAAGATGCAAAGGCCCTCAGTGAGTTGAGTGGGGCTCTGAGATGAGTTTATGTGAGACATGAACAGAAGTAAATCATGATGGCAAGGTATGGCTTGCTTGTGATCTGTACTGCTAGAGGAAATATACAAATGTGCAACATGACAAGTCCATTTGAGTATTTGAATTATTCCTCAGTGGGGAGGGATTCTTCTCCATCTCTTCATTCAGTTATTTACCAACCATAATAATGGGGACAGAGATAATACAGGTAATCAAAATTCACAGGTAATTCAAAGCTTTTTCAGTATTAATCAATTCAATTGAACAAATATTTATTAAGAACCTACTGTAGGCAAGAAAACAGTGGTTGTGAGTCCCGGAGGAAATGCAAAGCACAATGAGATTAGCTTCATTACTCATGAAACTTTTTATCTACATGCAAAAACAGCTAGAAAAAATAAGTATGCCAAAGAAAGGTACAAGGTGCTATGCAAGTCCCACACTAGGTTTATCAGAGATTGATGCCAACAAGCAATTCAAATGACCTGAATTTCACCTCCTCTCCCTGAGGAGAGGCAAAAAACTAATTGTGAAATGACCATCAATCTGTCCTTATCACAAAAGGATAGCAGAAGGAAGAAACATATATATTTTCCTTTCTTATAGTTGAATATGAATATGTAAATTGGAAAGAAAGTTCCTTTTAAAATATACTTAGCTGTTAATTAACAAGCCACATAAAATATCTATCAATTGCTTATTCTGTACAAGATAAAAAGCTAAGTTTTTACTGGGTAATACAGAAAGATATACTATAAAATTGCAGTTAACAAAAACTGTGTATGAGGTATTCTAGATATCCAAAGATTTTTAACTAATGGGAATTTAACCTCTTAAATAGTGAAGCTTTTTAATCTTCAAATAAAGAAACCATTTAAAATAAATTTTATGCTTCCCTGTCTTCTTAAGCAGATTATTCAAAATAACTCAATCAACATTATGCACATTATTTATTGCAATGTGGTACAATTAGCCTTCATCAAAATGCTCTTCTGAGGCCATACCATAGCATGGAAATAACCTGGAATTCTTCAAAGTTGAATATCAGTTGAACACAACTGATCTATACTTAGTCACTGACTTGCCCAAGGACCAGCCTGCTAGAAAAAGTTTAGAATAGCTCAAAGCCAGAAATTTAGTTACCAAAATGATTTTTTTTAAAGCCAGTACTAAATTATAAAGGGACATGATATGCATTGGTGTCACTGGCAGTAGCTCAAATGGGTGAAATCACAAGTATTTTGAATTATTGAGGTAAAAAGATTTAAGTTTAATTACAGATAACAAATGCTGTACTCATGGGAATGGAAGATAAGCTTGCCAAGGAAGAGTATGATAATATTAACAACAAAAACCTTCCTTTACAACAATATTGCAAAGCAAGTTTTATATATACATATATATATACATACATATATATGTATATATGTATATAGTTACAGTTATAGTTACAGATATAGTTATAGTTATCCCCATTGCATAACTGATGGTCAGGGATAAATAGACTTGTCCAATGTCACAAAGTATTCATAGAAAATGAAACCAAGAACTTCCAATGTCTGGCATAGGGCAGAAGTTGTGTCCATTTTGCCGAAATGAATAAGACCACAGATTTAAAGATGAAGTTTTGAGGTTTAACCTTCTCAACTGACAAATGAAAAACTGACAGAAGAGCATCAGAGGTTAGCAACTTTCTGCACGGTCACATGAGGAAGATGTAATAGAACCAGCATTTGAGCTTTGGGCTTTTGACCCCAAATCAAGTGTTTTTTCCATTACATTGCATAATAAAAGGGAAATTATTTTTGTTCATCATTCAATAGCATATACTCTGTAAATAAAAAGTGGCCATCCGAGAAATTCAAATGCTATGACATTTTCAAATTCCTAAGAAATTTTCATTTTTGGGCCTAGAGGGTTAGCATATGCAAGGCAAATCAACCCATACATATTCAACTTAAATTCGATGGCAGTGGATCCAACAACACCTGCATAGAATTTTGAAAAATTTGCCAAAAGAAACACTTCCATTATCACTGTAGAATTGCTCAGAGAAAGGATGGTTCAGAAAGAAATTGGCTGATTAGCTTCATAATTTGCTAATTATCTTGCACCAGTTTTAAATGCCATGTTTCACTCAAAAATGCCAAAAGAAAGGCATTCAATTATAGCTCATCATAAAAATACTTAACCTTTTAAATCAAAAGGCACAAGGAGAGAGAGAAGAATACAGAGTGAAAAAGAAGAGAGAGAAAGAAAAGAAGGAAGAAGAAAAAGAAGAGGAAAAAGAATGACAAAAAGGAAGAAGGAAGAAGAGAAAGAAGAAGGAAGAAGAAGAAAGAAGAGAAAGTAGGAAGAAGAAGAAAGAAGAAGGAAGAAGAAGAAAAGAACAAGAAGAATTGAGGAAAAGAGACAGACAGACATTCCAGGTAGTGGACTAGATGTGTTTGGCTATAGCAGAATTTGTTTTGCAAACATTAGTGATTAGAATAGAAAATACAGTGTTTCAACTATGCATAAACAATAAGAAATTATGGAATTCTATAAACAGATATAACTAAATTAACTTTTATAAAACAAAGATAAGGGCAACTATATTGTGGATAGGGCCTGGGGAAGAGTTAAAATCTGGTCTCAGATACTAGCTGTGTAACTCTGGGCAGGTCACTTAGACCTATTTGCCTTACTTAACTTTTCTCCACTGTAAAATGAGGAAGAGAAGGAAATGGCAAATTGTAGAGGACCGCAAATATTGGGGAACTCTGAGAAAAGGATACTTGAAGCAAAGTTACTTACAGCAGGGTACTTATACAGCGTGATTGATGAGATAATGGTTCTCTAGGTCACATATACTTAGTACTTAGTGTGATGTAATAGTTCTACAGTTGGCACATGTTCAGTGAGCTGTAGTGATGTAATTGTACTAAGGTATTTAAGGGCTGAGAGAACTTGAAATAAGTAGCCTCCAGTGAGGGTATGCTCGGGCTCATTCTCAGACACAGACACAGAGAAGATTCTGGATATTACATTTTGGCGTCCAAACATGGGGCATTGAAAGAAGCATACTTTTGAGGGTCTGGATGCAAGGATCTATACTCAGCAGTTCACTGATGTGATTGTATCCCTGTGAATTGTAAATAGGGTGAGTAAACAAGCAGGAAACTTTGGTAAGAGCTAAACTAGTTACTTTCGTTTTCCAGCTGAAATGAGACAAATACTAAGACAAAAAGCCTTCCCCACCTGGAGGGGAGTGTCTAGCATACATAGTTAGGTTAATAAAGAGGCAAGGTTTGTTGATAACTTGGAAGCAGATCACTGGACTCAAATATGTTAGAATGCACACCTTCTTGTCTATCTAAGGAAGAAAATTTAGAAACAGATATATGGAAACTAGTGAGAGAGCAACTAATTGAATATTATGAAACTATGGGTCCTGATTCAATTCCTAAGGAAACATCCTTATATACAACATAATACAATTGACTTTAAAGAATCCCACAAGTTCTAAAACAAGAAAAAAATTTAATGTGGACAGCCAGACAAGGAAGTGTGAGGAGAAAGCAGGAGGGGAATAGGACTGACAAAGCAGCTGAAAAGCATGGAGAATTGGACAAGAAAGGAATTAAGTACAGAGCTGATGAACTTAAGGAGTGTGGTACTTCTCACTTTCACAGCTCAGTTTCACTTCCAAGCAAGCAGGTACCCTTAGGGCATTCACCATCTCCTGACTCTCCCTACTCAATTTCTCCTTCATGGGTGGAGGGAGGAAAAGGAGTGGGCAGGGCAGTGACACCATCATCATCACCCATTGCAGCAGTTTTGTCCACCCCCTATAATAAGATTACAAAAGGCAATAGTTAAAGCTAAAGAGGAAGGACAGGATACATCTGACTTGAGAATAGAAGCATACCCTGTGATTGAAGAGTTTGACTCTCTAGGTCAAGAATGAAGATCCACTCTTTTTAATATGGAAATTATCAAAGATCTGAAACAGATTTGCACTCTTCGTGGGTCTACATAATCTTATGTTAAGATGCTATTACAAAATTTGGCTTATGAAATTTTAACCCCTAGAGATTGGAAATCTATAGCAAGGACATGTTTAGAACCTGGACAAAATTTGTTGTTGCTTTCTGAATATAGTGAACTCTGTAGGATACAAGTACGACAAAATAGGCAAAGTGGAGTTAATACAACAATCATCTGTGACCAACTAACAGGTGTAGGTCCTTATGTAGACATTTTAGTACAGATTAATTACCCCATAACAGCATATGAGCAAAATTTTTCTGCTGCTATCAAAGCATGGGGCACCTTACCAGGAAGGCAAGATAGAGGAGAAGGCTTCACAAAAATAGAACAAGGTCCAAATGAACCCTTTGCTGATTTTGTGGGATGTCTGCAGACAACTGTCATATGAACTAATGGTGAAAATACAGTAACAGACATTATGATAAGGCAACTTGCTAAAGAAAATGCTAATGAGATTTGTAGAAGAATTATACCAGGACTACGCAAGGATGCTCCTTTAGAGGAGATCATAAGATGCTGTGCCACAGGGGGTACAAATACCTTTTATACCCAGGATATGATGTAGACTTCCCAAGATCCGACCATGGGGAGATAGAGGCCCTTTTGGCAAGGGACTTCCAAAGAGACTCATCAATGCTTTCAATGTGGTAAAGTAGGGCACTTGAAAGCTCAATGTTGGCATAAAGACAGAGTGAGAAAAGAGGGTGGGAGAACAAGACCCAAAACCCCATGTCCAAAATGCAACAGAGGTTTCCATTGGGCATTAGAAGGTAGATTGACTCAGGGAAACAGGAAGCGGGCCCCAGCTTCAGGACCCCAGGCAAAAAACACTTGGGGCATGATGGCAGCCATTATTACACCCAGAGAGTCTTTAGAAGTTCAGTACTCCAACATGATTAAGCAGCTGAGAAGCAACCTGATGGGGGAAAGGGATTACAATTGGGGAGAACAGAGTTGTATGCAGCTGTGACTACTGAGATATTCCCTGGAGAGGTGAAATCTGTCCCTGTTCAACTTATAGATTTCTTGCCTCCAGGCACAGTAGGCTTGACCATTTCACCTCCTAAGAGTGCTTGCAAAACAGTCCATCCATACACTGATTTGGGAAACTGGGGAATGTGTAGATAATATCCCAGTCACTAATACAGGTAGACAATGTGTGACTTATCAATCAGGAGAAGTAGGGGCATCAAGTTTACTGATACAGACTCCTAATAGGCAATGTGGTGATAGCTGCTCAGATTTTGACTCCCAACAACAGAATCCAGGAATATTCTGGAGTGCAACTGTTAGAGCTGACCGTCCTATGCTCACTATCTATGTTAATGACATATCATTGGAAGGGTTAGTAGACACAGGTGCAGATCATACAGTCATTAGAGGTGCCAGCTGACCCAGTCATTGGCCAAAGATTAAAGCAGATACCCATATGTCTGGTGTAGGAGGATCAATAGTAGCTGAAGTTAATGCTATCCCAGATGGACATTTGAAGACAAAACAGAAGTTTTTACTCCTTTTGTCGTTGAAAAGATCCCCATCAATCTATGGGGAAGAGACATTTTACAACAGTTAGAATTACAATTGAGTACTTCGGTTTTTTAGGCAGGGCTGCTATTGAAGGCCTGCCAATACTCTCACCTGTTCCCATTCAATGGAAAACTGATACACTGCTGTGGGTAGAAGAGTGGCCCTTAACAAGTGATAAAATTCAAGCCTTATTAGATCTAGTACAGGAGCAACTTGACCAAGGACACATAACCTTCTCTAGGTCCTTGGAATTCCCTTGTATTTGTTGTAAAAAAGAAATCTGGAACATGGAGGATGATGACTGATCTGAGAAAAGCAAATAAACAGATGGAAACTATGAGAACTCTTCAACCTGGACTTCCATCTCCCACTCAATTACCTAGAGAATGGCCTCTTTAGGTTATAAGCATTAAGGATTGTTTCTATTCTATCCCTCTGGATAAGGAGGATATAAAAAAATTTGCTTTTATAGTGCCCAGCATTAATTTAGCTGGGCCTTATAAAAGATATGAATGGACAGTTTTGCCACAGGGAATGAAAACTAGCCCTACTATGTATTAAATGAATGTGGCTGCTGCTCTTACTCCTGTAAAAAAAGCATTTCCAAAAGTTATATTGTTACATTACACATATGATATCTTGGAGTGTGCACCTGAGGAGCAAATATTAGAAGCATGTCTACAAAAGACCATAGAAACACTAAGAAACTAGCAATCACATATAGCTCCAGAAAAAATTCAAAAACACGTTCCTTTTCAATATTTAGGAAATGAAGTATATCCTAAGGTGCTCACAGTACAAAAACTTTTTTTAAGAACAGAGAAGCTAAACACCTTAAATGACTTTTGGAAATTGATAGGAGATATCCAATAGATGCGTTCAATGTTAGGCTTAACTACCTATCAATTACAACCATTATATGACATTTTAAGGGGAGACAGTGCTTTAAACTCACCACTCCAGCTTACAAAAGAAGCTCAAGAGGCTTTAAGGGAGGTTGAACTGGCTTTATTCAATGTGGCTGAAAGAGTTATTCAAAAACCCTTGGAAATATCAGTTTTTGCTACAAAAGAGGCACCCACAGCAGTCCTTTATCAAGGAAACAGTGTGATCAAGTGGGTAAACCTCCCAGCACAATCAGAACAAAGCCTTACTCCTTACCCAGTGCTTATGGCTAGAATTTTATTAAAGGCCATTAAGAAAGAAGTACAATTATCTGGGAGGACCTGACAAGATATATACTTTTTATACCAATGAACAAATTAATGTATGCTGTGAAACCATTCCAGACTGGCAAGTTTATTGTCCACAGTTCCAAATTTTACACATGTGTCTCCATTAAAGATTACCCAACTATTACATAATTGGCGATGGATTTTTGAAGAAAAGGTTTCTAAGGTTCCTCTTAAAGGACCAACTTTCTTTACAGATGCATCCAAATATAACATTTGTGCTGTATACTCTCATGACAACTATGAAGAGAGTAGTCAGAACTCCTTTTCAGTCCACTCAGCAGAATAAATTGTATGCAATCATATTAGCTCTTACTTATTATCCAGGAGATGTAAATATAATATCTGATTTGGCCTATTCAGTAGGTAGGGTACAAAGAATTGCCACAGCCCAAATAAAATTTGTAGCTTCTAATATATATCAGCTCTTTAAGGAACTTCAAGAACAAGTGAGAAAACATCCAGGTAAGACTTATATCTTGCATGTCCATTCTCATAGTGGACTGCCAGGTCCTATTTTTTATGGAAATTCAAAGTCAGATCACCTTCTAACCATGTTAGCCAATACTCCTTTATTTCAAGCAACCTGAATCTAAGTCCTCATTCTAAATATCATCAGGCTGTTCAGGCTTTTTTTTTTTTTTTTTTTTTTTTTTTTTGTTGCAATTTGGGTTAACAACAGAGAAAGCTAGGAGCATAGTATAAGGCTGTACAGCTTGCCTTCTTTTCCACACTTCTATGCTTCTATGCTCCCTCCAGGGAAGAACCCTCTTAGTTTAAGACCCATTGAAATTTGCAAATGGATGTGACCCATCATAAATCTTTTTGTTGTCTGTCCCTTGAAACAAAGGAAAAGACCCAAGAAACATCAGATGGTTCCATCTCTGACTACATGTGCCACTGAAAAAGCATGACTTTAACCCTATGAATATAGCAATTGACTCATGAACATCAAAAATTATTGATGAGACTGCTGCAGGACTTCAAAACTTGCAGTAATCATTGGATTCCCTGACACATGAAATAATGGACAATAGATTGGTTTTAGACTATCTCTTGGCTGCTGAAAGAAGTGTGAATGTTAATTATAAACCCTCCTTCTAGGACGTATGGACATGTGTAATTCTTCATGTTGATTCATGTTGTTTGTTACATCACTACTAGCCTGTGTTATATTACTATGTGCTTGTATAATACCTCCCATGCTGATGGATTTATATATACCTGTTTTAAATAAGACCCTTCAGCCCACAGGAAACCTGCGACCAATATCTGGTTTGACTCCCTGTTTCCTTTTGTTGCTCATCTCCCTTCCTGAGAAGTCAGGGAGGATGTGATCACCTTCTTTTGGTATTCACAGCTTCCTTCCTAAGAAGTGAGGTAGGGTGTGATCACCTCCCTTTGGTGTTCTCATCTCCCTTCCTGAGAAGTCAGGAAAGGCATGACCACATGTGTTCGAAAACATAAGAAGTCAGGAGATGTAGAGGACCACAGACATTGGGGAACTCAGCAAAAAGTATACTTGAAGCAAAGATACTTACAGCAGTATGTTTACTCAGTGTGATTGATGAAATAATGGTTCTCTAGTTCACATATACTTAGTACTAATTGTGATGTAATGGTTCTACAGTTGGCATATACTCAGTGTGCTGTAGTGATATAATTGTACTAAGGTATTTGAGAGCTGAGAGACCTTGAAATAAGCAGACTCGAGTGAGTGTATGCTCAAGTTTGGTCTCAGACACAGACACAGAGAAGACTCCAGACATTATAGCAAACAATTCAGTATCTTTGCCAAGAAAACCCCAAAGAGTCAAAAACTGAAATGACCGAACAGCAACAGCAATAAAGGTGAAATGATGTATAACTGTGGCAAAACATGGAAGAAAAGATACAAATCCTTAGTTTGTACCACTGATGGTGATTTCTGTATTAACTGAAAACTTATATTCATTTAACATAGTTTATATGTATTTCTCAAAGAAATGAATGTGTATAGAACTCTGAACCATGGCTTGTTTCATTAAAACCACTATGCATAGATAACAAAAGGTAGGTATACTTGTCCATTCATTCAACAGATATTCATTAAGCATCTATTAAGTCACTATCTTAAGACAAAAGTAAAGCAGTCCCTGCCCTCAACAATACTTATATTCTAGTGGGAGAATACAAAATGAATACAGATAAGTAAATACTAGATAATTTGAGGGAAAAGAGAATATTTAGGGAACATCTGAGGGGCTTGAGATCACCTGAGCTGACACCTGAGCTGAGTCTTAGAAAGAAAATACAATATTTGAGAACAGAAAGATGCTAATCCAAGCATAAAGGGTTGACTAAACACATGTTTCATAAATATAGGAGATGGGGCAGCTAGATGGTGAAATAGATAGAGCACTGGACCTGGAGTCAAGAGGACCTGAATTCAATCTGGTTTCAGATACTTTATACTTAATTAGCTGTGAGACACTGGGCAAGTCACTTAACCTCAATTGCCTAGCCTCTCTTATAAAAGAAAAGGAAAGGAAAGGAGAATGAAGCAGAAAAGAACTGTAATCACAGAAAGCTACTTTGGTGATAGGAAAGACCAAAACACCAATTCAGACAAGGACAAAATGTCTACAGAGAGTGATATGAATTGGTCTCAGTCACAAAGAGGCTTCTTGGAAGTGCTCATAAAAGATTTTAAAAGGCAAATAAGAGAGGTAGAAGAAAAAAATAGAAAAGAAATAACGGCAGGACAAAATCAACAGCCTGGAAAAAAGAAGGGGAAAAATTGACTGATGAAAATAGTTCCTTAAAAATTACAATTGGCCAGATGCAAAAGAACAAAAACAAAAACAAAAACAAAAAAACACTGAATATACAACAGGCCAAATAAAAACAAAAACAAAAACAAAACAACCGGCTGAAGAAAACAACACTCTGAAAAATAGAATTAACCAAATGAAAAAAGAGATACAAAAACTAATTGAAGAAAATCACATATTAAAAACTAGAATGGGACAAATAGTAGGTAATGACTCTATGAGGCATCAAGAATCAGTCTAATACACTAAAAAGAATGAAAAAATGGAAGAAAAATTTAAATACCTCACTGGAAAAACTGCTCACTTGTAAAATAGATTTAGGAGAGACAATTTTAAAATTATTAGTCCATCTGAAGGCCATGACCAAAAAAGGAGTCTGAATAGCATTCTTCAAAAGATCATCAAGGAAAACTGCCCTGATATACAAGAACCGCTGGGTGGGGAGGGGGGGGGGGAGGGAGGGAAGGGGGAAATAGTCATTGGAAAAATCCATCTATCACCTCAGAAAGAGATTCCACAAGGAAAATCCCAAACAAAAAATACAGCAAGTTGCCAAACAAAAGCAATTTAAATATCAAGAAGCAACAATCATGTTATTCCAGAAGGTAAAGGACCTAGGGTTACAACCAAGAATTAACTACCCAGTTTGACTGAGCATCATCTTTCATAGGAGGCAATGGATCTTCAATGAAGTAAGAGACTTTCAATCATTTCTATTTTAAAAAAAGCAGAAGTAAACAAAATTTAATTTACAAACACAGGACTCAAGAGAATCATAGAAAAGTAAACAGGGGAAAATATATGTCACTTAAAGGTTAAACTGTTTACATCTCTAGATTGGATCTACAGAACTGTATCTGTTATTGGGGCAGTTAGAGAGGGCATACTTGAATGGAGAGTGTGGTTGTGAATGGATTCTGATGTGATGATATCCAAGAAAAGGACATTAAGGAGCAGAAAAAAAAGAGATTGTACCAGGAGAAAAGGAAAAGAAAGGTTCAATGAGACAAATTAGATCACATGAACAAGTACAAAAGACCTATTACAATAAAGGAAAAGAAGAGAGGGAATGAGCAACGTCCAAAATTTAATCTCATCAGTTTTGGCTCAAAGAGGGAATAAATTAATCATTCAGTTGGGTGTAAAAATTTATCTTACTCTATAAAGAAACAGGAATAGAAAGGAAAAAGAAAAGGGAGGAGTTGGATAAAACTAAACTAATGGCAGGAGAAAGGGTTAAGAGAAGGCAGGAGGGGTGATAGAAGATAGGGCAGATAGTGGATGGGGTGGGTTAGAAACAAAACTCTACTAAGGAGGGCCAAGATGGGAAAAGAACAAATTATTTACGGCAGAGAAAATAGGATGGAGGGAAATACAGAGTTGGTAAAAACTGTGAATGTGAATGGGATGAAGTCTCTCATAAAATGAAAGCAAATAACAGAGTAGATTAAAAAACAGAATCCTACAATATATTAAACAACACCAGACACAAATCTGAAACAGAGAGATACATACAGAGGAAGGGTAAAAGCTCTGGAGCAGAATTTATTATGCTTCAGCTGAAGCAAAAAAAAGCAGGGGTAGCAATTCTGATCTCGGATTAAAGCAAAAGTAAAAATATATCTAATTAAAAGAAATAAGTAAGAAAACTATATCTTGCTAAAAGATACTATAAACAATGAAGAAGTTATTATACTAAATGTATATGCACCAATGGATAGAATATCCAAATTCTTAAAGAAGATATCAAGGCAATTTCAGGAAGAAATGGACAGCATAACTATATTAGTGGGTGACCTCAACCTTCCCCTCTTAGAATGAGACAAATCTAACCACAAGATAAACAAGATAGAAACTAGAGAGGTTAATAGAATACTGGAAAACCTAGATGTGATAGATATCTGGAGAAAATTGAATAGGGACAGAATGGAATACATATTTTCCTCAGACGTACATGGCACCTACACAAAAACTGTTCATGTATTAGGGCATGAATGAGGAAAGGCAGAAATAGTAAATGCTTCCTTTTCAGACCATGATGCAATAAAAGGGCCAGGGATAGACTAAAAACCAATTGGATATTAAATAATCTAATTCTAAATCATGTGTAGGTCAAACAACAAATCATAAAAACAATAACTTCATCCAAGAGAATGGCAATGAGACACCATACCAAAACCTATGGAATGCAATTCTTAGAGGAAATTTTATATCTCTAATTATATGAATGAAATAGAGAAAACATATCAAAGAATTGGGCATGCAATTAAAAAAAAAACTAGAAAAAGAACAAATTTTAAAACTCCAATTAAATACCAAATTAGAAATTCTGAAACTCAAAGGAGATATTAATAAAATTGCAACTAAGAAAACTATTCAACTAATTAATAAAACTAAGAGTCAGTTTCATGAAAAAACTAATAAAATTAACCTTTGGCTAATTTGACTAGAAAAAGGAAAGAAAAAACAAATTATCAGCATCAAAAATGAAAAGGGTGAATTTAATACTAATAACAAGGAAATTGCAGCAATATTAGAAGCAATTTTGCCCAATTGTATGCCAGCAAACCTGACAATCTAATCAAAATGGACAAATATTTACAAAAATATAAATTGTCCACATTAATAGAAGAGGACATAAATTTCTTAAATACACCCATTTAGAAAAAATAAATTGAACAAGCTATTAATGCTCTCTCCAAGAAAAAAATTCCCAGGGCTAGATGAATTTACAAGTGAATTCTACCAAAAATTAAAGAACAATTAATTCCAATATCATATAAACTATTTGGAAAAATAGGGAAAGAAGGAATCCTACCAAATTCCTTCTATGACGCAAATATGGTATTGATACCTAAACCAGGAAGAGCCAAAACAAAGAAAGAAAATTACAGACCAACCTCCCTAATGAATATTGATGCAGAAATTGTAAATAAAATATTAGCAAAGAGATTACAACAACTTATTAGCAGGATAATACACTATGGCCAACTGGGATTTATACCAGGAATGCAGGGCTGGTTCAATATCAGAAAAAACTATTGCCATAATTGACCACATCAATAACAAAACCAACAGAGATCATATGATAATCTCAATATATAGAAAAAAAACTTTTGACAAAATACAGCCCCATTCCTATTAAAAACACTAGTGAACATAGGAATAAAGGAATAAATTGTTCTTATAACAATAAGCAGCATCTATCTAATATCATCAACAAATATTGCCATTATTTGTAATGCAGAGAAATTGGATGCATTTTCAATAAGAGCAGAGGTGAAATAAGGATGCTCATTATAACCACTATCATTCAATATTGTACTAAAAATATTGGCTTTAGCAATAAGAAAAGAAAAATTAAAGGAATTAGAATAGGCAATGATGAGACAGCATTATCCCTCTTTGCAGATGATATGATGATATACTTAGAGAATCCTAAAAATTCATCCTAAAACTTACTTGAAACAATTCATAGCTTTAGCAAAGTTTCAGAACATAAAATAAACCCACACAAATCATCAGTACTAGTATTTTTGCTGACAGAGCCCATCAGCAAAAGACACAAAGAGAAATTCCATTTAAAATAACTGTAGGCAAAATTAAATATACCTTACAAGACAAATCCAGGAACTATATGAACACAATTAAAAACACTTCTCACACAAATAAAATCAGATCTAAACAACTGGAAAAACATCAATTGCTCATGGGTAGGCTGAGATAATATAACAAAAATGACAATTCTATTTAAATTGGTCTAATTATTCAGTGACATACCATCCTACAAAATAATATTTTATAGAGCTAGAAAAAATAATAACAAAATTCATGTGGAGAAACAAAATGAGCAAGAATATCAAGGGAATTAATGAAAATAAAATAAAAAAATGGTGGCCTAGCATTATCAAACATAAAACTCTATTATAAAACATCTGTTATCAAAACTACTTGGTACTGGCTAAGACATAGAGTGATAGATCAGTGGAATAGGTTAGATACACATGACACAATAATGAATCCTTCATACTCTAGTTTCTGGGATTAAAAACTTACTGTTTCATAAAAATTGCTAGGAAAACTGGAAAATATGTCAGAAAGAGCATAGACCTACATCTCACATCCCACGCCAAAATAAGGTCAAAATGGGTACATGATTTGAGCATAAAGAATGATGTCATAAACAAATTAGGAGAGCAAGGCATAATTTACCTATCAGGTATTTGGAAAAGAGGGGAATTTATGACCAAAGAAGAACTAGAAGACATTATGAAAGGCAAAGTAGATAACTTTTATTATGTTAAATTAAAAAGGTTTTGCACAAACAAAACCAATACAAACATTTAAAAAGGACATACAAAAGTGGGCAAAAAATTTTACAGCCAGTGTTTTTGATAAAGTCCTCATTTCTAAAATATATAAAGAACTGTGTCAAACATATAAGAATGTAATTCATTCCCCAATTGAAAAATAGCCAAAGCATATGAACAATTTTCAGATGAAATTAAATTCACCTCTAGTCATATGAAAAAAATGCTTTAAATCACTATTGTTTAAAGAAATGCAAATTAAGACAACTCTGAGGTACCACTATACACTTCTCAGATTGGCTAAGATGACAGGAAAAGATAATAAATGTTGGAGGGAATGTGGGAAAACTGGGATAATAGTGCATTGTTAGCAAATTGTGAAATAATCCAACCATTCTGGAAAGCAATCAGGAACTATGCCCAAAAGGCTATAAAACTCTGTATTCCCTTTGATCCAGCAGTGCCCTTACTGGATCTATATTCCAAGGAAATCATAAAGGATGGAAAAGGACCCACATGTGTAAAAATGTTTGTAGCAATTCTTTTTGTGGTAGCAAAGAATTAAAAAATGAGTGGATGACCATTATTGGGGAATGGTTGAACAAGTTGTGGTACATGAAAGTGATAGAATTAATTCTAATGTTCTATAAAATATTATTTTACATAATACATACATTCTATATAATATTATTAATGTTCTATAAAAAATGATGAATAAGTTGATTTTAGAAAGTCCTGGAAAAACTCACATGAACTTATATTGAACAAAACAAGCAGAACCAGGAATACATTGTACATAATAACAGCAAGAATGTAAAATGATCAGTTATGAAAACTTGGTTCTTCTCAGCAGTTCAGTGATCCAACACAATTCTAATAAACAGAAAATACAATCTGCATCCACGAAGAGAAGTATGGTGATTAAATGTAAATCAATACATGCTATGTTCACATCTTTTTTCTGTTTTTTTTCCCCCTCTCTCTCATGGATTTTTCCTCTTTTGTTTTGATTTTTCTCTCCCAACATAATTTATAAAGAAATGTGTATTTTAAAAGTTAATATATGTGTGTAACCAGAAAAAAATAAAATGATAATTAAAAAAAGATATGTTATCCCTGAAGTAAATCATATTTCATCATTGTATATCAGTGCTTTACTGGAAAGAAGAACAAAAGAACAATTCAAAGTAAAGTTAATAATTTCACTATGCAATATATTTAACATTAAATAAATTACAGAACAAACTTTGTACTTTTTCTTTTTATAAAGAATATAATGTGTTAGAAGTTCAAAGTTTAAAAGGATGTTAAAGGCCAGATTTTAACAGATCATCTTTTTTTTTTTTTTTTTTTTTAATGAATGATGAAACCTAGAAGAAAGAGAAAGTGATTTTGCTTAGGGTCAGATAGGTCATGAGTAGGAGGTCTAGAATGCAAACCCATATCTGCTCATTAACAGGTGCACAAATGTTTGTAGCAGCAAGAAACTGGAAACTGAGTGTATGCTTATCAATTACAGAATGACTGAATAAGTTATGGTATATGGTATATATGGTATATGGTATATGCAATGGAATATTATTGTTCTCCATGTAATGATGAGCAGGGGGCAGCTAGATGGTGCAGTAGATAGAGCACCAGCCCTGAAGTTAGGAGGACCTAAGTTCAAATCTGGTTTCAGACACTTAACACTTCCTAGCTGTGTGACCCTGGGCAAGTCACTTAACCTCAATTGCCTCAAAAACTAAAACTAAAACAAAACAAAGTGTCAGCTCAGATTTGAACTCAGGTACTCTTGATTTCAGAGCCAGTGATCTATTCACTGCACCATCTAATTACCCTCACTTTACATGTATTTTGAAAAATAAAAAGCTATTATTATTAAAAAAAAAAACCTGACTTTTGAAAGAAAAAATGCAAATACAAAAATAATACAAATTCTCCAAAACCCCTAAAACTTAGTACTCTTTTACTGCATTCCATTCATTTAATTTTTGCCCTAGTAAATGCAATGTATATCAAGCATGATTCTAGAATCATACTCATGTTTGGATTCAATGATATTGCAATATTCAACTTATATACCTACCTTGGGAACAAATGCCAAGAAAATTCTTGCTCAAGGATGAACGTCTCTCTATGGCTGGAGAGAATAAAGAAATCTTTAATCTTGTTTCTCTACCAATTTAAATTAAGTTAACAAGAATGAATACTGCCACTCCTCAATGCCCCTTTTTTGGAGTTATGCTCCTGTATGTCCCCTCAGCTGACAGTGATGCTATATGTAAATTAGTTTGATTCTCTACCCTTAATGGTTTGTTATTGTTCAAGTATGTCTGACACTTTGTTATCCTGTGAATTACAGCATACTGGTATTGTCCATGGGGTTTTCTTGGCAAAGATATTTGGCTGGGTTACCATAATATCCAGACTAGCTCTCTGGAGGACCTCGGGATCAGCCTGAGTCCTTGGTCTTAATGGAGGAGTGAAAGAAGCAGGACAGCCACCAGGAAGCTGAAGTTTTTTCTATGTCTGAGAGCTGTGGCTGAGACAGCCCCCTTAAATACCTCGGTAAGATTACATCACTACAACACACTGAGCTCTCACAACCATTACATCACCATAGAGAACCATTATCTCACACTGATTAGGTACTTAATTCAAGTACACCTTTTCAGAGTTCAGGCCCTCTACAATTTACCATTTCCTTCTTCTGTGGATTAAGATAAATAGAGTTTTCTCAGGTTAGTGTTTGAACCCATATTGAACTAGAAGTCTTCCCGACTCCTGGTTGAGCGCTCTATCTACTAAGCCTCTGTTTCTCAGAAGTTCCACAGACTACTTATCTCTGAGGTGAAACCATTTTAAACTTGTCCATTGGATTCTCCTTAGTTTCTTACTCCATAACACAATTCTCAGTTCCTAAGCTGAGATCTCATAAGAGTTGTGTACTGGGAACTGCATTCAAATATCATGAAAAACACAGCCAAATGGACCCTTATTTGATCACTATTTTGAATTCTTGTGGATTACGTTAGGATATTATAGACTTGAGAGTAATCCTTGAATCTAACCAATTCTAAAATGAGTCCACAAGAAGTAAAATTTTCAATTCAATAATAAGAACTTATATTTCTATAGCATGCTACAACTTACAAAGAGCTTTCCTCAAAGAAATTTCTGTGACATTGGTAATATAAGTAATATTAACTACATTTTACATAAATATGTAGAAAATGAGTTATAGAGATTTGACAATTATTCACCTAGTAAGCATTAGAACTGGGATTTCAGACCAGATCCTTTGAATACAAATCCTGAACTCATTTCATTATACCACATTGCTCTCTAAAATAAATATTTCTTATAACTTCAGGACATACTCTGCTCCTGAAAGAGATAGCAGAAATGGATTCCAAAAATGGATTATAACTTTTCTATGACTTTACCTACTTCTGGCTTTAGTCCTGCTTATAATTTCAACTATTATTTGACTTAAAGGGAAAGAAAAGAAGAATATGAAAAGACAGAGTAGAAGATATTGTAAAGATAGTGAAAAATGGACTCAAAATCCTTGAAGAATAGAACAAAATTCACACAAGAAGGTAGATTGACCAATAATATGGAGAACTCATAGTTATTCAAATGAAAATATCATACTTTTACTTACAGATGGTCTTAGAAACATTTTTTCCTCTTTTGCACTTCTGAACCCTCCCAAGATATTTTGAAGTTTACTGGCTAGATTTCATTCTTACGGATCAGGCTTTAAATTAAAACCAATCTGATTCTAATTGGCCATCAATAGGTCCTAGGCCAAGCCCCATTTGGTCATTGTGTAGGTCCTTATTGAATCAGATTGAATGTAAGTAACAGTCATTTCTGCATTGGTCAGAAACCTTGAGAGTCTTCCCCCTTGGAGATTCATTCATTTATTCATTTAGATTTTTTTTTTTTTTTTTGGACTAGGTGAAAGAGGAGATTTTTCACCTCTACCTTAATCACTGAATGGTTGCTTCCTCAGTCAAACTGAGACTTGTTGAAGATCTTAGCATAAAAAAAGGCCAAGGTCTCCTATTTCATCCAGGACCATTTCTAGTCATTTTAATCTATATATAATTCTGAAGGGGAAAATGAGGCAAGTAACCTTCCACAGTCCCCCCTCACTTACATCCAATTCACTTGCGTATCATGGAACCTCTCCCTGATGTCATGGTCCTTTTTGAGAACAAAGTACAACAACAATCAGTATATCAATTTCAGTCATTCTATACCGTGCTACAAATATTCTATACCAATCTGGATTAATCAGGTATTAGGAACAGGATCTGTATTGTATCTGGCTTTATATCACTAACATCTAGCACAGAGTTTTGCTGTGCCATTGTGTATAATGTACTGTTTTTGTTGTCAAGTCACATTTCAGTCTTGTCTGGTTGACTCTTTGCGATCTCATTTGGAGTTTTCTCTTGTCAAAACTCCTGGATTGATTTGCCATTTCTTTCTTCAGCTCATTTATTAGATGAGGAAACTGAAGTAAACAGGGCTAAGTAACTTGCCCAGGAACACACAACTAGAAAGTTTCTGAATTCAGATTTGAACTCAAGGAGATGAGTCTTCCTGGTTCTAAGCCCAATGCTCTCTACATGGTGCGTCTAATCTGCCCAGTCTTGCAATTAATAGAGAGCAATTGAAGTTTATTGAAAAGCAGGATGACATGGTAAGACCTACACCTTAAGAAATTCACTCTGGAGGAAAGGAAGGAAGAAAATAGGAGGGAGGGAAGGAAAGTAAGACAGAGAGAAAGAAGTGAAAAGAGAAAAAAGGAAGGACAGAAGGATTCACTCTGATCCCCATCCTACATCCAATACATACCTTGATTAAGTTTTAAATAATGATAAGGCAATTACTCTGAGATAAAGATTTCTTTCAGGCTACTGACTTTTACTTAGTTGATATTTATTATATATCAGCAGCATAAAATAAAAATAAGCAATACTCATTAAACAACTACTACTTGCAAGTCAAAGAATAAGTACTACTTGATGGTACTCCCTGGGAACTTAATATGTAGTTATCTGTGCTGATTCAATTTAATTTTATACACACTCATTAAATAGCCAGGTTATTTACTTATTTTTTTCTTGGATATTTTTTCCAATTATATGTAAAAACATTACATTCATTATATTCATTAAAATCTTTTTGAATTCCAAATTTTTTTTCTCTGTCTTTCTGTCTGCCTCTCTCTCTCTCTCTCTCTCTTTCTCTCTCTGTGTGTGTGTGTGTGTGTGTGTGTGTGTTGTGTGTGTCTGTCTGTCTGTCTCTCTTTCCCTCCTGTCTCCAGGCAAATATTTTGATCCATGTTATGCAAGTGCAATCATGCAAAACATATTTCCATATTAGTCATGTTGTGAAAAAGACAGAACCTTATCTTCCCTCCCCTCAAAAAAAAAAAAAGCATGAAAAAAAAGAAATTAAAAATAATATGCTTCAATAAGCATTCAGACTTGATCAGTCCTTTCTCTGAATTTGGATAGCATTTTTCATCATAAATTCTATGGAATGATGTTGCCTTTTTATATTGCTGAAAATAGATGTCATTCACAGTTGATCATTATATAAAATTTCTGTTACTGTTGAAAATGTTCTCCGATTCTACTCACTTCACTCTGAAGGCATTTTTTTCTGAAAGCATTCTGTTCATCATTACACAAAAGTATTCTATGATAATCACATACCATAACTTATTCAGCCATTTTCCAATTGATGGACATCCTTTCAATTTCCAAATCATTGATTGAATTTACAAAAAGAGATGCTACAAATATATTTTATGTGCAAACAGGTCCTTTTCTTTTTTGTTTTTTAATATCTTTGGTATACAGGCCTACTAGATGTATTGCTGGGCCAAAGTGTATACAGTTTTATAACCCTTTGGGCATAGTTCCAAATTACTATCCTGAATGGTTGGATCAATTCACAACTCCACCAACAATGCACTAGTCAAGTGTCATTTTTCTTTTCTGTCACATTAGTCTATCTGATAGATATGAGGCAGTATCTCAGAGTTGCTTTAATTTGCATCTCTGTAATCAATACCAATTTAGAACATTTGTTCATAACTTATAGCTTTGATTATTTCATCTGAAAACTGAAGCAGGCTTTTTATTGCAGAAATAACATTGGTTCAAAGCTGGAAAATCTGGTTCCAGTCTTATTTTTGTAGTTTCAAAACTATAGAATTAATAACTAGCCATTTAATCTTTGAGACTCAGTTTCCTCATCTATAAAATGGGAATCTGAACTCTTACTACCTCACAAATTTCTGAAGAAATATGCTTTTTTGGATAGTGTTATGTGTTTTATAAATGTGAACTTTCATGATGACTGAGCACCTCGCTAGGTGGTATAGTAGATAAAATATTAGACTTAGAGTGAGGAAGTCCTGCATTTAAATCATGTCTTAGACACTAGCTATATAACCTTGAGCAAGTCGTTTAACTTTTATGCAAATCACTTTCTTCATATGAAAAGTATGGATAGTAATAGCAATTACATCACAGAGTTGGTGTAAGGAGAAAATGACGTCATATTTGTAAAGCATGTATTTCTGTAGCCAAGAAAACAGAACTCACCTAAGCCCTTCCAAATCCCCCTCCAAACAAATAAATATAATAAGACAGCAAATATAATAAGACAGCAAGACTCAAAATAAATTTTGGAGTGGTAAAGCACCTTTCTGGCCTAAGTCAGCTTGGAGGGTCAACAGGAAAGGTCTGCCTCAAAGAGGCAGGATGGGAGTACCATATGGTTCAGTCAGCAACTAAACATTCCAGCAGCAGACCACACCACAGGGGCCAGTAGGAAGGCTCCAACCTTACAGGAAGGCAGCACTGAGGCCATGAGCCCAAGCACTAGAAGCTTGGGACAGTGTGCCCTCTCCATTCCAGGAGCAGAGCCCAACTTTAGTATCAAATGTGAAGTCATGAAGCAGGACTAAAAAATGACTCCAAAAAAGTATAAAAAAGAAAATAACCACAGAAAATTATGGTGACAAAGATTAAGGCACAAACTTAGAAAGGACAATGCAAAATGTCAAAGAAAAATCTGAATTGGTATCAGGGCCAAGAAGAACTCAGAGGGGATTTTAAAAAGTCAAAGAGAGATAGAAGAAAAAAATGGGGAAAGAAATGACAATAATGCAAAAAGAATCATAAAAAAAGTTAATATCTTGGTAAATGAAGTAAAAAATATGGGAAAACATATACAAAAACCTACTGAAGAAAACAATTCCTTAAAAAGAAGAATCAGACAAGTGGAAACTAATGACTCCATGAGACAAGAATCAATGAAACAAAATCAAAAGGATAAAATAAAGAGAAGAAAATGTAAACTATCTTATGGAAAAACAACTGACCTAGAAAATAGATCCAAGACAGGCAATTTAAGAAACACTGGAGTATCTGAAAGTTATGATGAAAAAAAAGAAAGAACCTGGACTTTATATTTCAAGCAATTATCAAGGAAAATGGCCCTGTGTTGGAATCTTTACAAATTGTTAAGTCATTAGAGTTGATAGAGACAATAATTATCTAATTTAGCATGGTTCAGTATGATTGATTTGATCTTACAAGGAGATGTTATGGGCCAGAACTTGAAACAAGGTACTAAGTATAACTGATAGAAACAATGCTTGGGGTCACACCTTTAGAGAGCTCATATAAGCAAGACGTATTTAAGTACTCATTGTAGTTCACACGTTTGGGAGATTTCAGGGTTTAGTATGAGATATCTGAATTCATACCTCCCTGCCTCCAGAAGGAGGAGTTAATCTTTGGGAGATCATATATAAAGAGGCTCTTAGCTTCGGAAGTTACTTCGGGATATTGACTGGCATTGGAGAGGAGCACTCTGGGAGGAAGTCCACAAGCCCTTTCTCAGAGGCAAGAGAGATTCATTGCATCTTCCACCTTGGTGCTGGCTGGAGGCTGAAGAAAGCAGAGGCAGAAGCCAAGGACAAAGCTGCAAGAGCTCTTAGAACCAAGCAGAAAGATAGGCCTCTAAGAAAAACTAACCAGGCTATATTGGATACAATAAAAGATCTGAACTTTAATCACCTGGCTGCATTTGAATTACTGATTTTAACCTAAACAAAGGCTGCCTCCAGAAAACCTCCTAGAGAAACCTGCTCCCTGAGAGAACCATTTTATTATTTTAAAGAAGAAAAACACCACAGCCCTGGTATCCTGGAATGACAGGGTGAAATAGTTACTTAAGTAAACTTGAAAGAGATCCCAAAATGAAAACTCCTAGGAATATTATGGCTAAATTCCAGACTCTCAGATCAAAGAGAAAATACTATAAGGAACTAAAAAAAGAAACAATTCAAATATCATGGAGCCACAATCAGAATTATAAAGGATTTATCAGTTTCTACATTAAAGTATTAGAGGAGTAGAATATGATATTCTGGAAGGCAAAAGAGGTTGTATTATAACCAAGAATCACCTCCCCCCCAAAAAGACTTAGAATAATCCGATCAGGTAGCATAATCCTATCAAATAAACATTAGTGACTTTTAAGCATTCCTGATAAGAGGACCAGAGCTTAACAGAAAATTTGACTTTCAAATATATGATTCAAGAAAAATTCAAAAAAGTAAACTGGAAAGAGAATACATAAGGGAGTGATAAAATTAAATTATTTACACTCTTCTATGGGAAAATTACAATTGTAATTTTTAAAAACTCTATTACTATTAGAGCAGTTAGAAAGAGTATACACCAAAGGTACAGGTATAAGTTGACTTGGATAGGATACTTTTAAGAGAGGTGAGAAAGAAGCAACAAGGTGACAAAGTGGCTCTGGAGTCAGGAGAACCTTAATTCAAATCTAACCACAGACACCTGACATTTGACTGTTCTTATGTGATAGCAGGCAAGTCACTTAATTCTGATTGACTAACCAAAAGGAGGAGAGCTGAGAAAGAAGATTGTACTGGGAGAAAAGAAAAGAGAGATGTAAAGTGAGGGTAAATTATTTCACATGAAGAGGCATAAAAGACCTATTACAATGGCAGTAAAGAAAGGAAAAGTGAGCATCACTTGAACTTTATTCTCATAAGATTTGGCTCAAAGAGGGAATAACATATATACTCAGGTATAGAAATCTAACCTATCTTATAGGAAACAAGAGGGGAAGGGGACACTAAATAGAGAGTGGCAAAAAAAAGGGCAGATTAAGGGAGTCAGGGTTTAGAAACACAATATTGGTCAGAAGGGATAGAGTGAAAGAAAAGAGAGAGAAATATAAATAGGAAGAAAATGGGATAGAGGGAAATACACAGAGAATAATAACAACTATGAATGTAAATGGGATGCACTCACCAACAAAATGGAATGGATAGCAAAGTAGATTAAAAATCAGAATGCTACAGTATATTTATAATAATCATATCTGAAGCAGAGACATACACACAGAGAGTAAAAGATAAAAGGCTGGCGCAGAATTTATTATGCTTCAGCTTAATTAAAAATAACAGAGGTGGCAATCATGATCTCAATGATAATACAAAAACAGTTCTAATTAAAAGAGATAATGAAGGAAACTATATCTTGAGAAAAGGTACCCTAGACAATGAAATATCAATACTAAACATATGCATCAAATGGTATAGCATCCAAATTTTTTTACCTTTTTTTAATTATTAAAAGCCTTTTATTTTCAAAACAAATGCATAGATAATTTTCAACATTCACTCTTGTAAAACCTTGTGTTCCAATTTTCCCATTCCTTCCCTTCATTTAGTCCCCTAAATGGAAAGTACTCTAATATATGTTAAACATGTGTGATTCTTCTATACATATACTACAACTATCACAAACAGAAAACAAAATGCATGCAAACAGCAACAAAAAAAAGAAAAAGAAAAAGAATATTATGTTGTGATCCATACTTAATCCCCATAGTCCTCTCTCTGGGTGCAGATGGCTCTCTTCATCACAAGACCATTGGAAGTGGTCTGAATCAATCCATTATTGAAAAGAACCAAATCCATCAGAGTCACATAATCTTGCTGTTGCCATGTGCAATGATCTCCTAGTTCTACTTCATTTAGCATCAGCTCATGTAAGTCTCTCCAGGCCTCTTTGAAATCATTCTAGCATCCCAATTTTTAAAGAAGTTAAATGAATTACAGGAGAAAAGATACAGTAAACCTATACTAATGTAGAATTTCAACTTTCCCCTCTCAGAATTAGTAAATCTAGCCACAAAATAAAAAAGAAGTTAAAGACATGAAGAGAATTTTAGAAAAGTTAGATATGATAGACCTCTGGAGAAAATTGAAAGGGGATAGAAAAAATTATAACTTTTTCTCAGTGATACATAGCATCTCACAAGAGTTGATCATGAATCAAAATCTTACCATCAAATGAAGAAAGGCAAAAATATGAAATGCATACTATTTTCATTTCTTTTTTGTTTGCTTTTTTTCCTGTGGGTTTCTGCTTTTGTTTTGATTTTTCTTTCACAACATAAGTAACATAGAAATATGTTTCAAATGATTGCACATATTTAAACTATATCAGATAGCTTGCTCTTTTGGGAAAGGGAAAGGTCAGAAAGGGAAGGAAAAAAATCTGGCACTCAAAATCATACAAAAAGGAATTCTAAAACTATTTTTATATGTAATTGGAAAAATAAGATGCTATTGAAATTTTTTAAAAAATTAGTTGGAAACAAAATAACCAAATCCTATATACTAGGAAAACTATCAGTTAAATTGACCATATCAATAACAAACCCAACAGAAAGTCTAGAATTATCTCATTAGATTCAGAAAAAGCCTTTGACAAAATAGTACACCTATTTTTACTAAAGAAAACAGTAGGATGCATAGGAATAAAAGATTTCCTTAAAATCTTAAGTAATTTTATCCAAAACCATCAGGAAGCATTATAGTAAAGCAGTAATCATCAAAACTATCTTACTGGTGAAGAAATAGAATGATGAATAACTGAAATAGATTAAGTGTACAAGACACTATGGTAAATGACCATAGTAATCTCATGTTTGATAAACTCAAAGACTAATTTTGGGGACACATGAAGAAATCATATACTATACAGCTATATACAGTCATATAAAAATGATCTATAATTTGGAATTATGTCCAACGACTTGTTAAGCTATTTACACCCTTTGACCAAGCAATACTAGTACATAATCTATTTCCAAAATGATTAGAGGAAAAGGGGTTTGTTCTAAAATGTTTATAGTACCTGTATTTGGGGTGACAAAAATTTGGAAATTTCAGGGGTTCTCACAATTAAGGGGGATGGTTGAACAAGTTATGGATTGTGATTGTGATGAAATACTGTGCTATTTGCATTAAATGATGAAGAACAAAATGAGCAGAACCACAAGAACATTGTATACAGTAATAGCAATATTGTTTTTAAGAACAACTTTGTTATGGAAATATGTGTTTTATTCCATTAATTAAAAATAAAATTTTTAAATATGCTCTAAATCATTATTCATTGGAGCATCTGAGATATCACACAGAAAAGGAAAATAATAAATATTAGAGAAAATGTGGGAGAAATGGAACACTAATCCATTGTTGGTGAAATTGTAAATTGATCCAACCACTCTGGAGGAGCAATTTGGAACTGTACCCAAAGGATTATAAAACTATGTTTACATTTTGATCAAGCAAAGCCACTACTAGATCTGTATCACAAGGTAACCCCCCCCAAAAAAGGAGGGGGGAATTAGAGAAATGACTTTTTTGAATAAAAATATTTATATCAACTCGTTTTGTAATGTAAAAGAATTGGAAATTTAAGGGATGCCCATCACTTGAGGGAATGGCTGCACAAGGTTTGATATATGATTGTAATGGAATATATACTACTGTGCTATAAAAAATAATGAGCAGAAATGAAATGGAAAGAGTTATGTAAACTGATGCAAAGTGAAGTGAGCAGATCCAGGAGAACATTGTAATAGCAGTTCTATGTGATGATCAACTGTGAATGACTAAACTATTTTTAGCAATACAATGATTCCAATTCCAAAGGACTCATGATACAACATGGTATCCACTTCCAGATAAACAACTGATGAAGACGGAATAGAAATCAAATCATATTTTTCTGTTTCTTTAGATTTTTTCATGATTTTACCCCTCTGTATGTGTCTTCTTTCACAAATAACTAATGTAGTAATATGATTTACAGAATTATAGATGAATAATCCTATATCAAATTGCTTATTATGTAAAATAGAACAGAGGTGAAGAAGGGAGGAAGAAAATTGGAACTCAAAATTTTAAAAATACATGTCAAAAATTGTCTTTACATGTAATTTGGGGAAATATTATTTTCAAAAACGTTTTAATATCTCTCCAGAGCTCCAGTTCTACATTTGCAACTGCCCATTAAAAATACTTAAGTGAATATTCAAACTCACCAAAGTGTCTCAAAATCAAAAAATCCAAAGTGGTTTATTTCCATCCACAAATCCTAACATATTTATTTCTATTGAGGATACCACAAATCTTTTCAAGTATGTGGATTGTTAACTTGGGGTCAGTCTTAACTTTTTGCTCAATGTCATCTGATGTATCCATTGTTCCTTAACATTTCTTGCAATCATCCTCTTTTTTATATAGATATAGCCATCCCTCTAGTTTAGGCTCTCCCTCACCACCTCTTACCCTGGCTTAATACAAAAACTTTTTATCTCCAATAACTCTCATTCCAATCCATATTCCACTTAGCTACCAAAGTGATTGTCCTAAATCACAGGTCTGTCCATATCATCTGCCTCATCTAAAAACTCTGATGGCTTTCTATTGCCCCTAGAGTCAAATACAAACTTCTCTGTTAGGCATAAAGCCCTTAATTTCATTCTACTTTTCCAGGCTAGCCCCACATTATTTCCTTTTATGAACTCCACAGTCAACCCTACTATTTGTATCCAAGACACTACAATTTCTATCTCTAGATCTTCCCCTAGAAGTCACATAGAAGTCATTAAAGTTTATCAGTAAGAATAGTGGATCACTAATTTAATTGAATGCTTAGCCAGGGAATAAAAGCCATAATGACACTAAAAAGGGGATATAATAAGGAGATGATAGACATGGAAGACAGTACTTGGCTAAGGAGATGAGATTTAGTTCTAGAAAGAATGCTAGGGATCATATGTCCACAATACTAATTTTTCAGAACCCTTCCTAACTAGTCCCTTGCCCAACTTTTTCCTTTGTCCTTTAAGTGATGAATTGAACACTAACCCTAAAGGCCAACATCTCCCAAAAAGCTCAAATTTGTTCAATTTATTTAGTAGGTATGCCCCTCCCCCTCATATGCATTGCAATCCAGATACAGACCACTGTACTTTTCCTCACACATAAAATACCATCTCCCTGTTAAAGAGCATTTTCATCCACTCCTATTCTCTTCATATTAGACTGAGAGTCCCTTGAGAAAAAAGATATTCTTTTATCTTCCTTTTGATGTCCAGCACTTAACACAGTGCATGGTGTACAATAGGTTCAGATGTTGTTAAATCATTTTCAGTTGTGTCTAATTCTTAATGACCCATTTGGGGTTTTCTTGGCAATGATACTGCATAGGTTTGCCACTTCCTTTTTCAACTCATTTTACACAGGTCACATAGCTAGTGAGTGTCTGAGGCCAGATTTAAACTGAATTTGAGTTCAAATGTCAGGAAGATATGTTTTCCTAATTCCATGTCTGGCACTGTTACTGCATCATTCTAGTTGATGCTTATTAAATATTTACTGCCTGACTAGGAAGTAGGAGACCCAAATTTGAATCTGCTCTTTTGTAGCTATAAGATCTTTTTCCGTTCTCTGGGCCTGCATCTCTTTCAATTTTACTAACATATAAATCTAAAAGAGAAAAGCAAACAAACCCATGTAATTGAAATGTTTCTTTAAAAGGACATAATAGGGGGTGGAGCCAATATGGTGGAGACCACACATGTTTTTCTCTGACCTTCTCTACAAACCTCACACTAATTAAAAAATCCAGCCTCTTAACTTTCTGGACTAGCAGAACCCACAAATATTTGGAGTGCAACAAATTATCAGCAGAAGATAATTTTGAAGATTGCTAGAAAAGGTCCGTTTCAATTGGAAACAGGAGGGAGGCAGCCAGCACAAGCAGCTGAGTACAAACACCAGTGCAGACAGCACAGAGTCCTGGGGTGGTGCAGTCTCCAGGTGGCAGAGAATCTATGGGGAGGAAACAGACCAGAAAAGATCTGTTTCAATTGGAAACAGGAGGGAGACAACCTACTACAAACAGCTAACTACAAATACCAGCGCAAACAGCACAGAGTCCCGGGTCATTGCTGACTTCACAGGGCAGTGCAGACTCCATGTGGCAGAGAATCTAAGGGGAGGAATCTAAAGGAATCTACATCAGTGTTGGCCACTCTGCCGTGGTTGCAAGCCAGTAGATCAGCAGAGAAGTTGTAAAACATCCAACACAAACACAAAAGATCAATAGTGAACCCCAAAACGCTGAAATCTCAATTTAACTGACCATGTCCATCCAGCATTGGAAGTAAATCAGCACTGACCCAGCAAAGCTGCAGCCACTTCGAAAACCTCCTCCACCCTAAAGGGGAGACCTTAACTTTAAAAAAAAATGATTAAAAAAGTAAAGAGGACTCTAACAATAGACAGTTTTTATGGTGTAAGAGAAGAACAGATTTCAAACTCTGAAGAGATTAAAGGCAGATTATCTCCAGATGAAGCCCCCCCAAAATATAATCTGGTCCCCATCACCACAAAGTTCTCTTAGAAGAAATTAAAAAGGATCTTAAAAGAGAGCTAGAAGAAAAATGAGGAAAGGAAATGAAAAATTTGCAAAAGGGTTTGGAAAAGGCAACACAGAAAATATCTGAAAAAAATTCACTACAAAATAGATTTAGTGAAATGGAAAAAGCATATAACTCATTAAAAGATAGATTTGATAAAATGGAAAAAGAAAACAACTCCCAGAAAAACAGAATTTGTGAAACAGAAAAAGAAAATAACTCCTTAAAAAACAGAATTTGTGAAATGGAAAAAAATTACAGAGAACAAAATAACTCATTTAAAATTTCAATTGGACAAATGCAAAAAAAGTAAAAAAAGTAAATGAAGAAAATAATTTGCTAAAATTCAGAATTGAACAAATGGAAATGAATGACTCAATGAGAAAATAAGAATCATTCAAGGAAAACCAAAAAAAATGAAAAAAAAATAGAAAAAAATATAAAATACCTAATTGGGAAAACAGACCTGGAAAATAGATCTAGGAGAGACAATCTAAGGATTATTGGATTCCCTGAAATACATGATGAAAAAAAAGAGCCTAGACACTGTCTTTCAGGAAATCATCAAAGAGAACTGCCCAGATATCATAGAAACAGAAGGTAAAATGACCACTGAAAGAATTCACTGAATACCTCCTGAAAGACCCCCAAATTAAAACCCCAAGGAATATAGTGGCTAAATTTGAGAACTATCAGATCAAGGAAAAAATATTACAAGCAGCCAGAAAGAAATAATTCAAATACTGAGGAACCACAATAAAGATTACTCAGAACCTAGTAGCTCCCATTTTAAAGGATTGAAGGACCTGGGATCTGATATTCTGAAAGGCAAAGAAACTTGGAATGCATCCAAAAATAAATTACTCTGCTGAACTGAGCATTTTCTTTCAGGGAAGAAGCTGGACATTCAATGAAACTGGTGAATTCCATTTATTTTTGATGAAAACACCAGAGCTAAACAAAAAAATCTGACCTCCAAATATAGAACTCAAAAGAAGCATAAAAAGGCAAAAAGAAAAAAAAAACTCTTGAGAACTGTATTTCTGTTATGAATATACATTGAGAGTACATGTATAATCTGATTTTACTCTTATAAAAAGGAAACTAGAGATGGAAAGGAGATTGTAACAGGAAAAAAGGGGAAAGTAGAGGTAAAAATGAGCGAAATTACATCTGAGGAAGGGACAAAGAAAACATATTATAATTGAGGGAAAGAAGGGAGGGTGACAAATGATGTGTGAATCTTACTCTCATCAGATTTGTCCCAAAGAAAGAATATTAGATATACCTGGTTTCACCAAGAAACATCTTATAGAAAAGAGGGAGGGGAAAGGGGTAGGCTAACTAGAAGAGAAAATTAGAAATAGTAGTGGAAAGATATAAGAAAGGCGGAGGATCTCTAAAGGGGGAGGACTGCTTGAGGCAAGTAATGGTCATAAGTAAAATACTGGGGAGAAGGAAAGGGGGAAAGGAAAGAGAAAAATATAATTTGGAGTTAATAAGATGGCAGCAAATACAGAATTAGTGGTTTTAATGTAAATGTAAATGGGGTGAACTCTCCCATAAAATGTAAGTAGATAGCAGACTGGATTAAAAATCAGAATCTTACAATATGTTGTTTACAAGAAACACATTTAAAGCAGAGAGATACATACAAAGTAAAGGTAAAAGGCTGGAGCAGAATCTATTTTGCTTCAGGTGAAGTAAAAAAAAGCAGGAATAGCCATCCTGATATATAGACCAATCTCCCTAATGAATATTGATGCAAAAATCTTAAGTAAAACATTAGCAAAGAGAATACAGATAATCATCCCCAGGATGATACACCATGACCAAGTAGGATTTATGCCAGGAATGCAGGGCTAGTTCAATACCAGGAAAACAATTAGCATAATTAACTATATCAATAACCAAATTAACAAAAACCATATGATTATCTCAGTATATGCAGAAAAATTATTTGATAAAATCCAACACTCATTCCTTAAACACACTAGAGAGTATAGGAATAAATGGACTTTTCCTTAAAATAGTCAGTAACATTTATTTAAAACCATCAGCAAGCATCATATGTAATGGGTAAACTGGAACAATTCCCAATAAAATCAGGGGTAAAACAAGGTTGCTCACCATCACCATTGCTATTCAAAATTGTATTCGAAATGCTATCCTTGGCAATAAAAGAAGAAAAAGAGATTAAAGAAATTAGATTAGCTAATGAGGAAACCAAATTATCACTCTTTGCAGATTATATGATGCTATACTTAGAGAATCAACTAAAAAGCTATTAGAAATAATCCACAACTTTAGCAATATTGCAGGATACAAAATAAATCCACATAAATCATCAGCATTCTTATACATCACTAACAAAATCCAATAGCAAGAGATACAAAGAGAAATTCCATTTAAAATAACTGTTTTACATCCAGCCATTCTGGAGAGTAATTTGGAACTATGCTCAAAAAGTTATCAAACTGTGCATACCCTTTGATCCAGCAGTGTTTCTACTGGGCTTATACCCCAAAGAGATACTAAAGAAGGGAAAGGGACCTGTATGTGCCAAAATGTTTGTGGCAGTCCTGTTTGTAGTGGCTAGAATCTGGAAAATGAATGGATGCCCATCAATTGGACAATGGTTGAGTAAATTGTGGTATATGAATGTTATGGAATATTATTGTTCTGTAAGAAATGACCAGCAGGATGAATACAGAGAGGATTGGCGAGACTTACATGAACTGATGCTGAGTAAAATGAGCAGAACTAGGAGATCATTATATACCTCAACAACAATACTGTATGAGGATGTATTCTGATGGAAGTGGATTTCTTCGACAAAGAGAAGATCTAACTCAGTTTCAATTGATCAAGGATGGACAGAAGCAGCTACACCCAAAGAAAGAACACTAGGAAATGAATGTAAACTGCTTGCATTTTTGTTCTTCTTCCTGGGTTATTTATACCTTCTAGATCCAATTCTCCCTGAGCAACAAGAGAACTGTTCGGTTCTGCACACATGTATTGTATCTAAGATCTACTGTAACCTATTTAACATGTATAGGACTGCTTGCCATCTGGGGGAGGGGGTGGATGGAGGGAGGGGAAAAATCGGAACAGAAGTGAGTGCAAGGGATAATGTTGTAAAAAATTACCCTGGCATACGTTCTGTTAATAATAAGTTATTTAAAAAAATAAAACAAAATAAAATAAAATAACTTTTATTTTAAATGGAATTTCTCTTTCTATCTCTTGCTATTGGATTTTGTTTGGAAATTTATCTGCCAAGAGAAAGTCAGGAACTATATAAGCAAAACTACAAAATACTTTCCACACAAATAAAGTCACTTCTAAGCAATTGAAAAAATATCAATTGCTTGTGGATAGGGTGAACGAATATAATAAAGATGATAATACTCCTTAAACTAATCTATTAATTTAATGCTATCCCAATCAAATCCCCCCAAAAACTATCTTGCTGAACTAGAAAAAATAACACCAAAATTCCTCTGGAAGAACAAAAGGTCAAGAATTTCAAAGGAATTAGTGAAGAGAAAAGCAAATGAAGGTGTCCTAGCTGTACAAGATCTAAAACTATATTATAAAGCAGGGGTCATCAAAACCATTTGGTACTGGCTAAGAAATAGATGAGTTGATCAGTGGAATAGGTTAGGTTCACAGGACAAAATAGTCAATAACTATAGCAATCTAATGTTTGACAAACCCAAAGATCCCAACTTTTGGGATAAAATTTCATTATTTGACAAAAACTGCTGGGAAAATTGGAAATTAGTATGGCAGAAATTAGGCATGGACTCACACTTAACACCATACACCAAGATAAGATTAAAATGGGTCCATGATTTAGGCAGAAAGAACAAGATTATAAATAAATTAGAGGAACATAGGATAGTTTACTTTTCAAATTTGTGGAGGAGGAAGGAATTTGTGACCAAAGATAAACTAGAGATCATTATTGATCACAAAATAGAAAATTTTGATTATATCAAATTTAAAATTTTTAATTATATTAAATAAAAAAGGTTTTGTACAAAAAAAACTAATTCAGTCAAGATTAGAAAGGAAGCAATAAACTGGGAAAACATTTTTATATCCAAAGGATCTGATAAAGGCCTCATTTCTAAAATATATAGAGGATTGATTCGCATTTATAATAGTTCAAGCCATTCTTCCATTGATAAATGGTCAGATGATATGAACAGACAATTTTCAGATGAAGAATTTGAAAAAATTTATAGTCACATGAAAAGGTGCTCGAAATCACAACTGATCAGAGAAATGCAAATTAAGACAACTCTGAAAGATCACTATTCACCTGTCAGATTGGCCAAGATGACAGGAAAAGATAATGACAAATGTTGGAAGGGATGTGGGAAAACTGGTACAGTGATATATTGTTGGTGGAACCCGTGAATGGATCCAACCATTCCGGAGAGCAATTTGAAAATATGTTCAAAAAGTTATCAAACTGCATATCCTTTGATCCAGCAGTGTATCTACTGGGATTATATCCCAGAGGTATCTTAAAGGCGGGAAAAGTACCCACATGTGCAGAAATGTTTGTAGTAGCCCTCTTTGTAGTGGCAAGAAACTTGAAACATTTTCTAGTTCTTTTTTCCTCAGCTTTTCATTGTTTTTTGTATGTCTTTTCATATTCCTTTAAAATTTTCAGATCTGTCATTTTCAGTGAGGGTATAATATTTGAATACATTGATTTGCTACAAGTGGTTCAGTTATCCCCCAAACACTGGACCTAAAGATGTTTTCCAGTTTTGTTTTTTTTTGACACAAATTAAGCCAATGACTATTTTTGTGCAGATAAGCTTCCCTCCTCCCTTCTTCCCCATTTAAGGCATTTTAGGTAACAGTGGGACAACAAGCACCATCAGCTTGATAACTCTGATTGTGCCCTATCATATCACTCTCCAAAAAAGCATTGAATTGGCTCTCCTTACACTCTCATCTTTAGAGAGAATGCATTGCTTCAATGCTTGTAAAATCAGTAACATTACTGGATCTCACTGTTGGTATCTTTTCTTGACATCAATACTTATGACTTTTGGGAGATCATAAAGCGCATAAGAGTTTAGGGCTAATGTCATCTAAGCACTGAGTTTGGAATGAAAGGAGTTGCTCATACTTTGCTAATACTTACTTGTACAACTTTAGGCAAGTCATTGAACATTGCTGGACCTCTGTTTCCTCATCTGCAAAATGAGAAGATTGAACTAGAAGATAGCTACCATTCCTTGCACCTCTAAGTTATCATTATTATATATGCTATCACAAATTGCTATTTTCCCTTAGTCCTTTTTTTCCTTTTGAGGCAGATACATGTCAAATATCCTTTTTACTAGAAAGAGATGAAGCAGAACTTAGAATCACCTAGACAAACCATTTTATTTTCTTATTTGTCCTCTAGTTGTTCAGTTATATCTGGCTCTTCTTGATCCCATGGACCATGGCACTTCAGGACTTTCCAATCTCCACTATCTTCCTAAATCTTCAAGTTTCATGTTCATTGTTTCCATTACACTATCCATCTCATCCCCTGCTGTCCCTTTCTCCTTTTGCCTTCAATCTTTTCCAACATGAGGTTATTTTCCAATGAAATCTCATCATCTAATTATGTGGTCAAAGTATTTAACTTCCAGCTTCAGTATTTGACCTTTCAATGAATAGCCTGAATTAATTTCTTTAAATATTGATTGATTTGATCTCTCTGCTGTCCAAAGGACTCTCAAAAGTCTTCTCCAACTCCATAATTCAAAAGTGTTGATTCTGCAGCACTCAATTTTTCTCATTGTCCAAGTCTCATAGCCATACATTGCTACTGCAAAGATCATACCTTTGACTGTATGAATATTTGTCAGCAAGGTACGTCCCTGCTTTTTCATATTACAAATGAGCAAGGTCTAATAAGGTCTATTTAAAGTCTAATAAGATTGAGTTCTGTAAAGCCACTCATCTATCATCTATGTATCTGAGCAATTTCCAAATCTTGTTTAAACTATACATCTCACATCTGTCTTCTTCATTCCCTTTATGCAGGCATGCATCATCATCCTAGTTCAATCCCTCTTGTCTAGACCATTGCAACAATCTTCCAACTGGTCTCCCTGATTCTAACCTCTCCCAAATTCTAACAATTGCCAAAACAGTTTTCTCCAAGTGCAGCTCTAACCATGTCACTTTTGCTTCTCAATAAACTCCAGTAGCTTGCTATTATTTCTATGATTGAATATAAACTCCTTTGTTTGGCATTCATAAACTGACCCAAACCTATTTTCCTAACCTTATTACACTTCACATCTCTTAAGAGTCATCTAGGTGATACAGTGAATACAGTACTAAAACTGTAATCAGGAAGACCTATGTTCAAAGTGCACCTCAGATGTGGACTAGGCAAATGACCTAGGCAAAGCCTGATTTCTGTAAAATAAAGAAGAGTATTGTCTTCAAAGGAATGTTTTGAGAAAAAATGAATTAATATATGTGAAACATTTTACAAAATTTTAAGAGCTATGTTTATGCTAACCATTATCATTCACACACTTAGTGGTGATTATTAATAATACTACTACCCTAACTCACCTTTTTTACTGTTTCTCCCATACAGCATTCTCTCATCTTTGCACTCTTGCCCACAATATCCCCCATGTCTGATCTGTACTCATTCCTCCCATTCCCCTCTTAAAAACTCTAATTTTCTTCACGATTCGACTTAAGCTTTACCTTCTACAGGAAGTCTTTAAAGATACCTCCCCCAATTTCTATGTTCTGCTCCAAACAAAAAAATATATATGCCATATTATTTCATTATATATATAGTATTCCCTGATCAAATATCAACTCTTTGATAAACAGGAACATTTTCAATTTTGTCTATATATATATATATATATATATATATATATATATATATATATATATATATATCCTAGCACCTAGCACACAGTAAGAACTTTACAGATATTTTTTTAATTCACTAATAGTAACAAGAGAGATTCAGGATTAGACTACAAGATTTCTAACTTCTAACTGAATACTCTGTCTCCTATACCCCACTATTTCTAGCCAGAAGACAATTTGCATGCAGAAATCATTTACATTTCAAAATGTATATAGTAATAACATGATCTACCTTAGTTTCCAGATACAGTCTCTCTTATCTAATTACCAGTAAAGCTTCCATACATTCACAAATAAGGAACGCAAATGAGAATCAAAGTTTCTTTCTTCTTTAATTGGCTAGCAGCATCCATTTAAGGAAGGCTTTTTCTTTTAATATCAATCTAGAGATGTATCTTGTTGTGATCACAGTATCTCTTAATGTGGTTAGAATAGAGCCATATTTTGGTGAGATGAGATACTTTCAATGCACTGCATAACATGCATCTGCATGTGGTGTATTGTCTGGCACTCTTGAGTACAGAATATTGCTTCTCTAGGTATAATTCTCAGCATCTCAATTTTCTGTCTGGCTTTTAAATTGTGTCTAATTAAAGGATTTCACATTCCTTCATAATATTGCCTTCTTATGCAGAAATAGAGTGACTGAGCCCCATTTGAGCTTTTTCTTAAGAGAGGATTTTTGTTAATATTTGTGTGGATTATTGGCCTGAAAAGTATTAATTATGTTAATTAGCTTTACTTCTAAAAAAGCACCACGAATAGAGGCATACATTTTAGCTAGATCACTATAGTTCTAAACCCTCATTCTCTCTATCCTCCCACCCCTATATAAAAAGAAGAAAATGTAATATTTTGGGAAAACACTACTCATTGTGATTGCTTATCATTTGATTTATTATTTCAACATTGCAATAATAGTATTAATTCATTCCTTGTATTAATCTCTAGAAGAATAATGATGGTAAAAGAGCAATTGACAGAATCAGGAATTTTTAAAAGAAGCCCTGAAGCTCTTTAAAGAAAAGGAGAAAAGTTATATTTTCTCCCTATTGTTCCCAGTATGTATTTTTTAATTTTTCACTGACTTGGATGAAATCAGAGGACCTCTGGAAGTAATGAAGCTCTCCATGGCATCCTGTCTATCAGCTTTTCTGTTCTTGCCCCTTTCTCTTTATCTTGGTAGAATGGAAAGAACACTGGTTATAGAATAAGAAGATCTGAGTTTGATCTAAAACTATATTATAGAGCAGCAGTTACCAAAACCATTTGGTATTGGCTAAGGAATAGATTAGTTGATCAGTGGAATAGGTTAGGTTCAAGGGATAAAACAGTCAACAACTATAGCAACCTAGTCTTTGACAAACCCAAAGACCCCAGCTTTTGGGATAAGAACTTACTGTTTGATAAAAATTGCTGGGAAAATTGGAAACTAATATGGCAGAAACTAGGCATTGATCCACACTTAACACCGTACACCAAGATAAGGTCAAAATGGGTTCATGACCTAGGCATAAAGAATAAAATTATTAATAAATTAGAGGAACACAGGATAGTTTACCTCTCAGACCTGTGGAAGGGGAAGGACTTTATGACCAAAGCAGAACTAGAGATCATTACTGATCACAAAATAGAAAATTTCGATTATACCAAACTGAAAAGTTTTTGTACAAACAAAACTAATGCAGACAAGATTAGAAGGGAAGCAATAAACTGGGAAAATATTTTTACAGTCAAAGGTTCTGATAAAGGCCTCATTTCCAAAATATATAGAGAATTAACTCTAATTTATAAAAAATCAAGCCATTCTCCAATTGAAAAATGGTCAAAGGATATGAACAGACAATTCTCAGAAGAAGAAATTGAAACTATTTCTAGTCATATGAAAAGATGCTCCAAGTCATTATTAATCAGAGAAATGCAAATTAAGACAACTCTAAGATACCACTGCACACCTGTCAGATTGGCTAAGATGACAGGAAAAAATAATGATGATTGTTGGAGGGGATGTGGGAAAACTGGGACATTGATGCATTGTTGGTGGAGTTGTGAACGAATCCAACCATTTTGGAGAGTAGTTTGGAACTATGCTCAAAAAGCTATCAAACTTTGCATACCCTTTGATCCATCAGTGTTACTACTGGGCTTATATCCCAAAGAGACTATAAAGAAGGGAAAGGGACCTGTATGTGCACGAATGTTTGTGGCAGCCCTTTTTGTAGTGGCTAGAAACTGGAAACTGAATGGATGTCCATCAGTTGGAGAATGGCTGAATAAACTGTGGTATATGAATATTATGGAATGTTACTGTTCTGTAAGAAATGACCAACAGGATGATTTCAGAAAGGCCTGGAGAGACTTACACGAACTGATGCTGAGTGAAATGAGCAGGACCAGGAGATCATTATATACTTCAACAACAATACTATATGATGACCAGTTCTGATGGACCTGGCCATCCTCAGCAACGAGATCCACCAAATCATTTCCAATGGAGCAGTAATGAACTGAACCAACTATGCCCAGAGAAAGAACTTTGGGAGATAACTAAAAACCATTACATTGAATTCCCAATCCCTATATTTATGCCCACCTGCATTTTTTATTTCCTTCACAAGCTAATTGTACAATATTTCAGAGTCTGATTCTTTTTATACAGCAAAATAATGTTTTGGTCATGTATACTTATTGTGTATCTAATTTATATTTTAATGTATTTAACATCTACTGGTCATCCTGCCATCTAGGGGAGGGGGTGGGGGGTAAGAGGTGAAAAATTGGAACAAGAGGTTTGGCAATTGTTAACGCTGTAAAGTTATCCATGCATATAACCTGTAAATAAAAGGCTATTAAATAAAAAAATAAAAAAAAAAAAAAAGAAGAAGAAGATCTGAGTTCAAATCCTGCCTCTGACACTTAGGATATGTGTCATCTTGGATAAATCATTCAATCTCCATAGTCTTGAGTTTCTTCAACTAAAAAATGAGGCACTTGGATTAAATGTTTCCTGAAGTCCTTTTTAATGCTAAATCTGCAATCCAATAATCTTCACTGCTACAAAATATAAAGAAAATCTGGATATAGACAAGTTCTGCTTTAATGAAGCAGTCTGGGAAAATTCCCAAAACATTAGTTGAAAAAGCAGACTTTCTAAGGCTGGCAGGTGACTTCCACTATCATTTTCCCCCTGGTTCTCTTTCCCCAGCTCCTTCCAGCCTTCCCAGATTCCAAAGTATATTTCATAGATGCACTAGTCAAATGATTTTTATACAGGCAGACAAAATGACTCAAAGCAGGAGTGTTTGATTATGGCAACTTCTGGATTAGAGGTCAGGAATGGCACAGGGGCAGGAGTCTGATTAATCACATAAAGTGTGAGATAGCAAGGGATGTCCTTTAGTGTTTCAAGAAATAATACTGATGCAGATCACAACACTCTCATGCCTTAAGTGGATGTCTTGCTGAGCTAATGTGACTGAAAATAAATCTTCTGATAGCCATCCCTCCCTTTTAGTGATAAACTTAACAAGGTTGGTCTTCAAGTAACAAAGAGACCATTACTGAACCATACTTTTCTTAGTAGAGCCTGCTGAGGCTTGTATTCTACTGGCACAATCTCAAGAAAGATTAAATGAATGAACAAAAGGAATGTATTAAGAGCTTTACTAAATGCTAGGCATTGTGCTCCCTTCTGGGGATATAAGTACAAAAGAGACAGTCCCTGTCTTCAAAGAGATTATATTTTAATAGAGGTAACAAGAAAGATAGATGAGTAGTGGCCTGGAAAGGGTGTATTAGTCTGGGAAGTCACAGAGACTATGAATGGAACTATTGGGATATCACTTAACATGCTCCAATGGGTGGGCCTAACAGGGTAGGGTGTGATGTCCCTAAAGAGTTTGGTATACTGCCAAGTCTGAAGAGACACATAACTGTGGGTATACCCCAAGCCTCTGTCCAGCCTTTTTACTCTCTTGATTCTCTCTCTCCTTGTGAATTCATCAGTTCCCATGGTATAATTATCATCTCTATGTAGATGACTCACAGATCTGTACGTCCAACATCAGTCTCTCCTCTAATCCCTTGTTCTTCCCCCAACTTCCTTATGTTTATTTTGTATTTATGCAATAATATATATATATATATATATATATAATATGTATGTCATGTTGTCTTCCTAATAGAATTTAAGATTTTTAATGATTTTATTTTTTGTATTTATCTTTGATACTTTGCACAGTAGCTGGCACAAAGTAGATATTTATTTATTTATTTTTTATTGTTAGTTGTCCAAGAAGAATATATGTGGAAGTTCCACATGTAGCAGACAGCTATTGTGAATATTAGAGAGCTGAATGCAATTATAAAAAATTAAAATGAGTGTCTTCTGAAACAATCTTCTGTCTGATAATCTTTTATTAAAATTTACCAACTCAAGAAAAGTAATTCAAAGCTACAGTAGAGAACAAGAGCTCTTGAGTAGAGGCATTGTTGTTTATATTATGGTGCTGTATTGAACTGTATATCTTTTATATAGTTATTTTCATGTTGTCTCTTCTATTCAATTTTAAGCACCTTGAAGGCACACTGCCTGGCAACATAGTACACACTTAATTAATGCTTATTGACTGACTTAATATTTTTCTCCAGTCTGTGATTATGTAGCCCAGAAGTGGTTAACAGAAGGTTTGGAGATGAGAGATAATAAAGAGGGAAAATAAAGAGACTTTAAGACAGGGAAAGGAAGATGCTACAGGGAAAAGAAGTCAAAAAAGGAGTAAGGAGTATGTAAATAGCTGTCACTTTTTACATTAAACGAAGATTATAGAATACAACAGGAGATTACATATATTTTACTTAAGAGGCATTGCACTAGAACAATTACATTACATAAACCATCATGACCTCATTTTTCTCAAGGTAATACAAACTACAAGAAACACAGAGAAAGGGGAAAAAAGGAAATTTCCCAGCTAGTGATATACTGAGCATTTAGTATCAATGGATGAAAGGATGAGAGCAGAATGAATGTTCCTTAATTTAATAAACCATTTCTTAACATCGTGTTGTGCTAAAGAGATGGAAAGAGACTGAGAACCCAGAACACAGTGGAAACAGATTTCTTTGAAAATCCAACAGAAAGATGATGGACAGAGATTTCAAAATTCAAACTTATTATAAGGGAAAATTTTCTAACAAATGGATCTATCCAAAAGAGGAGTAGGCTGCCTTAAGGGGCCATAGCTGTGCCAAAGTAGAGGGAGTTAGGAAGATGATAAATAACCTAGAACAATTGTCAAGAGTGATTCTTGCTAAGATATGAATTGAACTACATGATCTCTGCAATCAATTCCAATTATGTGATTCTGCATGGTTGACTCTCCTAAACATAAGAACTGGGTGATATTTTGCATTGAAAATTTCTCTTCCTCAACTATGTGAATTTTTATTAAAAATATGCTTTATTCATTACTTCAACAAGATAGTTTATTCTTCTAATCCAATTGCATGTAGATAGAGAACTCTACAAAGTCTCATTTAGGACTGAAGAAGACCCTTTTCTGTCAGTGCAATAATTCATTTCAATAAGTATGATGAAACAAACTGCTATACCATTTTTCACTGAAAATGTTGTAGTAGAGTTCAGGAAAATATGAAAGATTTCTAAAAACACAAAAAAGCTTACACATGCACTTCACAGCCTTTAAAAAAGAGAGAGATTACAAATTATCTCTTCCCAAAGATAAGGATATTTTGTCTTCTCAAGTATTATGTGAAATGAAATAATACATGGCTAATTTATATGCACCCAGCATATTATCCACAGAAAAACACAGATTAAAACATATTAAAAACGTACAAACATATTAAAAACATACACTTTTGCTTTTTTAAATTTAAAAATGTATCTATATGGAAAAGATGATATAAAATACTTTATATTACAGATTTTAATCAAGTGATACCTTCTGAAAATAATCACAGGAAGAAAAATGGTTTCTAGGAATTCAAATTTAATAAAAATATGTAATTAAGAGTATTATTTAAAAATTCTGACATTTGCTTGAGGGATTCAAAAGTATATCTTAACAAATACAAATGAACACAATCTATGGAGATGAAGTTTATTTTCCGTCTCTATAAAGAACTAGGGGAGTTTGTGGTTCTTGAAAGCATAAGACAAACTGGACTTGGACCAAGCTAAAGAATGTGGTAGGAGGGGAGGTAAGAAGAGCTGTAAAACTAATTGGTGTCCAACATGTTTTGGGCTGCATTTAATTTTCTTGAGGGGAAAAGAGGTCAAGAATGGAATGAAGTCAATGAGAACTGGAATAAGATTCACAGAAAAAGTAGAAAGCAAAATAGCCAGCATTGAAAGGTCAGTGAATATCCTAGAGACAGGAAATGAACTTTGAACAAAGTGGAAGGTAGTATTTCCATCTACGTTTGGGAGTTGTTAAAATTGCTATTAAAAAGGGAGTAATTCAAATAGCCAGATGTTGGTTGAATCAGATTTGGTTTGAGTATGCTTTTAATTTATTAGAAAGTATCAGGAGCACAACTTTCATGCAAGATCATAATAAAACAAATTTTAAAACACAATAAAATGTAAATACTTACAAAGATTTACTTGCTTGATTTGTATACTATATATATTTTCTTTGTGGGGGGGGGGGGGAAGAGAGATACAAGCCTTCTTCATCCTGGGAAATATTCATTACATTCATGGCTTTTGCTAGCCATAGGTGTCATGTTCTAATAAGATAATTTCCTTCTATTGTGAAAAACTGAGGAGCTTAGGTGTTCCCTTAATTTGGATATTTTTAAACATGGGGTTTTATACAGTGAAAGCATCATTATTAGTTCAGGTGCTCAGCACATTTGCATGTGAATACCCAAAATGCTCTTTTCCAGGGCAGCTGTTTCTATGTCTAGCAAAGAAATGCTAGAGCTGACTAATAGAAGCACTGGATGTTAGTCTGAATGATTTGCAAGTTAAAATGATAGCTAGTCCTTTCTCCTGGGCCTCTCTCTGCAAAGACCATCACCACATAATCCATATACATACATACTTTTGCTCTTTAAATACTTGTGTGACTTTTGATGCCATAGAGTCTCTTTTGATTGATTTTTTACAGCCATCGAGACATAAAGCAGAAGGGCTGACATTTATCTAGCTATTAAATTTTTCAAAGTGCTTTACATACATTATCTCATTTGTGGACCACAACAATCCTGTGAGGAAAGTGTTATTATGATCTACCTTATCCAAATAAGAAGATGAAGTTCAAGGAGGTTAAGAGGATCACCCAGCTCATAAATATCCGAGGTGGAAAGTGAATCCAAATTTCCCAACCCAAAGACTAGCACTCTAGCTACCAAAACACACTGCTATCTAGCTAGAAGAAGTCAATATAGCCATATTTTTAGCTTGAGTTCATCTCCCATCAAATACTTATCTCATGCTAACTATATACATTCCCCCCCCACACACACACACACCCTCTGCCTTTCTAGTCCCTCCCTCCCTCTATTAAGGAGGGAACCCAGAGCAGATACTTCATAGTTTCCTACCTGACTTCAGGATTTCATCCTGCTTCCTTCATGAATACCTTTCTCCTTTTCCTCTTCCTCTTCCCATTTCCCCTGCTTTTAAATTTTTTTGTGTGTTGTCTCTCCCATTCAAATGTAAGCTCCTTAAGATCAGGGACTTTCTTTTTTTTTTGCCTTCCTTTAGTTTTATAGCACTTAGCACAGTTCCTGCAATATAACAGGTATTTAATAGATATTTACTAACTGAATAACTGGAAACAGTGAGATAGGAGAAAAGACCATATGATGTAGCAAGATGATGCTGAGGTAACAGTGAAAACTGGCTTGTAAAGACGGGTCACCACCAAACATGTTGTTATGACTAGGGATTCCAATAACTCTGTCATTCTCTTTTTTTTCCAAGCATTCTGTTCAGTAAAGCTTTCCCTGCATATCACCATTTCATGTAAATATTTGGACTGGCCCTCTCTGGCAAACGCACACCTATGTTTATGCTTAAAAACTATGAGCTATCCTCTTCCACCCACTTGTGGGAAAGACTGTTTTGCCTCTATTTTTTTTTTTAAAGTCACACTGACTGAATCTCTTTAGCATTATTGTACAATAGTTAAAATAGTTTTTTGGCTTCCTGTTGAAATATTAGTTGTTTTTTGTTTGTTTTATTTTTTTAAAGAAAAAGAATGAGGTAGATTACAAATTGTGCTTATCAGCCTGAACTAGAGAAGAGAACTCATCCCGAGTTCCTTGTCCTTGCTAACACAGGGAACATTTCTAACCCTGCCATTCAGCAGCTGGATGAAAAACTAGAAGTTATAACTTCATTTCATAGGAGTCCTTGGACTTGATTGAGAAGGAAAGAAAGGCATAAACAATTTGGCCAACTTTAATGATTAACAAGATACATACCTATGTCCTATTTCTTTAATACAATATTTATGTCGTTGTGTACCAGTACCACGTATGTTCTTACATTGTTTTTTTTTTTTTTTTCTACCATTCTTTTGTTAGATTCAAGGAATGCGAACAGAAAGAGCTTATCTTAAAAATCAGCAGGGTAGCACTAGCTGGAATGTAATTTTACAAAACCTGGCCATCTTTCAACAAGAGTGGGCGGATTTTCAGTGCCTGCAAATGTTTGTGTATTATAAAGTATTTGCCATGGTGACAAAGCTGGGAGAAACATCCCATTAGCCACAGACGGGAAGCCTTTGCAGATTGTTCTGATTATCCATGGCCCAAACTCAGTCTGGCTATGGTTTTATATGCCATTTTCAGTTCAGCTCTCTCCCCTTTTCTCCCCCCTTCCAATATACCCATCGAAACCTGAGCAAATCTGGATACATTTATTGAATTTCAAGTCACCATTGAGCATGCTCTCAATGTACATTTATGTCAGACAGGGGTAGGTTCTTTTTCTGTTTGAGCTGGGTCCAGATTTTGTTCACACAGGGTCTGAATAGCGTCAGCACTGGCCTGGTGAAACTGCTTTGCACCTCTCAACAGAAAGACAAGGTCACAGGGAGAGTCAGCCAAACACAACAGTAAATAGCAAAATGGCTGCTGGGTTATCTGCAAGGGGATCCACTTATTGATTTCTGTTTCAGAGTGCTGTGGCTTAGGGTCCTAAGAGGGCTTCTACATGAAGTTGAGGGGAACAAATCCCCAATACATTAATTATGAATATACAAAAGAAAATGTCTAGCAAATGTAGGAACTGTGATTCTTTCTCTTATCCCTGCTCCCAATATTTTGTCTCCTCAGGGGAGCACAGGAAATTTTTTTATGACTCTTTTTGCCCCCATTTTAAGGGGCATTGTTTATAGGAAAATGGTATTTTATGTACTGGGAATGAATAGCCATGCTATAAAGGCAAGTATCAATACGGAACATGACTTTGAAGTTATACATGGCTGCGCAACATAGAGGGAAGGCTAGATAAAGAGAAGGGATCAAAAAGAAAAAAAAAAAACCCTAAAACCCAGAAAGGTCACATAAAGGTTAAAGCAAATAGGTCACAGAAAATTAATCCTTATCATCTGACTAGCATGGCGCTAAAACCAACTACAGCCGAAGTTGAAGCTGTCTGAAAAATTAGTGGAATAGTACCAAATTAATTTCTCAACTATAGCGCCTATCTCAAACTTTGGCTCCCCTTTCTGTGTGTTGTTGTTTGTTGTAGTGACTGTGGATATTGAGAATGACACTGATTCTTTCTTACTACCTAGAAATGCCAATTGGCTTGTTTGTTATTTTGTTTTTTGGCACAAGTGAACTAACAGATTATTTGATTAAATTGAATTAAAAAGAGAGACATTTTAATGATGAGGGGCCAAAGAAAGACATATTACAGACATACTGATTAATGAATTTCTCTAATCTTAAAAATTGCTTTCTAGATCCATTTTTGAAAAGTATTCACTCAAAGGGACATATTGATAAAAAAAGAAAAGAAAAAACAGATAGTTGTAATGGATAAAACTTGGTGAGATTAGGAGTTTTCCATATCAAAAGCTTCATTATGACTATAAATTCATAAAATGGGTTTTGAAAAAGATGACTTTAATGAACTTAACATATTTTTTTTCTAAGAAGATCAAAGTATAATGATATTTCTTGAGTTCAGAGGCAAGGTTTAATCTGTGCTAAATATTAGCTATCATACTGTTGCAGTGAATTATTCTTGGGTGCTGAATACTATACTGACAAAATGTCTGCAGCAGTTGTAACTAGACATTTTTGCACTTAAGGTAAGTGGTGCAAAAGGCTGCAGCAAGCAGGGAACATCTCACCCACAATATGACCCCAAAATAAGGGGGAGGGGATGGGATGGGAAGGCTTGAGGAAGCAACCTAGATTTTCCTCTCAATAATTTTTTTTTAATATTGGGTTTCCCTATTTCTCCCAGATTCAGAGTGTGGGGGGAGTGCCCTGATCCCATTTGGAAGCTTTGATCTCCTCCATTTCTAACCTGGACTGGCTCACTCCTCCTTGGTCAGCCTAATGGTCCACTCCCTTCCAGCAGCTTACTGTACATATTAATGCTAGACTTCATGCAGACCTCTTACATGGTTTTAATCCTATTGTAACTTAGAATTCCAGATCTCATGGCATTTACCAGTCTCAGCCTCCCTAACAAGAGGGATTATAGGCATGAATCACTAGTTTAACTAGTTACTTTTGCTAACTAGGTGTACAGCTTAGTTGTTTATGCCCTACTGAAGAACTGCAAGTGATATCAGCACCCCTTAGATTTTAAGATATGAAACAGCCAGTCATTCCACCCTAATTATATTTTGGATATTCAACTGCAATAATTATACAACAAGGTCACCCACTACTCTGAAGCAACTCTAATTCATTCTTCAAGAGGGCATTCTTGGTTTCTGCAGTTGTTAGTGCTCCACCCACCCCCCCCCCATAACTTTTAATTCATTTGCTGTTTTGATTACTTGTATGTAATCCGTTTCAATCCTGTAAAATATAAATTTCTTGAGAGAAAGAATTGTCTTTGTAACCCCAATGGCTTGCAAGGTGTCTGGTAAATAATAAGCATTTAATAAATATTTGTTGCCTAGAATGAAATTAAATTATTGCATAGGCAGTGGGAATACTTTTGGGTACAAGTTTCTTCATCTTTTAGTTCTGATATGCATGGACAAATAATATTCTAATTGTTTGGACAACTATGGAATCTAGCTTGAATTTCATTGTCCCCACTTAGCAATGTTCAAAGACAACCTGGAGCATTGCCTTTAGACAATGTGTTGAGATGATCATTGAGTCCTTGTTTATCATATTTTACTCAGGACTAAATAAAACTAGACATAAAAAATTAATTCTTGATACATTGCACACATTGGCAAATTTTCATATCAAAAGAATGCCTTGTACATATTTGTGCTCAAATGGAGCTACACACATCTGTTTCTTATTTTAGCACAGAAGCTATCATATATGCAAAAGTCTTTTACAGATAAATTGCTGCAGTTAAATCTAAAATTACATATAAAGGATTTCATTCTTTGCAAAAAAAAAAAAAAAAAAAAAAAGAATTCCTCACACAGTCATCACAAAAGGATCATGTGAGCTTCCTTACAAAAGAGTTGGACTGCTCACTGTGTGCTTGACTCAGAAGCATCAATGTGTGATCAGTTACTGTATTTGTTTGGATAATAGCATGAGTGCTTTCTTTATGGGAGTGCACAGATGCGTATTACAATCCACCACGGGTGCAGACAAACAAATGCCTCTTTCTGCCTGTCATGCAACTGCAAGAGTGGAATTTCTATAGGTTCCTGTTTGGTAAATAGCACTAAATACCCACTTTACCATTTTGCTTCAGTCCCAGAAGCCCAGAAGCCAAAGGGAGGAGTACTCTCCCAATGACACTTCATCTGTCATTTGCTTTCAGAATATATCAACTTCTCAGTCCCTTTCCACTTTCCAAGTTGGAAAAAAAAAAGGGTGGATCAGAGAGGAATGGGATGGAGAGAAGAGATAGAGAGAAGAAAAGAAAAAAGCTTGGATTATTTTGGAACTGTGGCCTAGGCTATGGCAAGACTAAAGTGGCTTCTGCAAGATGGCACCAATAGATAGGTTAAGGTAGAACAAAATGGGCAAAAGTACTGCAGCAAAGGAGCCAAGGCAGTAATGGTACCACCTACATAGGCAAAGGTTGTTGTTCCTGTTCAGTCATTTTAGTTTTGTCCTACTCTTACTGACTATTTAGGATTTTCTTGGCAAAGCTCCTGGAGCAGTTCTGTCATTTCCTTGTTCAGCTCATTTTACAGATGAGGAAACACAGGTTCACACAGCTAAAAGTATCAGAAGCTAGATTTGAATTCAAGGAGATGAGTCTTCCTGATTCCAAAATCTGCAGTCTATTTACTGGATCATCTAGCTGTCAATGATGTTTATTTATTCAGGAAATGGAGATTCTGATTCTTTGCTATAGCATCAGTCCATGTTGTCCCACAGGAAGTTAAATAACATAGTGGCAAGGGGATTGGATTTGGGAGTGACAAAAACCAGGTTTAGGTCCTAGATTTGCTATTGCTTATATGATCCTGGGCAATTCATTCAACCTCTGTCAAGTTCAGTTTTCACATAAATAAAATGGGTTAAACATTTTTCTATCAATGGTTTATTGAGAAAAAATGGATTCAAATTTTATAAAAGTTATCATGTGTATCAGGCATTATTATGATGAATTGCTTGCTATAATTTAAGATGTCTATCCCCTAACTTAAAAAAAGGAGGGGTCTGCTTTGGAGCTTCATGTGTTTTTAAAATGACTGATCCTGTTTCAGTTGAGTGATTATAGTAGTTATTTGACATGCCAAGAAATTCTAAATCAATCAGAGAACAATTAGAGGCAGCATGCTATAGTAGATAGAATATTAAGTTTAACATTAGAAAGATGTTCTCAAATCCCATCTCAAATACTTACTAGACATTTCATCCTAGGCAAGTCATTTGATGTCTCTGTGTCTCAGTTCCTTCATTTATAACATATAAGAATTAGATTTGATGACTTCTAAGGTCTCTTCCAAATCTAAATCTATTGCTGCTATTATTGTTCAGTCATTCAATCATGTTTGATTCTTCATAATCCCATGGACCATATTGTCCATGGGGTTTTCTTGGCAAAGATAATGGAAGGTAATTTGCCTTTCCCTTTTCTCAGAGTTCTAAATCTATAATCATATATCATCTAATCTTGAATTTGAATACAACTCTATAGATCATCTAGTCAAACCTATATTTTAAGAAGAATTTTTTGTACTACAACTAACAAGTGGCCATCCAGCTATTGCTTAGAAATTTCTATTGAAAGGATACCAACCATCTCCTAAACAATCCACTAATGGATAACTCTTGTGAATTTAGTTCTTTTTAGGTTCTATCCACTTTTTCTACTCCTATCCTATCCAGAGGACAAGTCTCATTCTTCTTTTAGTTGACATCTACTAAAACACATGCTATCACGTCCTCCATATCATCTGATCTGAGCTGTTTCTTCTCTAAGCTAAAAATCCGTAGTTCCTTCAATAAATATGCAGGAGTTCAGTCCTTTACTGTAGAATTATCCTGTAGAATTCTACAGGCTCTATATGGATATTTTGCCAATATTTTCTAAAAACATGGTCCCAGAATTGAAAACGATATTCCAGATATAGATCTTCCTCTACCTAGTCTTAAATACTGTGTATCTCTACATGCACCATAAAAATTCATTAGTTTCCTTGGGTTACATTTTATTGACAAATAGAACTTTCATTCCACTAAAACTCCCAGGAAATTTCTGGAAAATATGCTCCCTCCTTTGCCACCTTATATTTAGAGATATGATTTTTGTATTCAAATATAAGACTACTTTTATCTTTATAAACTTGTTAGGTATAGACCAATTTTTAACATCTCAGGATTTCTTCATTCCTGACCTCTAATGCATTAGCTATCCTTCCCAATTTTACTTTATTGAAAGTTTGATTAGTATGCCATCTCTACTTTTATTCAGGGCATTAAAACAAATTTTAACTGACAGGCCCAAGCATAGATCCATAGATTTCCCCAATGGAGACCTTTTCCAAGTTAACACTGAATCATTGGGACTTTTGGTATCTTCATTCAACCAGTTCCAAAGCTACCCAATTGGACTATTTATTACCTAACCAACATTTCTTCACTTTTACCATAAGAATGGCATGAGAGTCCTTATTAGCTGATCTGATTTTGCAGTGAGAATTGTAACAGATGTCTAGTTATCATGCTTCTGTGACAGAATAACTGATCTATGTCCAAAACTTTTTTTCTCTTTGTGTCCAAGTGACCTGTAATATACTCTAAGGATAATATGACTTCTCTCTCTGACTCCACTGATCTTCATCCAAATATTCTCCATCCATGCTCATCATTAAATCTATTATTTCCTCATACAACTATCTTCTTAATATATAATGCTACTTTTCTCTTCTCACTCCTCTTTTTTTGACTTATCCTGTTTCATGCAAATAAGGTTTATTTTCCCAGAGCCATATATTCCAACTATGTAGTTTTGCAGATTCTTTTTAAAGATCTCAAGTGTGTGTGGGGGGGTATTCTATCTTTTCTTAAATTTAACTGTAAAAAAACTGTAAAAAAATTTTTTTTCCTCTATAGAACCCAGATATGTTTCTCTTCAGTTCACAAAATCTGCTTTAGGAAAGCAGATTTCAAAAATCTCTAATAAAATAAATCCAATTCCATGTTTTGACCCTCAAAAGGGGAAATTAGTACAAGATGAAGGAGAGGCTCTCAAGAAAAAGATTGATGATACAATTAAATGATGCAGAAGAATTAAAAAGGGCTATGTGTCTTTATATGGAGTACTATGTGCCCTTATATGGAGATTTCTAAGTGGCTCAGATTTTTTATTAACATTTTTATTTTCAAAACAATGCATGGATAATTTTCATCATTGACCCTTTTAAAACCTTATGTTCCAAATTTTTTTCTTCCCTTCCCCACCTTGAAGTCAGGTAATCCAATATATGTTAAACATGTGCAGTTCTTCTATGAATATTTCCACAAATATATTGCACCAAAAAAAATGGATCAAAAAGAAAAAAAATGAGAAAGAAAACAAACAACAAAAATAGTGAAAATACTATGTTGTGATCCACACTTAGTTTCCACAGTCCTCCCTCTGGTTGCAGATGGCACTCAAAATCACAAGATCATTGGAACTGGCCTGAATCATCTCATTGTTGAAGAGAGGCACATTCATCAGAAATGATCATCATATAATCTTGCTGTTGCCATGTATAATGATCTCCTGGTTTTGCTGATTTCACTTAGTATCAGTTCATGTTAAGTCTCTCCAGGCCTTTCTGAAATCATCCTGCTGATCGTTTCTTATAGAACAATAATATTCCATAACATTCATAACCATAACTTATTCAGCCATTCTTCAATTGATGGACATTCACTCATTTTCAGTTTCTTGCCACTGCAAAAAGAGCTACCACAAACATTTTTGTACATGTGGGTCCCTTTGCCTCTTTTATGATTTCTTTGGGATACAAGCCCAGTAGAGATGCTACTGGATCTAGGGGATGCAACAGTTTGATAGACCTTTGGGCATGTGCCTCAGAGTTTTAAAAATTATACTAAAAATATGCAAAATGGAAGTAAAATTGATTTGATGGAAAAATTATAGCTCAAGTAAGTGACTGTTAAATCTACACAGTAGATATATCAATAGCAGATGCATCTATACAGTATGTATAAAAAGTGTAGTTGGTAGGTTGTAAAGTTACTATTTTATTAATGAAAAAAAATGAATGTGGTCTAGTCATAACAGACCTAAAACTATATTATAAAACTGTGGTCATTAAATCCATTTGTACTGGCTATAAAATAAAGTAATGATCAATGGATCAGTGAAAAGGTTAGGTACATATGAAACAATAGTCAATGACTATAGTAATCCAGTGTTTGATAAACCCAAAGACTCAAGCTTCTGTGATGAAAACACACTGGGAAATTGCTGGGAAAATTGGAAAATAGTGTGGCAGAAACTAGGCATTGATCAACATCTAAGGCCCTATATCAAAATAAGGTAAAAATGGTATTATGATTTAAAGGTGATACTATAAGGAAATTAAGAGAGCATGGGGTACTCTATCTGTCAGATGTATGGTTAAGGAAAGAATTTATGACCAAACAAGAAATAGAGAACATTATGAAATGCAAAATGGATACTTTTATTACCTTAAGTTAAAGAGTTGTTGTATAAACAACACCACTGCATCCAAGATTAGAAGGGAAGCCTTTTCTAGTCAAATGAAAAAATGCTCTAAATCACTATTGGTTAGAGAAAAGCAAATTAAAACAACTCTGAGCTACCACTTCACATCTCTAAGATTGACTAAGATGACAGGAAAAGATAATGATAAATGTTGGAGGAGATTTGGGAAAACGGAGACACTAATGCATTCTTTTTTTTTTTATTTAATAGCCTTTTATTTACAGGTTATATGCATGGGTAACTTTACAGCATTAACAATTGCCAAACCTCTTGTTCCAATTTTTCACCTCTTACCCCCCACCCCCTCCCCCAGATGGCAGGATGACCAGTAGATGTTAAATATATTAAAATATAAATTAGATACACAATAAGTATACATGACCAAACTGTTATTTTGCTGTACAAAAAGAATCAGACTCTGAAATATTGTACAATTAGCTTGTGAAGGAAATCAAAAATGCAGGTGTGCATAAATATAGGGATTGGGAATTCAATGTAATGGTTTTTAGTCATCTCCCAGAGTTCTTTTTCTGGGCATAGCTAGTTCAGTTCATTACTGCTCCATTAGAAATGATTTGGTTGATCTCGTTGCTGAGGATGGCCTGATCCATCAGAACTGGTCATCATCTAGTATTGTTGTTGAAGTATATAATGATCTCCTGGTCCTGCTCATTTCACTCAGCATCAGTTCATTAACTCTCTCAGGCCTTTCTGAAATCATACTGTTGGTCATTTCTTACAGAACAATAATATTCCATAATATTCACATACCACAATTTATTCAGCCATTCTCCAACTGAGTGTACATCCACTCAGTTTCAGTTTCTAGCTCACTACAAAGAGGGCTGCCATAAACATTTGTGCACATACAGGTCCCTTTCCTTCTTTATGATCTCTTTGGGATATAAGCCCAGTAGTAACACTGCCGGATCAAAGGTATGCACAGTTTGATAACTTTTTGAGCATAGTTCCAAACTGCTCTCCAGAATGGTTGGATTCATTCACAACTCCACCAACAATGCATCAATGTCCCAGTTTTCCTGCATCCCCTCCAACAATCATCATTATTTTTTCCTGTCACTTAGCCAATCTGACAGGTGTGTATCTTAGAGTTGTCTTAATTTGCATTTCTCTGATTAATAATGACTTGGAGCATCTTTTCATATGACTAGAAATTGTTTCAATTTCTTCATCTGAGAATTGTCTGTTCATATCCTTTGACCATTTTTCAATTGGAGAATGGCTTGATTTTTTTATAAATTAGAGTTAATTCTCTATATATTTTGGAAATGAGGCCTTTATCAGAACCTTTGACTGTAAAAATATTTTCCCAGTTTATTGCTTCCCTTCTAATCTTGTCTGCATTAGTTTTGTTTGTACAAAAACTTTTCAGTTTTGTATAATTGAAATTTTCTATTTTGTTATCAGTAATGATCTCTAGTTCTTCTTTGGTCATAAATTCCTTCCCTTCCACAGGTCTGAGAGGTAAACTATCCTGTGTTCCTCTAATTTATTAATAATTTCATTCTTTATGCCTAGGTCATGAACCCATTTTGACCTTATCTTGGTGTACGGTGTTAAGTGTGGATCAATGCCTAGTTTCTGCCATATTAGTTTCCAATTTTCCCAGCAATTTTTGTCAAACAGTAAGTTCTTATCCCAAAAGCTGGGGTCTTTGGGTTTGTCAAAAATTAGGTTGCTATAGTTGTTGACTGTTTTGTCCCTTGAACCTAACCTATTCCACTGATCAACTAATCTATTCCTTAGCCAATACAAAATGGTTTTGGTAACTGCTGCTCTATAATATAATTTTAGATCTGGTACAGCTAAGCCACCTTCATTTGATTTTTTTTTTCATTAATTCCCTTGAAATTCTTGACCTTTTGTTTTTCCATATGAATTTTGTTGTTATTTTTTCTAGGTCATTAAAATAGTTTTTTGGGAGTCTGATTGGTATAGGGCTAAATAAATAGATTAGTTTAGGTAATATTGTCATCTTTATTATATTTGCTCGCCCTATCCAAGAGCATTTAATATTTTTCCAATTGGTTAGATCAGACTTAATTTGTGTGAAAAGTGGTCTGTAATTTTGCTCATAAAGTTTCTGATTTTCCTTTGGCAGATAGATTCCTAAATATTTTATATTATCAGTAGTTACTTTAAATGGAATTTCTCTTTGTAACTCTGACTGTTGGATTTTGTTAGTGATATATAAGAATGCTGATGACTTATGTGGGTTTATTTTATAACCAGCAACTTTGCTAAAGTTGTGGATTATTTCTAATAACTTTTTAGTAGAATCTCTGGGGTTCTCTAAGTATACCATCATATCGTCGGCAAAGAGTGATAATTTGGTTTCCTCATTGCCTATTCTTATTCCTTTAATCTCTTTTTCAACTCTTATTGCCAAAGCTAGCATTTCTAATACAATATTAACGGTGATAGTGGGCAACCTTGTTTCACTCCAGATCTTATTGGGAATGGTTGCAGTTTGTCCCCATTACATATGATGCTTACTGATGGTTTTAAATAGATGCTGCTGATTATTTTAAGGAAAGTCCATTTATTCCTATACTCTCAAGTGTTTTTAATAGGAATGGATGTTGTATTTTGTCAAATGCTTTTTCTGCATCTATTGAGATGATCATATGGTTTTTATTAATTTGGTTATTAATATGGCCAATTATATTGATAGTTTTCCTAATATTGAACCAGCCCTGAATTCCTGGTATAAATCCTACTTGATCATAGTGTATTATCCTGGGATGATTTTCTGTAGTCTTTTTGCTAATATCTTATTTAAGATTTTAGCATCAATATTCATTAGGGAGATTGGTCTATAATTTTCTTTCTCTGTTTTCAACCTACCTGGTTTAGGTATCAGTACCATGTCTGTGTCATACAAGGAATTTGATAGGACTCCTTCATTCCCTATTTTATCAAATAATTTATATAGCATTGGGGCCAATTGTTCTTTAAATGTTTGGTAGAATTCACATGTAAATCCATCTGGTCCTGGGGATTTTTTCTTAGGGAGTTGTTTAATTGCCTGTTCTATTTCTTTTTCTGAAATGGGACTATTCAAGCAATTTACTTCCTCCTCTGTTAGTCAGGGAAGTCTATATTTTTGGAGGTAGTCATGCATTTCACTTAGGTTATCAAATTTATTGGTATAAAGTTGAGCAAAATAACTCCTTATTATTTCTCTAATTTCCTCTTCATTGGTGGAAAGTTCTCCCTTTGTATTTTTAAGACTACTAATTTCATTTTCCTCCCTCCTTTTTCTAATCAGATTTACCAAAGGCTTATCTATTTTATTGGCTTTTTCATAGAACCAACTCTTAGTTTTATTAATTAGTTCAATAGTTTTTTTTACTTTCAATATTTTTAATTTCTCCTTTTAATTTTAGAATTTCAAATTTAGTATTTGATTGGAGGTTTTTAATTTGGTCTTTTTTTAGTTTTTTTAGTTTCAAGTCCAATTCATTAATCTTTTCTTTCTCTGTTTTATTCAAGTAAGCCTCTAAGGATATAAAATTCCCTCTTATTATCATTTTGGCTGCATCCCACAAATTTTGGTATGATGTCTCATCATTGTCATTATCTTGAGTGAAATTATTAATTGTATCTATAATTTTGCTACTTCACCCAATCATTCTTTAAGATGAGATTAGTTTTAGTTTCCAATTACTTTTTGGTCTATTTCCCCTAACTTTTTGTTGAATGTAGTTTTTATTGCATCATGATCTGAAAAGAAAGTATTTACTATTTCTGCTTTCTTGCATTCAATTTTGAGGTCTTTATGTCCTAATATATGGTCAGTTTTTGAATAGGTTCCATGAACTGCTGAGAAGAAAGTATATTCCCTTCTATCTCCATTCAATTTTCTCCAGATCTTGGGTGATCCTTATTGTGGCACCTCGGTATTTAAATGGTTTTTTTTTGGCTGCTTGTAAAATTTTTTCCTTAATCTGATAGTTCTGAAATTTTGCCACAATATTCCTTGGGGTTTTTATTTTAGGGTTTCTTTCAGAAGGTGTTACGATGAATTCTTTCAATGCCTATTTTACCTTCTGATTCCTATTACATCTGGGCAGTTCTCTTTGATGATTTCTTGTAAAATAGTATCTAGGCTCTTTTTCATCATAGTTTTAGAAAGTCCAATAATCCTCAGATTATCTCTCCTAGATCTATTTTCCAAGTCTGTCGTTTTTGCAAGTAGATAATTCATGGTTTTTTCCAGTTTGTCATTTTTGTGTTTTGCTTGACTGATTCTTGCTGTCTCAATGAATCATTAGTTTCTATTTGTTCAGTTCTAATTTTTAAAGAATTATTTTCTTCATTAGCTTTTTACTTCTTTCTGTATATGTCCAATTGAGTTTTTAAATGTATTGTTTTGGTCTGTGGAATTTTTTTCCATTTCACTAATTTTTTTTTAGTGAATTATTTTCTTTTTCCAATTCACAGATCCTACTTTCTTGCGAGTTCTTTGTCTTTTCCAATTCACAAATCCTACTTTCTAGTGAATTCTTTATTTTTTCCAATTCACAATTCTTACTTTCCTGAGATTTTTTTACTTTTTCCAATTCGTATTTCAGGAAGTTGTTGCTCTCTTGTAAGGCTTCTCTTTCCTTTCCCCATTTATCTTCTAACTCTCTTTTGAGACTTTTAATGGTCTCTTCTATGAGAGCATCATGTAAAAGAGGACAGTCTGGTGCATGTTTGCTATTTGCTGTCTCTTCAGGTTTGCTGACCTGCTCTTTTTCTGCATAGAAGCTGTTGATCGTTCTTTTCATCTTTTTATTCATGTTTTAAAGCCTTTAGGGTATGCCTCCTAGGCAAGGGGGTTACCAGCTTCCTCTGCAGAACAGGAGAGATGTAAACCGGTTTCCGGCTCCGAGGTATGGGAGTGCTCTGAGTGAGAGTTTTCCCTTCCCCCAACAGGAGGTGGATTCAGCACTGGCCGAGCTATCGAAGTGCCCAGTTGGGCTGTGTGGGTTAGCGATTGCCCTAGGCTAGAGACTAAGGGGTGAAAGTGTCACTGCCCCAGGCCAGAGCCTCTTGTGGGGCTGTGGGTATTAGCAGCTGACCGCAAACCGCCGATTCTACCGGAATTCTGCCCAGCAGTCTCTGCCCCAACGTCTCTGCCTGACAAATCGGCCCTGCGAAAGCTCTATGGCCCCAAGCCGAGCCCCCCACTGCGCAGATTAGAGGCTAACCTGGGCTGTGCCCTCCTGCCGTGCAGGTTTGCAACTGCCCCAAGGAAAAGCCCCGTACTGTGGGTTGGGGCTGCGAGCTTGTGCTGAGATCTGTGCTTTCACTTTCGGTTTGAGGCTCTCCTCAGAACCTAATTTCTCTCCCAGTCTATGCTGATCTCCCCCCTAGCCCCAGAACAAACCTTTTTTGGCGAGACTGCAGATTTTCTTTGGCTGGTGAGTTGTTATACTTCTTATCTTTACGAATTGTAGCAGTCAAGACTATTTTTGAGGCTCGATATAATATTGATAAAGAGGGTAAGAGAAGAGCTTATAAAGTCGGGTGTGCCTTCTCCGCCATCTTGGCTCCGCCCCCCACTAATGCATTCTTGATGGAGTTGTGAACTAATCCAACCATTCTGGAGAGCAATTTGGAACTATACCCAAAGGACTATAAAACTGTACGTACCCTCTGGGAACTGATCCAGCAGTCTCACTATTCGGTCTGTATCCAACAAGATCATAAAAGAGGGAAAATGATCCACATGTGCAAAAGTGTTTGTAGTAGCCCTTTCTGTAGTGGCAAGGAATGGGAAATTGAATAGATGCCCATTTTTAGGGAATGACTGAATAAGTTGTGGTATATTGTTCTATAAGAAGTGAAGCACACTGATTTCAGAACACCCATTAAAAACTTACAAGAACTGGTGCTAAATGAAATGAGCAAATTCGAGAGCACATTGTACCCAGTAACAACAAGATCATGTAATGATCAACTGTGATGGATTTGGCTCTTTTCAACAATGCAGTGATTCAAGGTAATTCCAGTAGACTTTGTACAGAACATGTCATTTGCATCCAGAGAAGGAGAACTATGGAAACTGAATGTAGATAGAAGCATAGTATTTTTTCACCTTTTTTGGTTTGTTTGTTATTTTCTTTCTCATATTTTTTTCCTTTTGGTCTGATTTTTCTTGTACAACATGACAAATATAGAAATACACTTTAAAATTTGTATATATTTAACGAAATATATTTGTATATATTTAGTCTTAAATATAGGTATATTTAATTAACATATATTTTACATATGTAATTATCAGATTACTTGATGTTTGGGGGAAAGAAAAAGGAAAGAAGAAAAATCTGGAACATAAAGTCTTATAAAAATGAATGTTAAATGCTATCTTAATATGTATTTGAAAAAATAAAATGCTATTGAATTTTTTTTTAATTAAGTTACTTCATCTCTATAAGAAGAAAATTGTATATAGTCAAAACTAAGCTGGAAAATTCCTTAAAACATCAATATAGGCCAGCAAAATACTGTAATAATTGGGGCTAGGTTTGCTTTAGCAGAAAGCAATCTATATCTGAGAGCATATGGATCTGAGGTGACTGCTTTGGAAACAATTGAACATAATTTTTTTTCTCATATACCCAATTGAGCTGTTAATCAGAGTTAGAAACTCAGATTTATCTCCAAACAAAAGAAAATAAAAACAGGTAAAGACTTAATTGACTGGAAAATAAATGATTATAGGGAAAAAAATCTTGAAAGTGATTGACACATAAATGTGGTTATGTTAAAGGATGATTACACTTTACAAAACTATTTCTTCCTGCTTCATTACAAAGCAAGACAGGAAATAAGGAAGCCAAAAGGATTACAGCAGGAGTTTTCAAGGTGACCAATAATGCTAGGAAGGCCACTTAATGTTATTCTCTTTTTCCCCAATCTGGAGCTCCATATTAATTCTACCAGCCTTAGCAAAATGAAATAGAAATTTTAGATAAAAAAAGAAGTTCTAGAGTTACACTAAGTAGCAGGAAGAAAGTAGAGAGAAAAGATTAAACTATGAGAAAGTATGAAATTATCTATCTATTTCATATTCACTTTGGGGAATATACTCAGCAAATGGAATGGCAAAAATTCAGCATAATTGCTCACATTATTTAATCATTTTTCCTCTCTCTCTCTTCTTTAAAAACATTTTTGCCAAATATAAAAGAATGAATTTGTAAAATTACTTATGTCCAAAACAATTTATCATAGCCCCTAAATATGCTACTTTACCTAACTTCCTAATTTCTGAGTATGATACCACTGCTGTCTCAATCATCCTGGCTTAAAAATCTCAGTTCTCTCTCTCTTTTCATTCGGAAGATTTCTGGCAGGACTTTAGCCAAAGGATTAAAGCAGTTTTTGGCTTGCTATTGGGATAGAAAATTTGATGAATCAGGGCCCTACAAAAGGAGCAGACTGTCTTGCAGTGAGCTCTTCATTGGGGGGGCACATTTTAGAGCTGGAAAGGACCTTAGAAATCACCTAATCCAAACATGATAAAATGAAGACCCAAAGAGAGGAAATAACTTGTTCCAGAACATATAAGGAGTAGGTGGCAGAACTTAGATCCAAACCCAAGTCCTTTGTTTCCAAACATATTACTCTTTCTCTTGCACAATACTACACAAGTTGGATCTGTCAGAAACATAATAAAAGAGTCCCTGGTATTAGATGAGAGATTTATTGAACAAATGACCTTTAGGAGCCTTTGCAACTCAGAGTTTCTATATTTCTGTGATACTACTTTAAAAAAAAATAAAGAACAGAAAGATTGACCATGACGTAGGACTACAAAGGAATAGTTTAGTCTCGGATCCCTCACACTTTATGAGTCAGCCCAGAACTATCACATAACTGAGCCTCAGAACACCTGGGTTGCAATTCTCTTCCTAAGATTTTGAACCCTAGAGTAGAGATGAAGTAATCTAACAGCTCCTGAGTGTGTAAAAGGAACCTACTGTTCTCTCTTTGATTCAAGTACCTGATAAGGATAGATCCTTTGAGGAATGGGACCTCAGAATGATAGCTCTAATAAAAGATCTACAGAGGAGGGTAGATCTGAGACTCAGTCCAGCACTCATGAATCAGAACTGGTCACTAGATGCCCAAGGATGGATAGATGAAAAAATATAAAAAGCTATTATTATATTATTCCTGCTTGAGGCAAAAAACTCTCCCAAAAGGAGAATCACTCCAAAACACCTACAAGTACTACAACTACAAAGTAGATCCAAAAGAAGTCAAAGAAAAATATAACTTGTCCACAAAATCAATAAGAATTTCTAGAAGATATGATGTAATTTTTAAAAATTAATGTTATAAGTGAAATGAGAGTTTTAGGGGACAGGATTGCAAAAGAATTAAGAGTTATGGAGGAGAGACTTAGAAAGAGAATTAACTATTTAGCACAAGATATGCAAAATTCTATACAAAATGATAGATTCTTTGAAAATTAGAATGAGCCAAACAAAAGTTAATGATAGGAAACAAAAGATATTAAAACAAAATCAAAATTGATAAAATAAAAGAAAAGATTTGGTATAACAATAACAACTATTGTAGAAAATTTTTCAAAGAGAGATCATTTAAGAATCACTGGACTATCTGAAATCCATGACCCAAAAAGATTCTGGATATCATATCTCAAGAATCTTGAAAGAAAATTATCCAGAAATATTATAACAAGAGAGTAAAGTGAAAATAAAATCCAACAATCTCCTCCTAAAATAACACTTGAAATGAAAACTTCTAGGAATATCATAGCCCCAAATCCAGAACTTCCAGATCAAAGAAAAATTACTGTAAGCAGTCACAAAGAATTCAGGTACTTAGGTAAAAAGGTATACTTGAATCACACCATGGTACTTATGGCTGCACATGCTCAATGGTATAATGAAGTAATCATATTGAAGGATTTAAGGGCTGAGGGAGGGACTCTTGACTACAGAATGCACTCCATTTTTCACCAGCCATGTGGCTCTCCTGCCTCCTTCACTTCTCCACAGAAAGCCAAGGGACTCTGGCTGATCGTGAAGTCCTCCAGAGAGCTACCCTGGACATTACATTCTGGTACCCAATATGGGGTTTGAACCCATGACCTTGAGATTAAGAGTTTCATGCTCTACTGACTGAGCTAGCTGGCCTGCTACCCTAAGGAGCCAGTTAAGGTATCAGATTTATCAACTACTTCTATAAAGTAGGGATGCCACAGGATGATATTCCAAAAGATAAAAGATATAGTCAAGGTTGTACTGGGAAATCTTTAATAAATGGCTCCCTGAAAATGCCTGACATACTTTCAAGTGTAATCTGTACTATTTACATTTTCTCCCACAAGCCAAACTCTAATATGCACCATTTGGTGATTTCTAATTTAATAAATGGTTCTCACAAACTGGTAAAAGCTCATTCTAGCATATCCATGGATATCATTCTACAAATAAGAATAACCTACCTAGAAAAAATGAGTACACCTATAGGGGAAAAAATGGACCATCATTTAAAAAAACAAACTTCAAGGTTTCCTCATGAAAAGATCAGAGCAGAAACAGAACTTTGAAATACAAAAAGAAGGGTCAAGAGAAAAATAAAACTGTAAATACAAATGAATAATCAGAAAGGATTTTATAGAGATGAAGTATTTTTTCCACTGAAGGGGAGAATACAAAGGTTTGTTCAGAACTCTTATCACCTTGGAGTCATAGAATAAGTCAAATAAGACAAAGAAAGTAAAGATGGTTTTGTAATATTTTGAAAATGTTAAAACAAAAAAGAAAAGGGAGAAGGAAAAATATACAAAGTTTTTAAATGTTTGGGTGGAATGGAAGATTAATCTAACATAATTAGAGAGTACAAGTAGAAGTCTATACAAATGTGGAAGAGAAGATGAAGCAAGAATCACTTGAAAGTCATTTTCTTCTCTAAGAGATATTGATGCGAAAATTTTCAATAAAATAATAAATAAGTAAATTAAAGCTATATATTACAAGGATCATATACTATGATCATGTTTGATTTATGCCAAAAATGCAGGGCTGGTGCAGTATTAGGAAAATTATTAGCATAATTGACTGTATCTATAACAAAACCAACAGAAATCATATGATTATCTTAACAGATGCAGAAAAAAAGCTTTTGACAAATTATGGCACCTTCTCCTATAAAAACACTGAGAACATTGGTATAAGTGGAATTTATACCCTATAAGTAGCATCTATCTGAAATCATCAGCAAGCATTGTCTGTAACAGGGACATGTTAGAAATCTTTCCATTAATATCAGAAGTGAAGCAAGGCTATCTACATCACTCACTGTATTCAACTCTGACATACCACCTCATACTTAAAAAAAAAAATTCAGAGGATGGGGGTGGAGGAAGGAAATATTTGTTAAAAATATTTTGTACCAAAAAATTCTTTTTTGTGTGTGGTGGCAAAGAATTGGGCATTGAGGGAATATCCATCAATTGGGGAATGACTGAGCAAGTTGTGGTATATGATTATAGTGGAATACTATTTTGCTGTAACAAATGATGAACAGGATGATTTCAGAAAAACCTGGAAAATTTTATATGAATGGATGAAAAGTGAAGTAAGCTGAACCCGGAGAACAATACATACAGTAATAGCAATATTATACAATAATCAACTGTGGAAGGCTTAACTATTCTCAGCAATGCAATGATTCAAGACAATTCCAAAGGACTCATAAAAACAAATGCTCTCTACCTCCAGAGAAAGAAATGATGGTGTTTGAATGTAAATTGAAGTATAATATTTTTCACTTTCTTTTTTCTTGATTTTGTTTTAGTCTGTGTTTTCTTTCACAATATGACTAATATGGAAATGTTTTTCATGAGTGTACATGTATAATCTATACAAAGTTGTTTACTGCATCAGAGAGAGGCAGGGAAGGAAGGAAAAGAATTTGGAACTTAAAATAAAAAATGTTAAAAATTGTTTTCACATGCAATTGGGAAAATAAAATATTAGAAAAAAGTAAGTTATTTTCATCTGAACTGATCAAAGGAGTTTAGGACATATATACATATACACACACAGAGAGGTGTAGAAAATTCATCTAACAGAAAAGCAAGATGAAGGGAAAAGGAGGAAAAAAGAAGAGCAGATTCAGGAAGGAAGAGTCATAGGCAAAAGCAACAACAAAAACCTTAAACTTAGAATCACAAGAAGCAGAATAAGAAGAAAGAAAGATTCAAAAACTATGATAATGGAAAAAGTAAAATATAATAGGATTGAGAAATTAAAAAATTAATAATCATAAATGTGAATAGACCCAATATGTTGCTTATAAGAAACACACTTGAAATATAACAACTTACAAAAAGTTTAGAGAAAGAGAACATTAATTGGCCTTATTAGCACTACTGATCACCCTGAAAACTCCTGTTATGGTCCCTTTTACTTCCTTCTTTCCTACTTTACTTTGTAATAAAGCAAGAAGAAAGTTGTGTAATAGTATAATCATCCTTTAACAACCATATGTAAGGGTGGCAACGATTATTTTAGATAAAGCAGCAGCAAAAATAAATCTTACAAAAAGAAAGCAACAGGAAATCAACATTTTCCTGCAATGTGCTATAAACAATGAATGCATTTCAAGTATTTTTTTTCTTTTCTTTTTTTTTTATTTAATAGCCTTTTATTTACAGGATATACACATGGGTAACTTTACAGGATTAACAATTGCCAAACCTCTTGTTCCAATTTTTCATCTCTTACCCCTCCTCCCACCCCCTCCCCTAGATGGTAGGATGACCAGTAGATGTTAAATATATTAAAATATAACTTAGATACACAATAAGTATACATGACCAAAACATTATTTTGCTGTACAAAAAGAATCAGACTCTGAATTATTGTACAATTAGCTTGTGAAGGAAATCAAAAATGCATGTGTGCATAAATATAGGGATTGGGAATTCAATGTAATGGTTTTTAGTCATCTCCCAGAGTTCTTTTTCTGGGCATAGCTAGTTCAGTTCATTACTGCTCCAAGAAATGATTTGGTTGATCTCGTTGCTGAGGATGGCCTGGTCCATCAGAACTGGTCATCATATAGTATTGTTGTTGAAGTATATAATGATCTCCTGGTCCTGCTCATTTCACTCAGCATCAGTTCGTGTAAGTCTCTCCAGGCCTTTCTGAAATCATCCTGTTGGTCATTTCTTACAGAACAGTAATATTCCATAATATTCATATACCACAATTTATTCAGCCATTCTCCAACTGATGGACATCCATTCAGTTTCCAGTTTCTAGCCACTACAAAAGGGCTGCCACAAACATTCGTGCACATACAGGTCCCTTTCCCTTCTTTATAATCTCTTTGGGATATAATCCCAGTAGTAACACTCTGGATCAAAGGGTATGCACAGTTTGATAACTTTTTGAGCATAGTTCCAAACTACTCTCCAAAATGGTTGGATTCGTTCACAACTCCACCAACAATGCATCAATGTCCCAGTTTTCCGCATCCCCTCCAACAATCATCATTATTTTTTCCTGTCATCTTAGCCAATCTGACAGGGTGTAGTGGTATCTTAAGAGTTGTCTTAATTTGCATTTCTCTGATTAATAATGACTTGGAGCATCTTTTCATATTGACTAGAAATAGTTTCAATTTCTTCATCTGAGAATTGTCTGTTCATATCCTTTGACCATTTTTCAATTGGAGAATGGCTTGATTTTTTATAAATTAGAGTTAATTCTTTATATATTTTGGAAATGAGGCCTTTATCAGAACCTTTGACTGTAAAAATATTTTCCCAGTTTATTGCTTCCTTCTAATCTTGTCTGCATTAGTTTTGTTTGTGCAAAAACTTTTCAGTTTGAGTACAATCGAAATTTTCTATTTTGTGATCAGTAATGATCTCTAGTTCTGCTTGGTCATAAAGATCTTCCCTTCCACAGGTCTGAGAGGTAAACTATCCTATGTTCCTCTAATTTATTAATAATTTCATTCTTTATGCCTAGGTCATGAATCCATTTTGACCTTATCTTGGTGTACTGGCGTTAAGTATGGATCAATGCCTAGTTTCTGCCATATTAGTTTCCAATTTTCCAGCAATTTTATCAAACAGTAAGTTCTTATCCCAAAAGCTGGGATCTTTGGGTTTGTCAAAGACTAGGTTGCTATATTTGTTGACTGTTTTATCCTTGAACCTAATCTATTCCACTGATCAACTAATCTATTCCTTAGCCAATACCAAATAGTTTTGGTAACTGCTGCTCTATAATATAATTTTAGATCTGGTACAGCTAAGCCACCATCATTTTGATTTTTTTCATTAATTCCTTGAAATTCTTGACCTTTTGTTTTCCATATGAACTTTGTTGTTATTTTTCTAGGTCATTAAAATAGTTTTTTGGGAGTCTGATTGGTATAGCGCTAAATAAATAGATTAGTTCATGTAATATTATCATCTTTATTATATTTGCTCGCCCTATCCAAGAGCATTTAATATTTTTCCAATTGGTTAGATCAGACTTAATTTGTGTGAAAAGTGGTCTGTAATTTTGCTCATAAAGTTTCTGATTTTCCCTTGGCAGATAGATTCCTAAATATTTTATATTATCAGTAGTTACTTTAAATGGAATTTCTCTTTGTAACTCTGACTGTTGGATTTTGTTAGTGATATATAAGAATGCTGATGACTTATGTGGGTTTATTTTATAACCAGCAACTTTGCTAAAGTTGTGGATTATTTCTAATAACTTTTTAGCAGAATCTCTGGGGTTCTCTAAGTATACCATCATGTCATCGGCAAAGAGTGATAATTTGGCTTCCTCATTGCCTATTCTTATTCCTTTAATCTCTTTCTCAGCTCTTATTGCTTATAGCTAGTGTTTCTAATACAATATTAAATAGTAACGATGATAGTGGGCAACCTTGTTTCCTCCAGATCTTATTGGGAATGGTTGCAGTTTGTCTCCATTACATATGATGCTTACTGATGGTTTTAAATAGATGCTGCTGATTATTTTAAGGAAAAGTCCATTTATTCCTATACTCTCAAGTGTTTTTAATAGGAATGGATGTTGGATTTTATCAAATGCTTTTCTGCATCTATTGAGATGATCATATGGTTTTTGTTAATTTGGTTATTAACATGGCCAATTATATTGATAGTTTTCTAATATTGAACCAGCCCTGCATTCCTGGTATAAATCCTACTTGATCATAGTGTATTATCTTGGAGATGATTTTCTGTAGTCTTTTTGCTAATATCTTATTTAAGATTTTAGCACCAATATTCATTAGGGAGATTGGTCTATAATTTTCTTTCTCTGTTTTCAGCCTACCTGGTTTAGGTATCAGTACCATGTCTGTGTCATAGAAGGAATTTGGTAGGACTCCTTCATTCCTATTTTATCAAATAATTTATATAGCATTGGGCCAATTGTTCTTTAAATGTTTGGTAAAATTCACATGTAATCCATCTGGTCCTGGGGATTTTTCTTAGGGAGTTGTTTATTTGCCTGTTCTATTTCTTTTTCTGAAATGGGACTATTCAAGCAATTACTTCCTCCTCTGTTAGTCTGGGAAGTCTGTATTTTTGGGTAGTCATCCATTTCACTTAGGTTATCAAATTTATTGGCATAAAGTTGAGCAAAATAACTCCTTATTATTTCTCTAATTTCCTCTTCATTGGTGGAAAGTTCTCCTTTTCATTTTTAGACTACTAATTTCATTTTCCTCCCTCCTTTTTCTAATCAGATTTACCAAAGGCTTATCTATTTTATTGGCTTTTTCATAGAACCAACTCTTAGTTTTATTAATTAGTTCAATAGTTTTTTTACTTTCAATATTTTTAATTTCTCCTTTTAATTTTAGAATTTCCAATTTAGTATTTGATTGGGGGTTTTAATTTGGTCTTTTTTTAGTTTTTTTAGTTGCAAGCCCAATTCATTAATCTTTTCTTTCTCTGTTTTATTCAAGTAAGCCTCTAAGGATATAAAATTCCCTCTTATTACGCTTTGGCTGCATCCCACAAATTTTGGTATGATGTCTCATCATTGTCATTATCTTGAGTGAAATTATTAATTGTATCTATAATTTGCTGCTTCACCAATCATTCTTTAAGATGAGATTGTTTAGTTTCCAATTACTTTTTGGTCTATTTCCCCCTAACTTTTTGTTGAATGTAGTTTTTATTGCATCATGATCTGAGAAGAAAGCATTTACTATTTCTGCTTTCTTGCATTTAATTTTGAGGTCTTTATGTCCTAATATATGGTCAATTTTTGAATAGGTTCCATGAACTGCTGAGAAGAAAGTATATTCCTTCTATCTCCATTCAATTTTCTCCAAAGATCCAACATACCTAATTTTTCTAATATTCTATTTACTTCTTTAATTTCTTTCTTATTTGCTTTGTGGTTTGATTTGTCTAATTCTGAGAGTGCAAGGTTGAGATCTCCTACTATTACAGTTTTGTTGTCTATTTCTTCTTGCAATCTCTTAACTTCTCCTTTAGGAAGTTGAGTGCCATACCACTTGGTGCATATATGTTTAATATTGATATTGCTTCGTTGTTTATGCTACCCTTTAGCAGGATGTAGTTACCTTCCTTATCTCTTTTAATTAGATCAATTTTTACTTTTGTTGATCTGAGATAAGGATGGCTACTCTTTTTGACTTCACCTGAAGCATAATAGATTTTGCACCAGCCTTTTACTTTTACTCTATATGTATCCCCTGCTTTAAATGTGTTTCTTGTAAACAACATATTGTAGGGTTCTGACTTTTTGATCCAGTCTGCTATCTGCCTCCTCTTTTATGGGAGTTCATCCCATTCACATTTATGGTTAGAATTACTAAATCTGTATTTCCTGCCATCCTAATAACCTCCAGATTGTGCTTTTACTTATTCTTGCCTCCCCAACCCTCTTTCCCCTTTCAAACTTATGTACCCCTCTTGTATCACGATACTTATCCTCTTTATAATCCCTCCCTCCCCCTTTGAGTTTTCCCCTTCCTTCCCTTATTACTCTTTTCTTTTCCTTTTCCTCTCCCGTTTTAATGGTGAGAGAGAATTTTCTGTAAAACAAATGTCAATTATTTTTTCTTTGAGCCAACTCTGATGAGGTAAGATTCACACAATGTTCCTCCCCTCTCTAAATTCCCTCAGATATGATAAGTTTCCTTTGCCTCTTTGTGGGATGTGGTTTCCCTCTTTTTATTCCTCCTTCCCACCTTATTCTGCCATCATCCTTTTTCCATATCTACTCCCCTTTTTTATGTTATATCAGTAAAATCAAATTATACATGTATTCTTTTTGTATATCCACAACAGAAATGCAATTCTCAAGAGTTATTTTTACCTTTTCTGCATCTCTTGAGTTCTATTCTTGGAGATCAAATTTTTTGTTTAGTTCTGGTTTTTTCTTCAGAAACAAATGGAATTCATTTGTTTCATTAAGCTCCATCTTCTTCCCTGGAAGAAAATGCTCACTTAGCTGGGTAGTTTATTCTTGGCTGCATCTCAAGTTCTTGTGCCTTTCGGAATATCATATTCAGGCCCTTCTTTCCTTTAATGTAGAGGCAGCCAGATCTTGGAGTGATCCTTATTGTGGCACCTCGGTATTTAAATGTTTTTTTTTGGCTGCTTGTAAAATTTTTCCTTAATCTGATAGTTCTGAAATTTGGCCACAATATTCCTTGGGGTTTTTATTTTAGGGTTTCTTTCAGAAGGTGTTCATGAATTCTTTCAATGCCTATTTTACCTTCTGATTCTATTACATCTGGCAGTTCTCTTTGATGATTTCTTGTAAAATAGTATCTAGGCTCTTTTTTTCATCATAGTTTTCAGAAGTCCAATAATCCTCAGATTATCTCTCCTAGATCTATTTTTCCAAGTCTGTCGTTTTTGAAGTAGATAATTCAGTGGTTTTTTCCAGTTTGTCATTTTTTGTTTTGCTTGACTGATTCTTGCTGTCTCAATGAATCATTAGTTTCAATTTGTTCAGTTCCTAATTTTTAAAGAATTATTTTCTTCATTAGCTTTTTTACTTCTTTCTGTATATGTCCAATTGAGTTTTGAATGTATTGTTTTGTTTGGAATTTTTTCCATTTCACTAATTTTTTTAGTGAATTATTTTCTTTTTCAATTCACAGATCCTACTTTCTTCGTGTTCTTTGTCTTTTCCAATTCACGGATCCTACTTTCTTGAGAGTTCTTTGTCTTTTCCCATTCACAAATCCTACTTTCTAGTGAATTCTTTATTTTTCCAATTGTATTTCTGGAAGTTGTTGCTCTCTTGTAAGAGCTTCTCTTTCCTTTCCCCATTTATCTTCTAACTCTCTTTTGAGATTTTTAATGAGTCTCTTCTATGAGAGCATTATGTAAGGAGGACAGTCTGATGCATTTTTGCTGTTTGAGGTCTCTTCAGGTTTGCTGCCCTGTCTTTTTCTGCATAGAAGCTGTCGATGTTCTTTTCATCTTTTATTCATGTTTTAAAGCCTTTAGGGTAGGTCTCCTAGGCTAGGGGTTACCAGCTTCTCTGCAGAGCAGGGAAAGATGTAAACCAGTTTCCGGCTCCAAGGTATGGGGAGTGCTCTGAGTGAGGTTTTCCCTTCCCCAACAGGAAGTGGATTCAGCACTGGCCGAGCTATCAAACTGCTTAGTAGGGCTGAGTGGATTACTCGATGCCCCTAGGCTAGAGACAAAGGGGTGAAAGTGTCACTGCCCCAGGCCAGAGCCTCTTGTGGTACTGTGAGTATTGCAGCTGACCTGAACCGCAGACTGCAGACGCCACACAACTCTGCCCAGCGTCTCTGCCTGATGCAAATCGCCCTGGAAAAGCTCTATGGCCCCAAGCACGAGCTCCCACTCGCAGATTGGAGGCTAACCCAGGCTCGTCCTCCTGCTGTGCAGGATCACAACTGACCCCAAGGAAAAGCCCGTGACTGCGGGTTGGGGTTCTAGGCTTGTGCTGAGATCTGTGCCTTCACCCTCGGTTTGAGACTCTCCTCGAACCTAATTCTCTCCAGTCTGCTTGATCTCCCCCCTGGCCCCGGCACCAACCTTTTTGCGAGACTGCAGATTTTCTTTGGCGGTGAGTTGTTCTACTTCTTATCTTTACAAATTGTAGCAGTCAAGACTATTTTGAGGCTCGATATAATATTGATAAAGAGGGTAAGAGAAGAGTTTAGAAAGTCGCGTGTGTCTTCTCCGCCATCTTGGCTCCGCCCCCCTGCATTTCAAGTATTGACATATAGATATCAAAAGGAATAGCATCTAATTACATTTTTTAAAGCTAAATAAAATATAGAAAGAAATAGAGGGTAAAAAGCATAATGGAGGGCCTTAGTATACCCCTGTTAGATTTAGACAACTCTTATTTTTTAAAAAGTGAGAAAGAAGTAAAGGACTTTAATGTCTACTTGGCTGTTTCTCTGCCTCTTACCAATACCTTAAAAAAAAAAAAAAAAAAAACACCTCACTTTATCTGAACATTATCATGAGTTATCATCCTACATATTTTCTTATTTTGTGACTAAATTCCTTGATAATGATGTCTACTTGCATCCTCTTCTCCTCATACTCTGTTTTAAATTGTCTGCATTCTGTCTTCTGACCTCACCATTCCCCTGAATCTCCAATATCTTTGACCCTTTTCTCTTCTCCTTCTATATTATCTTGCTTGAGGATCTCATTGCATCCAAAAATTTATTTGTCATCACTATGCCAGTGATTCCCAAATCTATTTATCCAGCCTTGAGCCCTCAAAATTTCTGACAACATATTACCAATTACCTATTAGTTACCTTGAACTAGATATCCTATAGAAACCTATGAATAATGTATTCAGAATAGAACTCATCTTCCCCCTTCAACCCTCCAGTCTTTTAAGCCTCCATAATATTCTAAGAGTACAACCATCCTTCCAGTCATTTATCTTTATAATTTAAGTATTATTTTTGACTGTTCATTCTCTTTCATGCTCCACATTCAATGAGGTTTTAAATCCTATCAAGTCTGTGGTCTCAAAATCTCTCAATAATGTTTCCTTCTTTCTTCCAACACAACAACCCTGGTTGTTGGCCCTCAACATCTTATGCCTGGACCATTGCATGGGCTTTTTCTGATCTCCCTGCCTCAAATTTCTCCCTCTCCAATCCAATCACTAACCAGCTGTGTATTCAATGTAGATGTATCCATGTCATCTCCAAACTCAATAAACTCCTGTTATTACATTACTTCCAAGATCAAATATAAAATTCTGTTTATTTTATAAAGTCCTTCATAACTTGGCACCTTGCTACTTTTCCAGAAATATACCTTACTCCTCTCCAAATACTTTGTGGTCCAGGGATATCGCATCCTTGCTGCTCCTTGCACAAGAGATCCTAATCTCCTAACTGTGCACTTTTGCTGGCACTTCCTAATACTTGAAACATTCTTTCTCCTCATTTCTACTTCCTAGCTCCTCTGGCTTCTTTCAAGACTGTTTAAAAAAATTTCCTGTCACCCCTCCATTTATTAATCCCACTTTTCAATGGGATTACTTCCCATTTGCACTGTTCATATCTTGCTTTATACATCAATTTTTGCATGCTATCTCTCCCAGCAGAATAAGGGCTCCTTGAAGACAGGGATAGGATTGTTTGTATCTCCAGTTTTTGCACAGTGCCTTATATGTTGCCAGGGCTTAATAAATGTTTTTTGTCTGAATATCATGCGCTTATTACTTCATTATAATAGACATCATGATTATCACATGATTAGGAGTGGAATGGGGGAAATAATACTTCAATAGATATATAGTTTGGATGGTGAAAAAATATGTGTAAATGTATGCACATGCTAGACTGTAGCAGTACAGAGGTAGCAGAGTTGTCTAAAAACCAAATAAGACATTTGGATAGTAAATGCTACAAGAATGCAGAGGAAGAAGTTGATCACTATGGTTTGGAGCCATCCAGAAAAAAAATTCAGAAAGGAAATAGTTTTGGACCTGAACTTCGAAGGACACAGATTTTGCAGATTTTAGAGTATGTCAGCTGGAAGAAATCTTTCAAGATCAAATTCAAATGCCTCATTTTTCAGATGAAGCACAGACAAATGAGATAGATAACTTGTGTGATCAAAATCACAAAGCTACTGAATAGCAGAATTAGGACTAGCACTTATATCCTTTGACCCCTCATTAAGTATACCTTCCCTTACATGATTTTTCTTTCTCTTACATGGTACATATCAAATCATGTTTCCCACTTGATAATGCCATATAAAATTCTGTTATAATAAAGCCTATGGTCCTATCTCTAATATTTTAAAGAAATCTCACTAAATATAAAATACCCTGATAAAAAAAAGCTATATAGCTTTATTATTTAAATCCCCCAAATAACATCATCTTTAAAATCCATTTCTGCTACTTACAATAAGAAGAAAGCTTAAGGCTAGTTTTCATCTATTTGTTTTCAGCTATTTATACAATGTTGAAGATCCAATTTCCTGAGTTTAAAAATAATACCAAATTTTCATTTTAAAGTATCTTGTCTTTGAGAACACAGATTTTACAAGTTGGTAGAGAGGAAGAGGAGGGACTTCCAAACAACAGTAAGGATCTCCAGATCACTCTTTCTAGGATTGTTTAAATTTCCAATCCCCAGATACTATCTTATTTGTCTTCCCAACAGCCCTGTGAGATAGAGAAGTATTACTGTCCATTTTACAGATGGCATACCTGAGACTCAAAGAGCTTGTATACTTTTCCCCAAGATTATATAGACAGTCAGTTGCTAAGTCTGAAAAAGTCTTTAGATTCCAATTTCAAATTAACTGCTCTTTTGGCTACAGCACTCAATCAAATTAATCAATAAACATTATTACATGCCACAATAAACATTTATTATGTGTAAGGCACTGCGCTTAGAACTGGGGATACAATAAAAGGCAAATGACACTTCCTCCTCTCAAGGAGCTCACTGTCTAATTGAGGCAGTAGGGAACATCAATCAAATGTTAGAAATAATCAAATCAAATAAAACTTAATGACTACTATTAACACTTAAAGAAATAAACTTCTCTTATTATGAAACTAGGATAATTTTTTAAAGTTAGCTAATATAAAAAAAACTAAGATGAATGAGGTATTACTATATCTCATGACACTTTTCTTTGAAAAGCATCAGACTTGCCACAGATTTGCGAAGGGCTAACCCATTGAGAGCACTTAGACTTGTCCTGTTAGGTCTCATAACTGGAGGCATTAGGTAGAAACTGCCAAGAGGTCAATGTAGTAGGCTTGGTAGAATAGTAATGATTAGAGCTATTCAAAAGCAGAATGGGCTATTTCAGGAGACAAGGGGGTGTCTCCCACTAAGGGTCTTCAAGTAAAGTTGTTCAGAGATTTTATAAATGTGATTCTTTAGTTGTGGTTTACATTAGTTGAACTCAAAAGTCCTATCTGACTCTGAGTGTCCATTATTCTGTGATAATTCTGAGATGGTATCTGAAATTACAGAAGATTCCTTGTTTAGCCTTTTTTCCCTGTCACTGAAAGAAAAAAAGATACATTCTTAGAATTACTTCTAAAACATATTTAAAAAGTTTGAAATAATGCATGTGTGTGTAGCCACAGTAAAAGCAACAACTAGGTAAACAACCTATTTCTTATAACTGGGCCCATATCTGACAATAGGCAGTTATTTAAAAAGATTAATATAATCAGGGGCCTCTGGGTGGCACCATAGCGCATAGAGTACTGGTCCTGGAGTAATTTTCCTGGGTTCAAATCTGGCCTCAGACACTAGCTGTGAGACCCTTGGCAGGTCACTTACTCATTTGCCTCAGTTCCTTTTCTGTTAATAGGTGTTGGAGAAGGAAATGGCAAACCACTTCAGTATCTTTGCCAAAAAAATTCCAAATAGGATCACAAAGTAGTGGACATAACTGAAATGACTTAATAACAGCAACAAATGTAGCCATGTCATTCTTTGCTTCTCTATACAATACTAAGTATCTTTTCGCTCTCTATACAAAAAAAAAATGAAACTACCAAGAGACCAACTTGTATTGAGTTGCAATTCAGTGAGCTTTCCTGATCTGGTTGACCAGAGTTGTAATTGTACTTTGCAAATATTTAACAACTTCCCGTAGATTGCTTGTATTTAAGATATATGGATGACTTATTATCTCTTCTTTAGCTAGAAAAAGTTTGAGAATTTCCAATATATCACCAAATTGTGCTTTTGTTAGAGCCAGTGAAACCAAAGAGCCTCAGAAATCATTGTCAGGGAAAATGGGAAAAGCTTGTTATATAATTATAAAATTTTACTAGTTCTAATTTAGCTTCTATCATAAAAACATAATGTTTTAATTGGTCTTAAAATATGATGAAGGTGAGGAAAATCATGTTATGAATCATGATTGAGGGTAGGAAGGAAGGAGGAAGTCATTCATATACCATAACTTATTCAGCCATTCTCCAACTAATGGGCATTCATTCAGTTTCCAGTTCCTTGCCATTACAAAAAAAGGTTGCTATAAACAATTTTTCCACATATGGGTCCTTTTCCCTTTTTTATGATCTCTTTAGGATACAGAGCCAGTAGAGAAACTACTAAAAGTATGCATAGTATGATAGCCTTTTGGGCATAGTTCCAAATTGCTCTCCAGAATGGTTGGATCAGTTCACAACTTCACCAACAATATATCAATGTCCCAGTTATCCCACATCCCCTCCAACATTCATCATTATCTTTTTTGTCATATTAGCCAATCTGAGAAGTGTGTATTAGTATCTCAAAGTTGTCTTAATTAGCATTTTGCTGATCAATATTGATTTAGAGAATTTTCTCATATAACTCGAAATGATTTTAATTTCTTCATCTGAAAATTGTCCATTCAAATCTTTGACCGTTTATCAATTAGAGAATGGCTTTTATATATTTGAGACAATTCTTTATATATTTTAAGGATGATACTTTTAACAGAACTCTTGGATATAAAACATTTTCCCCAGCTTACTGCTTCTCTTCTTAGCTTTTCTGCATTGGTTTTGTTTCTACAATAACTTTTTAACTTAATATAAACAAAATTATCCATTTGGCATTTCATAATGTACTCTAGTTCTTCTTTGTCCACAAATTACTTCCTTCTCCATAGATCTGAGAGGTAGACAATCCTGTATTCTTCTAATTTGCTTATGGTATCACCCTTTTTGTCTAAATCATGAACCCATTTTGATTTTATTTTGGTATAGGGTGCAGGTGTTGGTCAATGCTTAATTTCTGCCATACTATTTTCCAATTTTCCCAGCAGTTTTGTGTCAAATAATGAGTTTGTATCCCAGAAGCTGTGTCTTTAGGTTTATCAAGCATTAGATTACTATAGTCATTGACTAGTGTGTCTTGTGAACTTAACCTATTCCATGATCCACTAGTCTATATCTTAGCCTGTACCAAATGGTTTTGATGACTACTGCTTTATAGTATAGTTTTAGACATGGTACAGCTACGCCATCTCCACTAGCATTTTTTCCATTAATTCCATTGAAATTCTTGACCTTTTATTCTTTCAGATAAACTTTGTTATTATTTTTTCTTGCTCTGTAAAATAATTTCTTGGGGGTTTGATTGTTATGGCAATGAATAAATAGATTAATTTAGGTAGAATTGTCATTTTATACTAGCTCAGCTTATCCATGAACACTTGATATTTTCCCAGTTGTTTAGATATGACTTTGTGTGGAAAGTGTTTTGTAATTGTGTTCGTATAGTTCCTGACCTTGTTTTAGCAGGTAAACTCCCACTTATTATATTACCTACAGTAATTTAATTTTTTTAAAATAACTTTTTATTGACAGAACCCATGCCAGGGTAATTTTTTACAACATTATCCCTCGCACTCACTTCTGTTCCTATTTTTCCCCTCCCTCCCTCTGTCCCCTCCCCCAGATGGCAAGCAGTCCTATACATGTTAAATAGGTTACAGTAGATCTTAGATACAATATATGTGTGCAGGACCCCATCCCCCACTCCCACCCCCATGCTTAATTAAAAAAGAGCTTTTCTGAAGTTCTTGAAAAAATATCTTCTTCTGGAAATTTGTTACACTCCAAATATTTTAGGTTTTGTCATTCCAAAACCCATTTAGAGGATTAATCTAGTGTTGATCTGAGAGAAGCCAGGAAGAACAAAGACAAAGACCAGTCTAATCTCTGCCATCTTAGCTCTATCTCCCGAATGTTAACTCTTTCATATATTATTTGTATATCCTTGGAAATGGCTTCATCACTTTAGGCCTAAATTTCTTCATCGAAAAAAATGGGGTGGGGAAGAATTAAAAAAATTTCTGAGATTCTTTCAGCTCCAATTTCTACAAACTACACAGAAAATAAGATTAATAGAATGTCTGCTGAAACTTATTGTAAAAGTCTAGTGTATGAGACAAATAATTGTACTTCCGTGATAGATAAACTGCCATTTTATCTGAATTTTTTTGGCACTCCTTGAAACAAAAAAAAATTAAACCAGAAAATATTTGTGGGTTTTGTGTATAGTCAGAAACTTACCTGCAATGCAAACCAGCAGAGTTAATGTTCAAGAGAAAATACATGATATGAACACTATTTATGCCCAAAGTACTTGACTAAGTTGATTATATTCCTTTGGACTTCTATTCCAGGTTTACAGAATGTTTGGAAAGACCCAAATAAGCCAAATCATCTTGGCGAACTTTTAAGTAACTTGGAAGAAGATAGCAAAAAAATTAAAATGGAAGAGATCCATCAAAGTATCTGTGGCATTAAACTAGCCAGCACATTTGGACTCCAATAGCATAATCCTTAGTGTACTTCATGAGAAAACAGACATTAAAGAAAATAGACAGGCAGAGACTCTTTTTTTGTAATTAAATTTTTTCATTGAAGCTTTTCATTTTCAAAACATAAGCAAGGATAATTTTTCAACACTGATCCTTGCAAAACCTTGTGTTCCAATTCCCCCCCCCCTTCCCCTACAACCTCCCTTCGATGACAAGTATTCCAATATATGTTAAACATGGTAAAAATATATGTAAATCAAATATAGGCATATATATTTATACAATTACCTTATTGCTAGTCAACAAGTTAAATTGTTATGGGCCAGAACTCTATTTAAAACAAGGATTCTTAGAAGGTGCTAACTCAGCACATGTACTTAGTATTTAATACAGGTCTACAAGATTCATACCTATGATGATGTAATTATAATAGAGTGTATAACAGCCAGCATGACACAGAGACAAATTCATTCTATCATCTACCTTTGTGGTGGCTGGCCTCCTGCACTTCCCCCACTGAGACCAAGGCCAGTCTGAAAGGCTCTCCAGAAAGCTGCCCAGCACCAGGCAAGGAGACAATAAAGAATTTGAACTTTAACACCTGGCTGTTCTCATGGTGATCAATCTACTGAAACAAAGGCTGCCCCAAATACCTCCAGAAAACCAAACAAGAACACTACAGAAAATCTGATCAAAAGGAAGAAAATGAGAAAGAAAAGAAATTCAATCAAACAACAATAGAAGTGAAAATGCTATGTTGTGATCCATACTCAGTTCCCACAGTCCTCTCTCTGGATGTAGATGGCTTCTTCTTCACAAGATCATTGGACCTGGCCTGAATCATCTCATTGTTGAAAAAAGCCATGTCCATCAGAATTGATCATCACATAATCTTGCTGTTGCTATATACAATAATCTCCTGGTTCTATTCATTTCAATTAGCGTCAGTTCATATAAGTCTCTCCAAGCCTCTCTAAAATCATCCTGCTGTTGATAGTTTGTTATAGAGCAATAATGTTCCATAACATTAATATACCATAACTTATTCAGCCATTGTCCAACTGGTGAGCATCCAATCAGTTTCCAGTTTCTTGTCACTACAAAAAGAGCTGTCACAAATATTTTTGAACATGTGGGTCCCTTTTCCCCCTTCAAGATCTCTTTGGAATCTAAGCCCAATAGAGACACTGCTGGATCAAAGGGTATGCATAGTTTGATAACTTTTTGAGCATAGTTCCAAATTGCTCTCAAGAATAGTTGTCACTTCACAACTCCACCAACAATACATTAATGTCCCAGTTTTCCCACATCCCCTCCAACAGTCAACATATTTTTCCTGTCATCTTAGCCAATATGAGAGGTATATAGTGGCACCTCAGAGTTGTCTTAATTTCCCTTTCTCTGATCAATATTAATTTAGTGGATTTTCTCATATAACTAGAAATGGTTTTAATTTCTTCATCTAAAAATTGTCTATTCACATTTTTGACCATTTATCAGTTGGAGAATGGCTTTTATTCTTATAAATTTGAGACAATTCTTTATATATTTTAGGGATGAGGCCTTTAACAGAACCCTTGGATGTAAAGATTTTTTCCGAGTTTTCTGCTTCCCTTCTAATCTTGTTTGCATTGGTTTTGTTTGTACAAAAAGCCATTAATTTAATATAATCAAAATTATTCATTCTATTTTTCATACTGTACACTAGTTCTTTTTTGGCTATAAATTCCTTCCTTCTCCACGGATCTGCTATCTTCTTCCAATACTTAAAACTTCTCAAGATGATTTGGCTTAATTGGGTCTCTTTCCAAACATTCTGTAAACCTGGAATGGAAACTCAAAGGAACACTATCTTTTGCTCTTCTAATTTACTTATAGTATCACTCTGTATATCTAAATCATGAATGCATTTTGACTTTATCTTGCTATAGGGTGGTAGGTGTTAGTCAGTGCTTAATTTCTGCCATGCTATTTTTCAATTTTCCCAATATTTTTTGTCAGATTGTGAATTCTTATCCCAGAAACTGGGATCTTAGGATTTATCAAACACTAAATTATTATAGGTATAGACTATTATGTCTTATGAATCTAATCTATTGCACTGAACAACAATTCTATTTCTTAGCCAGGCCAAATGGTTTTGATGACCACTGCTTTATAATGTAGTTTTAGGTCTGGTACAACTAGACCATCTTCATTTGCATTTTTCCATAATTCCATTGAAATTTTTGACCTTTTGTTCTTCCAGATGAAGTTTGTTATTATTTTTTCTAGCTCTATAAAGTAGTTTCTTGGCAATTTGTTTGGTATGGTGGATTAATTTAAGTATAATTGTCATTTTTATTATATTAGCTCAACCTCCCCGTGTGCACTTGATGTTCTTCTAATTGTTTAGATCTCACTTTATCTGTGTAGAAAGTGTTTTATAATTGTGTTCATATAATTTCTGACTTTGTATGGGTAGAGAGACTCACAAATATTTTATATTATCTACAGTTATTTTAAAATCGACTTCTCTTTCTATCTCTTGCTGTTGGACTTTGTGAGTAACAAATAAAAATACTAATGATTTATGTGGATTTATTTTGTATTCTGCAACTTTGCTAAAGTTGTGAATTGTTTCTAGTAGATTTTTACTTCATTGTCTAGGGTTCTCTAAAGATACCATCATATCATTTGCAAAAAGTGATCATTTGAGTTCCTCATTAATTACTCTAATTCCTTTAATTTCTTTTTTTTACCCCTTTTATTGATAAAACTAACATTTCTAATATAACATTGCATAGTAATGGGGTCAGTTCCTATTGGGAATCTTTCTAGTTTATCTCCATTACATATGATACTTGCTGATGGTTCTAGATAGATGTTACTGATCGTTTTAAGGAAAACAATTCATTGCTATGCTGTCTAGTGTTTTTAATTGGCATAGGTGTTGGATTTTATCAAACGATTTTTCTGCATCTATTGAGATAATCATATGATTTTTATTAGTTTGGTTATTGATATAGTCAATTATGCCAATAGTTTTCCTAATATTGGATCAGCCCTGCATTCTTGGTATAAATCCTACTTGGTCATAGTGTATTTTCCTGGGGATGACTTTCTGTAATCTCTTTGCTAATTTTTTTTAAGATTTTTGCATCAATATAAGGAAATTGGTCTATAATTTTCTTTTTTCGGTTTTCACTCTACCTGGTTTACATATCTGTATCATGTCTGTGTCATAAAATGAATTTAGGAAAAGTTCTTCTTTCCCTATTTTTTCAAACAGTTTATATAGTATTAGAGTTAATTGTTCTTTAAATGTTTGGTAGAATTCACATGTAAATCCATCTGACCCTGGAGATTTTTTCTTAGGGAGTTAATTAATAGTTTGTTCTGTTTCTTTTTCTAAAATGGGACTATTTAAGTAATTTATTTCCTCTTCTGTTAATTTGGGCAATCTACATTTTTGTATTTCTCTGTTTTACTGAGATTATCAAATTTATTGACATATAGTTGGGCAAAATAATTCCTAATTATGCTCTAAATTCCTCTTCAATCATAGAAAGTTCTCCCTTTTCATTTTTGAGGCTAACAATTTGATTTTCTTTTTTCCTTTTTCTAATCAAATTAACTAAAGGTTTATCTATTTTTTTCATGAAACCAACTCTTAGCTTTATTAATTCAATGTTTTTCTTACTTTCAATTTTATTAATCTCCCCTATTATTTTCAGAATTTCAAATTTGGTACTTTATTGGAGGCTTTTAATTTGTTCTTTTTCTAGTTTTTTTACTTACAAGCCGAATTCATTGATCTTCTCTTTCTCTATTCTGTGCAAATATGCATCTAGAGATATAAAATGTCCCCTAATAACCATTTTGATTGCATCCCACAAATTTTGGTATATTGTCTCATTATTGTCATTTTCTTGGATGGAATTATTGATTGTGTCTATGATTTGTTGTTTCACCCACTCATTTTTTAGGATGAGATTATTTAGTTTCCAATTACTTTTTGCTCTGTTTTCCCCTGGCCTGAAACAAATGTATTTACTATTTCTACCTTTCTGCATTTGACTTTGAAATCTTTATGTTCTAATATATGGTCAATTTTTGTATAGATTCCATGAAGCACTGAGAAAAAAAGTGTACTTCTTTCTTTCTCCATTCAATTTTCTCCAAAGGTCTATCATATCTAACTTTTCTAAAATTCTATTTACTTCCTTAACTTCTTTGTTATTTATTTTGTGGTTAGATTTATCCAGTTCTGAGGGAGCAAGGTTAAGATCTCCTACTAGTATAGTTTTGGTGTGTATAGTTTTGCTTCTTGCAGTTCTCTTAACTTCTCCTCTAGGAATTTGAATACTATACCATTTGTTGTATGTATGTTTAGTACTGATATTACTTTGTTATCTATGATAGATACCCTTTAGCAAGATATGGTTTCAGTTTCCTTCCTTATCTCTTTTAATTAGATCGATTTTTACTTTTGCTTCATCTGACATCAGGATCACTACCCCTGCTTTTCTTTTTTCTTTTTTTTTTTTAACTTCACCTGAAACATAATAGATTCTGCTCCAGCCTTGTACTTTTACTTTGTATGTATCACTCTGCTTTAAATGTGTTTCTTGTAAACAACCTACTGAAGAATTCAGGCTTTTAATCCAGTATGCTATTCACTTTCATTTTATGGGAGAGTTCATCCCATTCACATTCATAGATAAAATTACTTTATATTTCCCACCATCTTGTTTTCCCAACTTATATTTTTCTCTTTCATTTCTCCTTTCCCTCCTTTCCAATATTTTGCTTCTGACTACCACCTCCCTCAAATAGCTTTCCCCTTTTACAGCCCTTCCCCTTTTCTTATATCTTTCCCTTTCTACTTCTGTTCCCTTCTATTAGCTCTTCTATTAGAAATTAGCTTCTATTCTAGAATAGAATTCTAGAATAGAATAGATTTCTAGAATAGAATTCTAGCTTCTATTAGAAATTAGAAATTTCTTCTTCTCTTTCTCTGTGCTGAGTCAATGATGACTAACTTTTGGTGCTGGGTAGCTACTCTGTCCTGAACAGGTCCCATTATTCTAAGGTTTAGGGACTCACTATTTGCTTTTTGTTTTTGTATTGGATGTCTTACAGCTAATCTGCTGATCTATTGGCTTACTATCAGGATAGAGCAGCCAGCACTGTTGTAGATTCCTCCTGGCAGATTTTCTGGTGCCCCAAGCCCACACCATCCTAGGTCTCTGCATTGCCTGTGCTTGGGCTTCTTCATGGCTGCCCACACTCAGCCTGCCCCACAACATGTTCAATTCAAACAGACTTTTTCTGAAGATGTTCCAAATTATCTTCTGCTGGAAATTTGTTACACTTCAAATATTTGTGGGTTCTGTCACTCCAAAACCAGTGCAAAGGCTTAATTTGCTGTTACTTTGAGGGATATGGGAAAGTTCAAAAAAAGACATGTCTTCTCTCCACCATTTTGGCTGCACCCAAGGAGAAAATCTTGAGGAAGAGATATGTATGCATTCAAAATATATCCATGTTGGAAAACCATAACATGACAAACACATTTCCTTTCCCATTAGAAGTGATTGAAAAGCCTTGGTTAAGAAGCTGTGTTAATTTTTTATATTGTAGGAAAATAATTTCTCAGTTATTGTAGATTCTTTACAATGACTAGTAATAGTGTTGTCACAATTCAATGTGAAAATGTTGTCACGTTCAATAATCATGGATATATGTCAATTACTTGTAATACAAAGATTAATAGGTTATCTCATTTACAACTGACTCAGTAGAAGTTGTACCCTTGCCAGAGATTTTTTTATTGTTGTCAGGTTTTATTTTGGATTGTCTGGGGCATTTTCCTCCTTTGCCTTACATTGAAATTTACTTATTTTTTTCTGAGGGAAAAAAATGGAATAAATATGGAGCATAAAGAATTTAGAGGTAAGAACTTCTTGTGAGCTATCATCCTCCTACTTTATCAGCCCCAATCAAATATTCAGATTAAAAAGATGGTGTAGACTACTGGATACAATAATTCTTGCCTCACTATCAGAACCAAGGATGTGAGGTAAGCACTAAGAAAGACTCATAAGAGAGTCCTTGGCTGGCCAGAAAACTATTCATTTTCAAGCACATTTTTAAAATGTACATCACCAAATCCCTTGGTAAGTGTAGGGACACAAAAATAAATATGAAAATATTACCTGCCCTCAAGGAACTTATGTTCTACTGGGAGAAAAGAACATGTTTAGAGAGAAGTAAATGCAAAGTAAATGCAAAATGATTTAGAGAAATACAGAAAGGGGAGAGATTGCCAAGCTTTGGCAGAAGAGTAATTAGGAAAGACTTCAGGGAGGGAATTTCACTTGAACATCGATCAACTTAGAGATTTCAAGAAGCAGCAGTAAGATAGGACTCTGCAGATACATGGAAGTGTCTGCATACAGGCAAAGAGATGGAAGATGTTAGTAAGAGAAAGCTGTATAAATATTTCAATAGGTGCTATACAATTGTGCATAGTATTAATAATTTTATTCCTTTAAGCCCTCTATTAGTTTTTTTTTTTCCTTTTGAGTTCCGGAAGTTGAATATTATAGTGTTTTTTTCTATGATATGGTCTTTTTTTTTAACTTTTAAACTTTATTTCAAAATAGAAAAAAAAACAGAAAAAATCACCATGTGCATAATAGAACATGAGAGAATTCAAATTATGAGACAATGAATTTTCATTTCAAGAGAACCTATATAATAAATACTATTTCAGAGTTATCCATCTTTCCTTCCCTGTAGGTTTTCTCTTGTTCTCTGCTGTGCACTTTTTATTTTGCTCTTTTTTTCCCGTTCCTTTCTTCTTGCCCCCATAGGCTACAAGTAAGTGTGGATATATTTATATATACATACATATACATATATATGTATACACACACACATACTATATGTACACATGTTTATGATAGTGTCTTGCCCAGAGCAGTTGGGTAAAAGTAAAAGGATTGTCACAAGGATCTCTTCTTGTCTTTTTCAGTTAATTGATTCCTGATACAATAGAGATAGATACAAATATGGGAAGCCAATTTTGAAGTTCTAAATAAATACAGAGCCATGTTTTGGCCAGTTAGCTGAGAGTTACCCAATCCTCAGGGTCCTGACAGCATTAAGCACTGTAGGCATAGGTGCCGAATAAGCCTAGGCCAAATGTGCCTGGATGTGTCAGAATACTTGGTTTGCTCTTTATGTATGTCCTTGATTTTAGGCAAAGCATCACTCCTGTCAGGCATGCTGGATCAGTCACCATGAGGACCATTTGCAGGGTTAGAGTGAAAAGACATAGTCTTTTATCTGAGGAAATGTCCAAGAAATCTATGGGCAGCAGTGAAGCCTGAAATTGAAGGATTAATGCATCAAAGCTCTCATAGAGACTCCACTAGCAAGGAGAAGAGGAGGCTGTAGAGAGTGGCAGAACTGAAGTTGCTATGAGTTTAGCAGGAGCTCTAGGTGGTACAGTAGATCAAGCACTGGGTTTGGAATCAAGAATAACTGAATTAAAATTCAATCTCTAATACTTCCTAGCTGTGTAAATCTCATAAAGTCACTTCATCTCAGTCTACATCAATTTCCTCATCTGTAAGATTACATAATAATAGCACCTATATCCTAGGATTGTTGTGAGAGTCAAATATGGTAATAACTGTAAAGCACTAGCCCATTACTATATACATAGTAAGTATATTATCTAAAATTATTAATATCTTGTACCCTACATGCTCAGTTCTGCCTTCCTGGACAGCCCCTTTAAAATTTAAAGCATTTTCTCTGTACTTTCATAGTAATGACAAAATGCCCCTGGAGATTCAAGACTACAATAGACACCTTATTATTGTAGTCATCCTCAGAGACCTTAGTCAAAAGGTTCTGAGGGAAAAGGAAGTACATGAGGAAGAGGAAATTTGACCCACCATATGCCAAGATTGCTATTATATGATGACATAAGGAGTCTTAGAAAGTGCTACCAGAGATACAATTACCCATATGGCAGTCTTTTTAGTTAACTGAAATTGGCTTAATGTCACCATCATTTTTCTTTTTAGGAAAAAAAAATGGTGACCATAAAAACAACCTTTATAACAAAGTGTGAAATTCTTTGAGGAAAGATACAATATTATCCTTCTAATGGGCAAATTTAGTCTTGATATAAAGAAAGACTTATTACAATTATAGTTATTCATATATAGAATGGGTTTTGGGGGCAGTGGGCTCTCAATCACTGGAAAAATCATGGTTGGATTAGCATTTACTTAAGAGGGGATTTTTGGTGTGGTTTGGAGTAGATGAGATCTGAGGTCCCTTTATCACTAAGATTCTGATCCCACAATTTAAAAAATCATAAATCTCTATAAACAAAGGAATAGCAGAGATAGAATCAGAGCAATAAATTTCTCTTTTTATTAAAGCTTTTTAATTTTCAAAACATAAGCATAGATAATTTTTCAACATTAATCCTTGCAAAACCTTGTGTTCCAATTTTCCCCTCCTTTCCCTCATCCCCACCCCTAGATGGTAAGTAATCCAATATATGTTAAACATGGTAAAAATATATGTTAAATCCAATATATGCATACATATTTATACAATTATCTTGCTGCATAAGAAAAATTAAATCAAAAAGGAAAAAATGAGAAAGAAAATAAAATGCAAGCAAACACAAAAAAGAAATGAAAATGCTGTGTTTTGAACCACACTCAGTTCCTACAGTCCTCTTTCTGGATGTGAATAGCTCTCTTCATCACAAAATCATTGGAACTGTCCTAAATCATCTCATTGTTGAAAACCAACACGTCCATCAGAATTAATCATCACATAATCTTGTTGTTTCTGTGTATGATGATCTCCTGGTTCTGCTCATTTCACTTAGCATCAGTTCACGTATCTCTCTCCAGATCTCTCTGAAATCATCCTGCTGATCATTTCTTACAGAACAATAATATTCCATAACATTCATATGCCATAACTTATTCAGCCGTTCTCTAACTGATGGGCATCCATTCAGTTTCCAGTTTCTTATCACTACAAAAAGGGCTGTCGCAAACATTTTTGAACATGTGGGTCCCTTTTCCCCCTTTAAGATCTCTTTGGAATCTAAGCCCAATAGAGACATTGCTGGATCAAAGGGTATGCACAGTTTGATAACTTTTTGAGCATAGTTCCAAACTGCTCTCCAGAATAGTTGGATTCATTCACAGTTCCACCAACAATGTGTCAATGTCCCAGTTTTCCCACATCCTCTCCAACATTCGTCATTATCCTTTCCTGTCATCTTAGTCAATCTGAGAGGTGTATAGTGGCACCTTAGAGTTGTCTTAATTTACATTTCTCTGATTAATATTGATTTAGAGGATTTTCTCATATAACTAGAAATGATTTCAATTTTTTTATCTGAAAATTATCTGTTCACATCTTTGACCATTTATCAATTGGTCTTATAAATTTGAGTCATATCTCTGTATATTTTAGAAATAAGGCCTTTATCAGAACCTTTGAATGCAAAAATGTTTTCTCAGTTTATTGCTTTCTTTCTAATCTTGTCTGCATTAGTTTTGTTTGTACAAAACATTTTTAACTTAATATAATCAAAATTATCTGTTTTTTGTTCAATAATGAATTCTAGTTCTTCTGTGGCCACAAACTCCTTCCTTCTCCACAGATCTGAGTGGTAAACAATCTTTAGTTCTTCTAATTTGCTTATAATGTCACTCTTTATGTCTAAATCATGAACCCATTTTGACCTTATCTAATACAATATATTTCTCAATAGTTATAAGTTCAATTATTTCATTTTCATGAGAGATATACAATCTGGAAAACAATGTTGAAACAAAAATACACAAAACAAAATTGAGGTGGAATGAGAAATTCATAAGGATCATGGACTTAGTGCTTCAGTGAATTTTAGGGATCATCAAATTCACCTCCTTCATTTTATAGATGAGAACATGAAGGTCCAGAGAGATTAAACTGTGTGACTTATCCAAGGTCATTGGAAGTAGTAAGTTAAAGAGCTATGATTTTTACTTGTGTCTTTTAACTCCAAATTCCACATATTTTATCAAGTGCCAGGAATAGTTTACAATGAAAAATAAGAAAGAGGGCATGAGATGAAGGTGATTGGATGTAGGCAGGAAAGACACAGTAAATGTATGTACTTGTGTGTGTGTGTGTGTTTAATGATATGACATTCAATAGTTTTTATTTTCAAAAAAATGTTTCATTTTCCCCTTGAAAATAGCCATACCTGACTAATAATGGTGTCACCAGGCCTCTGGAGCACTAGTGTCCATATCAAAAATGATTCAAATGCTGTATCATGACATCCTTTTTTTTTCTTAGGCAGCACAAATTCTTCAAGTGTAAAGTATGAAATTAAGATATGCAATTGGTGAACACTTTGTTGCTTTGAACTCTGGCTGGGATGTGTTTAACCTCTTCTAGTCTCTCTAGAAATCAAAACCAACCCAGAAACCACTTCAAAACACTCATTCCACTTTTTTTCTTTTTGTCTATTTCTATGTGTGGAGAAGAAAATGCACATAAACCCTATGAACTATAACTTTAGAGGGCAATCAAATGAGGATTTTATTCCTCTTCATTCAAGAGGTAAGAGGGAACTCAGAAAAGGGTAAAATGAGAGTGTGAGGCAGGAGGCCACATTTATTTTCTTTTAATGATTCTAGCCGAAGCTGCGCTTTTATCCACTTAGGCCCACAGGGTAAGTTCGCTCTGAAAATCTCTTAAGTTTGGCTTTGCTCAGATGTAATCAGACCTGCTCTGTGTAGTCCTAATTGCAAACACATTTCTTGTCCTCAGCCACCATTCCCAAGTATGCAGCAGTCATAGCCTTGCCAGACTTTTCTGGCAATTTTTCTCCTTGCCTTGCATCCAAATCTACATATTTCTGTGAGAAAAAGATGGAAGAGAGATTGTCAACAGGATAATTATACAATGATATGATCTTCAATGCAGGTTCTCTTTGCAGGTCGTTTTTCATGTGTAGGGTTATATCTTTATCTACCCACTGCTGAACTCTCCAATCTGTGAATCACAGAGATGAAATTTTTTAAAGTTACAGACAGGGATCCATCAGTAACTTCATGGTGTTGTTTCATACGTTTTTGAAAAGACTTTTGGAAGGAATGACAAATAAAAGAGAGGGAAATAAAAGAGATCACGGGACATAAGCCACTCTGCAAATGTATTTGTGGTCTTTCTTTCAAAGAGAGTTGTTGACATGGAAGCAGGAACAGTGTGTTCTTCCTGATAAGTCTTTGCTCTGGAGCATCCTAGACAGCAAAAAGAACAACACTGAATAGGAAAGGCTATGGCTTTAGATTACAGAATAATTTCATTTAACATGACTTGCTTTTCTAGCCCAATTGGGGATATATATATATATATTTATATATATATGTGTGTGTGTGTGTGTGTGTGTGTGTGTGTGTGTAAATGTATTTCCTCAACCAGAAAGTCCTTACTCAACTTCTATTACACTTCATGGAGTTTGGATTACAACTCAAGGAGAATTATATCAATGGGTTTAGGATAATCTCAAACATAAATTGTTTTCAGTTTTGTGAAAAATATCAAGCTTTATTTTTTTTCTTATTTAATTTATAATCATGTACTTAAAATTAATTTTTCCTATAGGTACAATTAACAAAATTAATTAGAACATAAAGGCATAAATAACTCAACAAAATTATAAAGGAATATAATAAAATCTCATTGGGTAGTAAAAATGATGAATATGAGGAATTCAAAGAAATGTGGGAAAATTGTATGACTGATACAAATGAAGAAAGCAGAATCTGAAGATCAATAGATGACTACAAGGTGAATGAAAAGACTACTAAAACAAAATAGATAATTTCTACATGAATTTGAAAAGTTTTTGCATGACACAAATTAATCCAACTAGAATAAGATGGGAAGCAATCACCTATGAAAATTATTTATTTTACTGTCTCTTATTAGGGTCTGATAGTCAAAGTCTATAGATGATTAGTTAAAATATATAAAAACAAAAATCTTTCCCCAATAGATCAAGAATCCAAAGAGATGAACAAACCAATTTTCAGACGAATTGTAAACTATTTTAAAAGACTGCTTTTTGATTTTATTTTAGTCACTAAAAAGGAATTATTCTAAGTAACTGGGAAAAAAGGTGGTCTGAAGAACAGATAAGGAAATGTATTTCTCATATTTTGGTAGAGAAGCAGGTGATTACAAGGACAGAATGTTGCAAATCTTCCTTATCCTTAAAAAAAAAGACCTCCTTAAAAAACTATCTAAGAAGGTCTGGCATGATGGCACTTACCTATAATACCTCCTGCAGGAGAAGCTGAGGCTGGCAAATCGCTTGAGTTACAGAATTCTAAGCCATAGGGAGGCTTAAGCAAATTGGCTTCTATTTTAAAATCTAGCAACAAAATGGGCCTCTGGGAACCACAAGGCTACATAAGGAGGGTCAAAATGGCACAGGTCAGAAAGAGAGCAGCAGGGCAAGACTTCTGTGCTGATCAGCAAGAGCCAATGTGTGGAAAGGAGAGGAAGAGAGGAGGGGAATAGAAATCTACACTACTTGCTATCAGTTTCCCCTCTGAAACTTGTCCTTCATGTTTGGCTTTCAACTTAATCACTCAATTGAAACAACTTTTTTTCAAAGATCCCAATGACCTCTTTACTGTGAAATCAGATGGTCCTTTCTTAGTCCTCTTCTTTCTAACCTATTACATTTGATACTGTTGGCCAACCCTTCCTACTGAATATTCTTTCTTTTATGGGTTTTCAGTACACTATCTTCTAATAGTTCTCTTACTCCTTTTCAGTCTTCTTTATTGGCTCAGAATATCTCTCTAAGAAAAGATATTTCCCAAAGATAAGTTATAAGTCCTCTTCTCTTCTGATCCTATACCACTCTTTCCCATTAACGTTATTAGCTCCCTTATTTTTAATTCTCATCTCCATGCAGATGACTATGGTGAGATGCATCTATCAATTTCTCTCAAAAATAGAGATATTTAGTTCCCACTTCTCCTCTGAACTTCAGACAAACATCATCAATTGTTTATTACAATAGATCTCAAACTTTTTGATCTCAGGATCCTTTTGCACTCGTAAAGAATGTTTATGACCCTCTCCCCTCAAAGAGCCTTTTTTTACCTTAATGAAGTGAAATCTATTGGTCCATAACATATTAGAAATTTAAAATCTTAGTAATATTATGAAAATAGTTTTTACCCTATAGAGTAGCTGAAAGGACCTAGAGATTCCTAACTGCCCTTGAGAGCTTCTAGCCTGTTGGACATTTTGAATAAGATGTCCTGGGTAATATTTTAAACTCAACATGTCTAAAATTGAACTCATATTTCCTTTCAAACCTAGCTTTTTTTCCTAATTTGCCTGTTTCTTTTGAAGGCACAATTGAAGATTACAATCTCCCATCCTCTCATCCCCTGGATCAGTTACCAAATCTTGCCCATTTCTTTTTTAATAACATCAACCTTTTGGGGGGATAGGTGCTATAAGAAATGGATGAGTTTCTTGATTTTAGAAAAATAATACAGAAAAATTTAAATGATATAACAAAGAGTGAAATTATCAGAACCAAGAGAGCTTATATATAGTAACAACATTTTAAGAACAATTGTTAGTGACTAAGTCATTTTCAGTATTATAAATATCAAAATCAACTACAAAGGACCTATGAAGGAAGATGTTATCTGCCTCCAGAAGAACTGATAAATAGAAGCATGTTATGATTTTACATATATACACAAATATTTGTGTCTAATGGTAGCCTTATTTAGGGCAGGAGCAGGGAATAAAAGAAAATGTAGAAGGAAATATAGACAATTAGTAACTTTGAAAATTAGTGATACTTGAAATACAGTATTTTTTTTCTTTTAAAACAAATAGTGTCAAACAGAGAGTCAGGGTTTTATAGTGAAACCTCTTTTTAGATTGTGCTATACACATGGAAACATTCTTTGTCTTTACATATTTAACTTCAAAATGAATAAAACAATTTTTAGAAATTTCTCACATCTGATTTCTTCTTTTCACTCATATAGCTACCACTTTTTGACGCAGATTAGCTATTTTTTTCTGTATGAATCTTTTCTTATTCCCTTAACTGCTAGTTCCCAGACTCCCAAACAATCTAAACTAATATATACATATGTTGTGTGTGTATGTATATGTGTATGTGTGCACTTTTGACTCCCCTATTATAATGTAATGAAATCATTAGAGTGAGACTTATCTTATTCTTTGTATTCATATCCCCAATGGCTAACACAGTCCCTAAGACATAGGATGTACTTAATACTTGTTGATTGATGGATTGTCAGACATGTTCAATATATTAGATGTTGTTAAGTCCTTAGCTGGGTTTTCTTTATTATAAGGGAGAGTTCAATTTCAGTGTTGGGGAATAGAAAGGATTGTACATCTAAAAATGACAGTGATGTCAAAACAATAGACATCAATAAACTTATATTAAAAAGAAAAGAAATGCCATCCCAAGAAGAAATCTGCTAGAAAATGTTCTTGTATATTCTCCTTGCTCTGCTGAATTCCAAAAATGTCCAAGATAAAAATGAGGGTTCTCATTCTTTTCCACCTTCTTACTTGGAAAAAATAGTGTCAAACAGTAGAACATAAGACTAAAAGAGACCTGGAATGAGCTCAGGCAGAGAGCAAGCTGCCCTATTAAAAAAACCACCCCCCATTTTTAATCCCAGATTTCCTTTGCTGCTAGTCAACAACCCTATTTTCTTTCCTGTTGCTAACCTAATGTTAGCATCTGGCAACTTGGTTAGATATTACTGAAGTAGGAGAATTAAACCATTGTATGGTAAACCATATTGTATTATATAGTACAACTGTATGATTAAGTTTCATATTAAAGACATACCTAAGAATCCTTATGTCTGGCTCAAAGTCATTTTGACCAATATATAGAAAAATCTGTTCCAGATGAAAAATTAAAGGTTCTCTATCAAAGCACTAGTCTGTATTCCTGTGGCAAGGTATTCAATGGTCTTTGATTTTATACCCAAAAAAGCATGGAGGCAAAGTAAGGCAGAACCCAGAGGAGCCTAAATCCCAAGATACATTCTCTCCCTCCCTTCCCCTCTTCCTCTCCCTTTCTCCCCCTTCCTCTCTCTCTCTCTTCTTCTTCCTCTCCTTCTCCTTTTCCTTCTCCCTCTTCCACTCCCTTTCCCTCCCCTTCTCTCTCTCTCTCTTCTTCTTCCTCTCCTTCTCCTTTTCCTTCTCCCTCTTCCACTCCCTTTCCCTCCCCTTCTCTCTCTCTCTCTTCTTCTTCCTCTCCTTCTCCTTTTCCTTCTCCCTCTTCCACTCCCTTTCCCTCCCCTTCTCTCTCTCTCTCTTCTTCTTCCTCTCCTTCTCCTTTTCCTTCTCCCTCTTCCACTCCCTTTCCCTCCCCTTCTCTCTCTCTCTCTTCTTCTTCCTCTCTGAGTGGCTATATTTCTCCTATGATCTTCTAAACACAGACTGGGACAATGACTATTGAATAAGAATTATATTACATGTCACTAAATAATGTAAAGTCTAAATGTTGATATGAGCAATATTTTACAATTGGCAAAGTTTATTAATAGCAAAGCCTCCTATTTGATTTGCCTTCTAGGGCTTTCCCTTTCCACTCCATCCTCTAAAGAGCTGCCAAACTACTATTTTTTTTCATTTTCTTTCCTATTTCTTTGACCTAGAATATACTCCCTCCACTTAGAATTCCTCTTATAACAACACTCAGCTATCTACTATCTTTGCCTTTCAAGATCCTCATAATTCTTAGTGTTCTTTCTTCCCCCTCAAATTATTTTGAATTTATTGATTTGTTTAATCCTCCGAAGAAACTGACTGCTCCTTGAGGACAATGGATATTTTTGTCTTTATACACCTAGAACCTAACATAATGCTTTGCACTAAGTAGGGACTTAAATGATTGTTGAATTGAACTGGACTGAATTGAAATAAATATATAACAAAACCCAGAAACAAATAGTGGATAAAACTCTCAAAATATTACCTTCTCCAGTCTTCTGACTGGAAATTTGTCCCTGAAGAGAATTCTATGTTTAATAAAGAAAAATTTTCAGGAAAATAAGATTAGGGCAAATGCTAGCTTGGTTGCTAGAGGCATTGGGTAGACTAATTCTATACATAACCTCTGACAATCAAGCAACAATTTTTTATTAAGTGTCAACAGGGGATAGAGTGCTAGGCCTAGAGTCAGGAAGATCTGAGTTCAAATCATATCTGACATTTACTAGCTGTATAATCCTGGACGAGTCACTTAATCTTTACCTTAGTTTGTTCACTTATAGAATAGAGGCAATAATAGCACCTATCTTTCAATGTTGTTTTGAGGTTCTAATAATTGTAAAGCTTTTAGCCCAGTGTCTGGTACATCTTAAATGGTATTTAAATGTTATTTATTACTACTACCACTACCACTACCATTACTACAACTACTATTGCTGCTGCTAACATTATACCACCACCACTACTAGTAGCAGTATTTCTTTGTGCCAGGCATTTTGCTAGGCCATCCTTCCCATCCATCATATTTTCTAGGTAATTTTTGTATCTTCCTTTTGACTGTCATTTCTTTTCTCAATCATGCTCCTTCTGTTACCTGGTTATCTTCTCCCACAGAGCATTAACCTTCCATCTGCAACCAGCCAGCAGTGAGTAATAAATGACTCAGGGAATATAGTGATTTTCTTGAGAGTCACTCAAACTTTTCTGATGTTCCTTTAGGGGACAGAAACAAATTGCTGGTAGCAGGACATAGAAGGACTAATAATATTTGCTGCCAAATATCTGATGTTGAGCACAGATAGTTTTACTAAGTGTCTTGCATTGCCAACAGTCTTGCCAACTCGTCAGTCGCCTCATCCTTCCTTTTGTCTAACAGGAACATGATTTTCCATATACCAATAAAGCACATTGTGTTTACCTTTCCCACAATAATATTGGGATCTCATGGAGTAAGAAAAGGAATTGAAATGAGGTAACTTGAGGAATACACCTATAGAAGAAAATTTAAAATAATTAGGGAGTGGTTCCTAGCCCTGACCTGCCAGGAGCTAGCTTTATGTCTCAATCTCTAATTCCTCTTCTTTTCCCATTGGTAAAATGAGGAGATTGAACATGCTAACCATAATGTTCCTTCCAACTCATAAGACTGTATATTTCTAAGACTCTTTGAAGTTCCCTGTCTTTCTCAATAGTTTCTATCAATGAGATTACTTATTGGATAAAGCACAAATCATTTGGCTTCCATTTTCATACCTTTGTACCTTCCTAGCTCACAAGGTTAAGAATTCAATATTTGTAAAATGTTTCTGTCAAAAGTCCAATATTTATTAGCTTTTGCAATATCTAAATAGAAATTGTATTGTTTACCCTTCATCCTTTCACCTCATCTCAACTCAATTTCCATAGCATTTACTTCATAGCATATTAGAGATTTAGCAATTTACTAGATAAACAAAAGAAATAATCTATTCTTCAAACTGTTTTATATTGTGTTGTGTTCTTTTACCAATATGTTTCCTACAGAATAAGTTCATAAAACATAAATGAAATTTCAAAACCTTCTCCCACCCCCATGTCCTTTATCTCTAAAGCACTTTAGAGATAGGCCTGAATCAAAAAGAGTTGTGATTTGGTCTGAACAACAAGCCAAAAAATGTAGATGCTTCTATAAAGCTTATCTGCACGATTAATAACAGCCATCCAGACCTCTGGCGTCTACAAAATTGAACTGGATATTTTGCAAGAATTGGTTTTCTTATGAGATTTCTGGCACTTTGGAATCTAATGCCAGCTGGAAGCCAGAAGTGAAGTAAATATCAAGTCATTTTTGAATCTCAAGAAAGGTTTGATTTAATTCTCAAATTTGAATGGCAAAAGAGTCAATACTCTTCTTAGAGATAGTTATACTTCCTACAATAACAAAAGGTATCATGAAAAGCAGATGGACTGCGTGGGTACTTCACTGTTATACAAAGAATGTTAAAAGACTTGAAGAAAAGTCTTTTCTTTAAAGAAAATTTTATTGGATATATTCACTGTGGAGGGATTATGAAAGAATGTGAGTAAGAAGCACAATACATAAGAAGGGATAAATAAGTTGTAAACCTTCATCATTGGACAGAATACTCATATCCATAAGATTATGCATCTGCTGAAGTGTTGGGATTTTGATTGTTGAAGTTTTGTTTTGGTTTGTCTTTTGGAGTATCTTGTTAAAATATATATTTCTGAGAATTAATTGTAGAGATACACCAGAGCAGAAATTAATTTTATTTCCAGTCCTAAGAAAATGGAGCAGAATATCATCCTTCTGCCTGAAGGATAAGATTTAGAAAACATGGAAAATAGTCAAATAAGATAGGTATGCATGGAAGGGTACTGATATACACTGCTGGAAGCTCAATGTGTGTATTTACTACCACCACCACCACCACAACAACATAGTTATATAGTACTTTAAAGTTTGCCAAATACTTCATATTCCTGAGCTGATTTGAACCTCATAATTGCACTGTAAAACTAATAGTATAAGGGTTATTATTCTCATCTTAAAGATAAAGAAACTGAGACTCAGATAGCTTAAGAGACTAGCCTAAATTCACATAGCTAGGATTAGTGACAGAACTTGAATTCCAGTCTTCCTAATTCCAAATACAGAATCTTTTTTTTTTGAGGCAATCAATATTAAGTGACTTGTCCAGTGTCACATTGCTAGTAAGTGTCTAAGGCCAAATTTGAACTCAGGATCTCCTAATTCCAAGGCTGGTGCTCTATCCACTGTATCATCTAGTTTCCCCAAAATATAGTAAGATCCTAAGATTATTCCAAAACAGCCTTAAATTGTTTTGCTAAGGTCTTATTTGGGTTTGAGAGCCTATTACACTCTCTCTCTCTCTTTTTTTCCCTTTGTCACAATAGGTTAATGGAACTCTCACCAACTTCCATTTTCAGGTCTGTAACCTTGGCTCTAGTGGGGGAGATACTTCTTTCTCTGTCTATAACCTTGTTTTCACCCTGAAATGAAAGACAAAAGATGGCTCAATACCATGGAGGACTGTGGGTTTTCAGGCTGGCACCAGCCATGATTTCTACGTAGATTTGTCATTTCTCCCATCCAGTGAATAAGTTTCATGAATGTCACTAAAAGATTTCTCAAAACTATTATTGCAGTGATTTTGTTCTATGACATTTGCCCACATAACCCAAGAGAGGTAGATATGGAACACAATATTTGACCATGTAGCTATAGTGACAGGCTTCAGACAGTCAGGAGAGCAGAATTTTTAAGATGACTATACTACTCCACTCTGTCCTGATTCTGTCTCTCTAGATAAATTCTCCACTTCCACAAATCAAAATGTTCCCTAGACCTCAATAATTGCCAAGCAACAGAAAGTGGAGTGGGGGGCGAGGGGGAAGGATCAACTATGAGCTTAAATAGAAAAAAGCATCTCTTTTCCAAGAAAAATTCCTTTTGGTTGTGGAATGATACAAATAGCCCATTTCTTTTGTTTAGATGAACCCTAGCAGTGTTTATGCTGAATTCTCCAAAGAAAAGGAAAAAAAAACCAGAACTCTTGGAAAAGCAATTGACGTGGAGGGAAATTCAAGGCCAATTTTGGTTCTAGCCATAAAGTTCTGAGCAATTCTTTATTTTAAGGATTTATGCCATCAGACCTTCATTAACTGGCTCTCTCAGTGTCTCTCTGAAATAAATCTTTCTGAATTTATTCAGCCAACTGCTAAATTGTGGCACAAAGAAATGGAGCAAGTTATTCTGGGTCAGGCAGCAAAACATTAGAAAAACCTGGGGAAAGCATCCAGACATTCCTGACTTTTGCTTCCCTTTTCTGGCCTCTCAGAAGATGATGAGTCAGAGGAGCAGTGCAGAAGAGCAGATGGGAAGCAAATTATGGAGTGGCCCACAGCAGCAACAGACCAGTGAGATTTCAATTGCCCAGCAAAGAAAAAGGGCTTCACATTGCCAGTGAGCTGTGTATTTCCACTTTATAGAAAAGCCAACAAGAGTAGATAGGTTAAATGATGTACTCCAGGAAGTAATAAGTAAATATGTATTGTGGGATAAATTTCTTCTTCCTGTACAACTTTTCTGACAGGATCCATTCTGATTAAGGTAGAGAGTTTGTGGGCAAGAACTATTCAAGGAGGTATTAACTTCTGCAGGAATCAAGGAATGCTTAATTACATTTTATGAGCCCTCAAGGACACCTATAGTCAGAGTGTTTTAATCACATACTGCTGAACATGTTGAGACCCTGAGGTTTGAGCAGAAAGTTCCATGGAGTCAATAGACAGTATTTTTAGTGAAGAGATATACAGACGGAGACAGAGTGAGAGACAGATATAGAGAGCAAGAGACAGTGACAAACAGAGAAAGAGAGGCAGAGAGAATGTGAAAGAAATAGAGAGAGAAAATGAGATAGAGACAGACATAGAGACAGAGACAGAGAACGAAGTAGAGACAGATAGACATACAGAGAGACAGAAATAAATAGACATAGAGAGACAAAGAAAGAGAGAGAAAATGAGATAGAGACAGACAGAGAGAGAGAGAGAGAGAAAGAGAGAGAGAGAGAGAGAGAGAGAGAGAGAGAGAGAGAGAGAGAGAGAAAGACAATTTGAGAGATAGAGACAAAGGTAGAAACAAACAGATGGACATAGAGACAGAGAGAGAGACAGAAACAGAAAGAATTAGATAGAGGCAGAGACAGACAGACACCAGACAGACATAGAAATAGAGACAAGAGGGCCAAACAGAGAGAGAAACTAGAGATTTATTTGTGCTTACTATGGGCCAAGCACTGTGCTAAGCACTGAACATACAAATAAAAACAGGCAAAATAGTCCTTTAAGAATTTACATTGTATTTGGAGAAAACAGTTCATAAAGGGAAACTAGGATTGGAAAGGGGAGGCAGCAGCACATAGGTAGTATAGCTGGAAATGTCTAAGTCTGGAATGAAAAAAAAAAGCCAAAGGTGGTCTATTAAAACCCAGAGTCATTCATAGGTCAATTTTCTGGTGCAGAAGGAGTAGAGGTGACAGTCAAAATGGAAACCCTGTGGCTGAGAGTATATGTACAAAATTTCACTCCTCAAAAAATTATATATAAGTTTTTCTTCCTACTAGCTGATGTTTGGGTAAGATTCATACTTAATTCTTGGACTATGCTTTTAGAGTTTCAGAAGATGGACTCACAACCAGAACATCTCTCTGCTGAGTGGGCAATTGCAGGAAATCTATCACCTAAGAATGTCTTTGGTCTCAAATGTCAAAGAGCAACATGCAGCAGTATGACATTCAAGTTTTATGTCAGAAACTACAGCCAAGCAATAGAGTCCTTCTATGAAATCTTGGAATCCACAAAAAACAAAAAAGTGACCTACTGACAGAGGTCTGCTCTATATCAAATGTGTAACAATTTAGATGATACTGCAGTCAATGACACAACCCACGAGATGTGTTTATGTATTCAAAATAGCTAAATAACAGGTAGTTTTAAAGGAGAGATAGTAATTGAAGAGAATTAGAAAGGGTTTCATGCAGAAGATGGTGAATCTTCTAGATATAAAGAATCTCTAGGGCAAAAATAAGGAGAGAGTACATTCTAGATATGGGGAATGACCAATGCAAAGACAAAGAAACAGAAGATATAATGCAATAAATAAGCAACAGCAAGGCCAGTTTGGCTAGTTTGCAGAATATGGGAGAGAAAGTAATGCCCCCCAAATGTTTAAAAAATAAAAAATAAGTATTGTCCAAAGAAGCTGGAAAGTTCGGTGTCATGTTAAAAGCTAAACAAAGGAGTCTATATTTCATCCTAAAAGTAACAATAATCATTGGAGCTGGTAGAGTAGGGATGGTCATATCTGTACTTAAGGAAAATAAGTTTGCTAGCAGGATATAAGATGGTGAGTTATTTAAGAAATGAGTCCACTTCAGAAACTATTGCAATAAGTTAGACTATTGATGAAAAAGAACTCAACTAAAGTGGTAGCTGTGTGGTTAGAGAAAAGAGTTCAGAAATAATGAATGTTGAAAAGATAGGTGTAAAGGGCTGAAACTCTGAATAGGTGCACTGGAATCAGACAACCAACCAGAATCACTTCTCCCCCTAAAGACCAAGGACTTTTGCTTATCCTGATTCCGGATGATTCTGAGGCCTCCAAGGAGCTAATACGGACTTCACAGACAGGAATCAGGATTTGGCAACAGATTGGATATGTGAGGTTCTAAGGATAAAAAGGACATAAAAAATCCTAAGGTTATAAATAATTCCAAAAGAATAGAGACTTCATTCCAAGGTTATGAACCTGCAATCCTGAAAAAATGAGGGGTTTTTTCTATTAAAATAAAGAAGTTTAAGGAAAGTTTATGGAAAGAGGGAAAGATTTAGGGGAAAAGACATTAAGTTCAGTTTCATAAATGTATATAAGATATTTCTGTAACATCTAGTTTGAAAGGTCCACTAGGAAACTATTCATCTGGGATTGAGGCGCAATGAAGAAACTAAGGCAAGATCTCTGTATTTGCAGAACCTGACACAGAACTTCCAGATTAAGTACATGCATAATATCCATTGGACTACACTACACTTGGAGGTCAAAATAGTTGTTTTCTTTCATTAAGTACTTCTGAAATACTAATTGTGTAACCTCAGCCAAGTGCTTTCATCCCTTTTAATCTTAGCTGTGAAATGAGAATAATAGGACTTCTTAAACTTTTTCTATTTGCAACCTCTTTTCACCTGAGAAATTTTTATGCAACCATGGGTTTATAGTTACATAAAATAGGCATTCAAATCTATTTTACTTATCTGTTTTAATTTAAAAACATTTAGTGATAATAAATCATAACTTCACAACCCTCACATTCAATTATACAACCCCACAGTTTAAGAAGCTTTGGACTAGATGATATCTAAGACAGAAATTGAAGAGAAGACTTGAAATCAGTGTAAGGAAAACTTCCTAACAATCCAAAATAGATCAAACTGTTTGGTAGACATTGGGCTCCCTATTACTGGAGTCTTGACAGAAGCTGGATAATTACTTGCTAAGCATATACTAGAGTGATTCCTGTTTACATATGGCTGAACTAGATGACCTATGAGATTTTTTTCCAACTATGTAATTCTATGATTCTGTCTTTTCTAGCTCTAAAATTAAATGGTTTAAATATCCTCCAGTGTTTCATTGGTCCCTTTATAAGTGACTTAAGAACTTCTGATTCTTCCATTATGTTGTTTCCTAGCCATTGTCCAAACCTAATTATAACTTATCTGCCATAACCTCTTGCTTCCTGAACTCTCATACTTCAGTCTTTTTTTCTCCTTCTATACCATCCTTCTCAGTGCTGCTAACAATTTTTTTTAATACCTGTTCACTGCTTTCTTTCATCCTGACACAAAAAAAATCTTTCAGTGGGGCTTTCATCATTCCCAGAATCCAAATTGAACTCTTGACTAGAACTAGTTGATTACCACCCTGCCTAAAAGCTTTTATTATGTAGGATGCTAGATGCATAGGATTTAGAAATATACTGTCTAGCAATACAGGTCAGCCCCTTCATATCATCGATAAGACAACTGAAACCCAGAGGAACAAATGATTCATTAAGGTCACACAGATAGTAAGGACCATGGCTGGCATCAGAATCCAGCTCCCATGACATAATGGAGAGCTTCATTTCATTAGGCCATGCTGCCTCTCATTATATATCAGTTACATATTGTATTCTGGGCAAGTAGGCCCTCTTCACATTTCCTGGTTATAGTTTTTTTCCAGTCCAAGATAACTTAGGAGATTTGTAGCAAATATCTCCAACAGGGGTCACTAATTCATATAATGATGTGTGAGGACTATATATTGACCTAATTTTAAAATATAAAGCTATTTGTGTTTTATTGAATTTTCATTTATTTTATTAAACATTTCCTAATTACATTTTAATCTAGTTCAGGAACATTGAAGACTGTGGTCACACACCTCTCTTTGAAACCATCTCTCTGTTTATATTTATTAGTAGCCTCCCTGAGTCCAGAAAAAAAAAATGAATTTGAACCATACCACGCCAGGTTATATACAACAAATGACTATAGAGAGTATGAACTCTCCATAGCAATAGGGACTGGACCATAATCTAGAAAAAAATCCGTTGAGGAAACTTCTACCAATGAAAATCAACACTTTCTCTTCATCTTTTATGGTCTTAGAGAGTGACAAATACTAACTGAGAAGTTATATTAATTTATGTGGTTGCCCAGGCAGTCTGAACTAGTCTGAACACAGGTCCTCTTGGAGCCAAAGGAGTTTCTTTATCCACCATGCACATTGCCTATCTCAAACTCTCCATAGCAACATATTTTGTGGGAGTGAACAATAGCTGTTTCTCAGCTACTATATGGGATGATTTAGTGGTTATTGGACATTTTAAAAAATGTATATTTGTTAATGGTTTGTCTTTTTTAAAACTAGATATCCCTTTCCTTAATTAAATTTAGTCTTTCTGAATTTAATCTAAACATTTATAAAGATCTATTAATAGCTAGACATTGAAGATACAAGATGGGAAAAAAACCTAATAGTGATATCACTTGAAGGTTTGCAAAACACTTTAAATATATATTTGTTCATTTAATCTTCACAACTATTCTGCAAGATAGATGCTAATATTATTCCCACTGTAAAGATGAAGAAACGCATAGTAAGAGAAGTTAAGCAAGTTTAATTTTAAGTTTGCTGACTTTGAGGTAATGGCAAAACATTTGGGAGTAGATATTCAATAGACAGTTGAAAACAGAACTGAAACTCAGAAGAGTAATTAAGAATAAAAATAAAGATGTGAGAGTCACTTTCATAAAATAATTACAAAGTACAGTGTAAACGAGACAATCCAGGAATAGAACATATGGAAGAGAAGAGGGCTAAGGACAAAATCTTGAGTCCAACATTTAAACTTGTGGATATTTAATTTCCATTTTAATCTAAAACTTCTACTAATGTTCTGCCCCTTTTCCTCTGCAGACTTCTTGAAGACAATACTCATAGAATATGATCTCTGACATACTTCTGACAAAGCTAAAAAGGACTTTAAAAGTGGATGCAGGGACATCATAGATCTTGTTTTCTAGGTGTCCTAACTAAACCTAAATAGACTCTTTATCAGAAGATTAATCATGAGGTTATTAGATTTTTGGCAACAACTCATGAATATGGTCTACTAAAGTAACAGAGACATGATCTTCACATACAATACCCATACCAATAGATACTTTGAAGTACAAACTGATCAATCAACGAGTTTTTAAGTCTCTACTTAACAGGGGTCCTCAAACTACAGCCCATGGGCCAGATGCGGCAGCTGAGGACGTTTATCCCCCTCACCCAGGGCTATGAAGTTTCTTTATTTAAAGGCCCACAAAACAAAGTTTTTGTTTTTACTAGTGTCCAGCCCTCCAACAGTCTGAGGGACAGTGAACTGGTCCCCTATTTAAAAAGTTTGAGGACCCCTGGATGTATTAAGTACCAACTCTGCTAGGTGCTGGGGATAGAAAAAGTGAAAAAGTTCTTTCTCTCAAGAAGCTTAATATCCTTTTGAGGAAGATAACTCTTACATATTATTGGATACATTCAAAATAAATATATTCCAAATTAAAAAAAAAAAAAAAAAACTTTGGGAGAGGCATTAGCAGCCAAGGAGCTCAGAAGAAGTTTCCTATCAAGTCAAACTTTGAAAGAAACTGGAAATTCTGAGAGACAAAGCTGTAGAAAAAGTATATCTCAGGAATGAAAAATAGGCTGCAAAGACGCAGAGATGGGAAATGATTTGTTGTATGTGAGGAATAACAAGAAAATTAGTTCAAGTGGATTGTAGATAGTTTAACAGAGAAGAGTGTATAAAAAGGATAGAAAGGTAGATTCAAGGCAAGTTGTGAAATATCAAAGGTTTAAAAATATTGTCTAAAGCCTTCCTAAAGCAAAGAGTATGTCTCTAGGAAAGATATTATTACAGCATATAATTTGTCACTGTTTAGTTTCCCACCTAGTGTTCTGTACTTCCACAAACAGTATTTTTCAGCTTCAGTTAATTTAGGAGGACAACCTAGGAGTACCATTTCATTTTGCTCTAGAAGAATGTATTAGCAATTCCATCATGTACCCGGTTTTCGTGTGTTCATAATTCCCAAGACCAAATCTTGGCAAACGGGTTACAGAACCTCAGTCTAAATGTGAATTTATTTGCCATATTTGAGCCCACACTTATTGTACACCACCTGTTCTTTGCAACAGAAATAAAGCACTTTATGCTCACCTATATATTTCCTTCCTGGGGCAGGGGTCACAGCTGTTTGTAACTGTACTATAACTCTGATCTCATAGAGGATCTAACCTACAGATTTAGTTTGGTGCCACAAAAATATAGCCTTGTGAGCCCAGAAATACTTTCTGGTAATTTCTAAAAAGTGTTAAACATAGAAGAAGTTAATTGTGGAAAATTTTCTAGATTTAAAAAAATATATATTTGTTGTGGTGAGAATACGTGTAATATTTTCTGGGTCTCTTCAATCTCCTAATTAAACAATTAGATCCTAAAAAACAAGTAAGAGCCAAATACTTTTCTCTTACAATTTGGAAGGATGGAAGGTGGAGTATATTGCTGTGTCTCTTTTTACTTTCAGAACATCTCTGTATAAAACAAAAATTCATTCCTGGACCTTTAAAAACATTCTACTTGGTCTTTTATAGAGTCAAAATGAATTATTTGCTCTTTTCATACAATTCTTTGATTTCATTGGTGTAAGGAGCTCCTGCAAAGATAACTCTCTTTCCCAGTGGAGTTGGGCAACTGTTTTGTTTCTCAATCACCTGTAATCATCTGGGCAATGAGAGGTTAAGTGACCTCCCTAGGGTCATACAACCCATATGTGTTAGAGACAGGAATTAAGTCATTCTGACTGTAAGGCTGGCCTTCTCTCCATAGTATAGTGCTATATCTTGAATGATGTAATTTGCATTATATCATCAAGGTGAAAAATTATGTAAATACCAATTTACAAAAAGATTAAGATATTTTTTGTTATGGATTATCTATCCCCTCCATACTGTAGGTACTCAATAAAGATTCTTGGGTTACAGTGACAATGATAGTTAATACTGATAGTGTTTCTCTAATCCCTTCCTCATAAACAAAGATGCCTTTACATTAGGATAATAAGTACATTGGAGCTATTGCATATAGCCAAAGCAGATTTATATGTGGCTTTTACTCATCTAAAGGGCAGCAGAAGCCTTCAAGTTAAATTGAGATCTGTGCTGTAGTCTGTTAAATGTTATTATACATAAACCAATACTAACTCTGCCCTAGATACCATCTATCTCAAGATGGTATTTCAAGATACCATCTTGAAAAAAAATTAGTTATGCTGAAGAGTACATTTTCAACCTGATTCTTGAAATTTGTGCATTAAATGGATGCATATTTAAGTGCTATCTAAGACCAGACTAGAACAAACAGAATGCCACTTACAGAAAATCTGTATTTCAGCAAAATCTAATAGGCAAGCAGAAAACCCCACCAAGAGACTGTGAAATGCTATGGGAAGTGTATGCTTGGGAAAAATGATACTTTTCCTATACCTATTAAAGAGAATTTTGTTTATGTTTAATTGTCCTGGCAGTACTCATATTAACTAAGAAGGTGACATATGTATGAATTGTAGCCTAGGACCACTATTAGGAGGATTGAGTAGAAAGGTTGATGGAATAAAGATGTCTTCCCTCCTTCTCCCTCCAAAATTTACAAGCCATTTTAAAAATTATTGGGGGAAGGATGTAAATGACAATCTTTGCGTATTAAAACCAAGGAAAATACTATTTATTTATTCTATTTTTCAATCCTTCTAAAATCCCCCTCTTTTTAATATCCTAAAAATTCAGTATTGAAGGATTTTTAAATTATACTGCCTGTAGTATAAATTTTTTTCTGTATCTATTTAATATGGTTCTGACCTTCTTCCTTCATCTTTTTAAACATTGGTATTACTGACTTATTAGCAAAAGGGCACTGAGGTGTTGGAATCCAAGTGAAATGGATCTATACTATCATCAATGACAAGAATGGAATCTTGTAGAAATACACATGCTCTTTTTTTGTCTATTTATTATCCTTTTCATTTAATTTTGATATGCTTGGGATGATCTAACTCAGCTGGGTTTCAGATTAAGCTTCCTTACAACTTGTTTTTTCCATTATTTTTAACTCTTTTACAAGTGAATATAATTAATATTCAGTTTACATTATTGAAGTTATGAAAGACTGAAGGTAAATCACAATCATAATTCATAGGGGGCTGATTAAAGAGAAAAGGAGAGAATAGGCACTTATTTCCTCTTAAATACAAGCATCTTGAAAACCACATCTCCTTACTTCCAGCATCTCACTGATTTCCTGGAAGTGCACTTTTAACCACTCTGCCTTTTAGTGTCATAATCTGCCCAATCACTTTGTTCTAAAAGAGAAAGCATAGCATAATGAAACAAATATAAGATTAGGTGACGAATCAGGGATTTGGATTTGCACTATGGTTTTGCAATGACTTTGGGGGTCATAGAAAAATCCCTTTACCTATCAGAGGTTTAGTCTCCAAACCTGAAAAAAATTGTAATGTAGTAAGTAAGCCAACTCCAATACAAGAAGGTTGTATGTAACTCATTGTTTAATATGAGTTATTATTAAAAGGCATCTGATCCCAATTCTGAGGGTCAAATGTCACATTTGTCTTTCCATTACTAGCATTTATCACAAATCTTTATCTGGGCCACACTTACTTAAGTTGTCAAAAAATCAGTACATTTTAAAAGGTTTTTCTTCAAGTCAGCCATCATTCTACATTCTATTTCAGCACTTTTTCAGCACCTAATATTAATAACTGCTAATATTTATATAGCACTTTAAGGTTCCCAAAGTACTTTTCAAATATTGTTTCACTTGATTCTTCATATCCTGTATGTTGTGTTAATTTGGGGTATTCAGAGAGGATTAGCACTTCTGGTGTGAGGGTCTGCCAAAACCTTTTCAGGGCTACTCATCCATCTTTGGTCTCCATCTTCATTTAACTCTCACCCATGGTTCCAAGAAGCTGTATTATGTATAGCAGCCTTACCCCAGTAAACCCATGCTGGCAGTTGGGCTAAACCAGTTTGAAGGAAACTAACAAGCCTCAAACCTATTGGTGAGTTAGAGGGATGCAAAGACTGTCCTTGGCAGGATGGGTGAACAGGAACAGTTTGTTCCAAAGGATATGAAAATTGTCAAAACAAGTGCTGTGGGGTATTTTGAACTTGGTCAGATATCAAATATGTCAAGGTCATCCACTGCATTCTGGGTCATTGCCAATAGTTTTGACCTTTGTCTTGCCACTGGACTTCAATGACCAGAAGAAGAAAGAGTGAGGTGGATGACTTTGTGCAACTCTATCTCACTTAAATCTAATCCATGAGCAAGTCAAGACCCTATCCTACATGTTGTGATATCATTGGTCCCCTTCAAAAACAAAGAATAAACAACAATTACTACTACCATTCCCATTTTACAAATAAGGAAAGTGAATTTAAGAGAAGTGTCTGAGAAAGTAATTTGAATTCAGGTCTTCCTAACTCCTGATAGCTAGATGTATAAGTAGCTAAATAGCAACTCAAACATATATTTATTGACTTGATACTTTTTTGTTATATATTTTCTTATGTTAAACTTTGTAGAGTTGTATAGTAATGAGCAATCTTTTGCTCTACTATCTCACTATTGGTGACCATGTCCTGTCATTTGATTAATTACAACTTGTAGAATACTAATAAAACTCCTTAAGACACTGGAATAAGATATTACCAGTCCAGTTCCTAAAGTCATTTGGAAGATTGAATGAGAGATTGATTACATAAAGAAGAAGGCCAGTAATTTCTCTCTTTTTTTTTTAATTTAATAGCCTTTTATTTACAGGATATATACATGGGTAACTTTACAGCATTAACAATTGCCAATCCTCTTGTTCCAATTTTTCACCTCTTACCCCACCCCACCCCCTCCCCTAGATGGCAGGATGACTGGTAGATGTTAAATATATTAAAATATAAATTAGATACACAATAAGTATACCTGACCAAAACATTATTTTGCTGTAGAAAAAGAATCAGACTCTGAAATATTGTACAATTAGCTTGTGAAGGAAATCAAAAATGCAGGTGTGCATAAATATAGGGATTGGGAATTCAATGTAATGGTTTTTAGTCATCCCAGAGTTCTTTTTCTGGGCATAGCTAGTTCAGTTCATTACTGCTCCATTAGAAATGATTTGGTTGATCTCGTTGCTGAGGATGGCCTGGTCCATCAGAACTGGTCATCATATAGTATTGTTGTTGAAGTATATAATGATCTCCTGGTCCTGCTCATTTCACTCAGCATCAGTTCGTGTAAGTCTCTCCAGGCCTTTCTGAAATCATCCTGTTGGTCATTTCTTACAGAACAGTAATATTCCATAATTTTCATATACCACAATTTATTCAGCCATTCTCCAACTGATGGACATCCATTCAGTTTCCAGTTTCTAGCCACTACAAAAAGGGCTGCCACAAACATTCGTGCACATACAGGTCCCTTTCCCTTCTTTATAATCTCTTTGGGATATAATCCCAGTAGTAACACTGCTGGATCAAAGGGTATGCACAGTTTGATAACTTTTTGAGCATAGTTCCAAACTACTCTCCAAAATGGTTGGATTCGTTCACAACTCCACCAACAATGCATCAATGTCCCAGTTTTCCCGCATCCCCTCCAACAATCATCATTATTTTTTCCTGTCATCTTAGCCAATCTGACAGGTGTGTAGTGGTATCTTAGAGTTGTCTTAATTTGCATTTCTCTGATTAATAATGACTTGGAGCATCTTTTCATATGACTAGAAATAGTTTCAATTTCTTCATCTGAGAATTGTCTGTTCATATCCTTTGACCATTTTTCAATTGGAGAATGGCTTGATTTTTTATAAATTAGAGTTAATTCTCTATATATTTTGGAAATGAGGCCTTTATCAGAACCTTTGACTGTAAAAATATTTTCCCAGTTTATTGCTTCCCTTAAGAAGAAGGCCAGTAATATCTCAATGATAATTGGGAAAATTCTAAAAACTGTGGCAATAACATATGATCAAGTTCCAAACCAAGCTAAAGATCTAAACCAATATTAATTCAATACCTACAAACTAATGAACAAACATTAAACAAATTCTATGTTTGTGTCTATACATATAGTATATGTGTGTAGTAGTGTATGTATGTATACATTTATTTTTACATTATGCTACAGAAAAGCATAAACTCTTTTATTGCCCTGATAAGTGAGGAGAATATTATGGAAGTTGTCTTTTTAGCAAAGCTGGCAATGTGGTATAATGGAAAGAATGCTGGATCTAGAAGTAAAAAAAAATCTAAACTTCAACCTTGCCTCCACAATTTACGATATTTTAGACCATGGACAAATGACTTAATCTCTCTGAGCTTCAGTTTCCTTATGTATGAAACAAAGAAGCTAATATTTGTGCTACCTATTTTACGGGATTATTGTAAGGAAGCTGGGACAGGAATATGAATGATTATTGCCAACACTGGAACAAAATCACATTTCTTTTCTGATAGATAAATGAAGACTTCTCAACTAGTTAGCAAAACTGAAATCAGAAGTGTCTTTTGACTCCTCAACTAGAGTTTAGCAAACTCGGAGATAGGACTAGGCATCTCCTTCAGTGTGAATGATGGACCTGGAGATAAGAAGAACTAGTTTGACTTTAATTTACCTTCCTATATATTTGAGGGTGGTTCAGGGTCAGCTTCTCAGAATTAGAGTTCTCCATTTCTAGGCTGCTCAGGTTCAGGATTCTTAAATGTCAAAGACTTTCTCTTTTGTCTCTGAATTCCCATTGTTGAGCACAACGCATAGCACATAAAAGGTATGTATAACAAATTCCTCTTAATTAATTTATTAATTAGAAATCCCACCAAACTTTTTGGTATGCAAATATATTCATTCGGTGGAAAAAACACACTTTGCAAAGCAGTGGTAAATAAATGTTGCTGATAAAAATGCATAATTGGTGGTGTGTTGGAGCCAGCTCAAATAGGGTCTCCAGAACCCACAGATAAATTTTCAGTATGAGCATTGATACATGGAAAATCTGCAAGCTATAAAGTAGGACTGGGTTTATAGTTTTGTTGTCTAAGCTTAAGAACAAATAGAGAAAAATGTTAATAATGCAGTTTCAGTTTAAAGGTATGCTGTGGATACAGTTTCTTTTTATCCAAAGGGATTGTTGTTAAACACTTAAACACAATCTCAGAGAGATTAAGTACACTGCACAAAATAAAGGAAAGGACATAGTCCAGTTAATATACCAGTTTTACTCCTTCTTTGTACCCCACCTCAATAAACAAACAAAAAACAACAATAAAAAAAAATCCATTTACATGCCAGTCAAAGAGGACCAGTGAGTTTAGTGGACTTTTTTCATTTCAGCGTTCACAATCTGTGAGATTTTGCAAATTAGTCAGTCATTAGAGTAGACTTTAGAGACACAAGCTAATGTTTATATATATAAAATAAAAGTCAGAAGGGATTTTCTAACCCCCAAATCAGATAGTTGCTTAGTCATACAGACCTCAAATCAGAACAAGACAGAGTTGGTAAAGAAGAGTGAATCTTTGAACCATTCTCTAGCTTTAGTTAGATCACTTGATTGGTTGTATCAGCTCAAGGCAAAGCCATGAGAGAGAATTCAAAATATTATCAGCTCGTTCTAGTCAGGGAAAGGCTTATCAGGAAGTACCTCCTACTGCATGTCAACAAATAGAAACAGAGAGCAACAGATGATAAGGAGGGAGACTATGAGATCAGCTGAAGTACATATTAGAGACATTGGGAGAGAGAATATAGATACAAGGAAGGAGGGAGGGAGGGAGGAAGGAAGGAAAGAAGGAAGGAAGGAAGAAAGGAAGGAAGGAAGGAAGGAAGGAAGGAAGGAAGGAAGGAAGGAAGGAAGGAAGGAAGGAAGGAAGGGAGGGAGAGAGGGAGGGAAGAGGGAGGAAGAAAGGGAGGGAGGCAGGGAGGAAGAGAGGAAGGAAGGAGGGAGTGAGGAAGGAGGGAAGAAGGAAAGAGGGAGGAAGGAAAGAGGGAAGAAGGGAGGAAGGAGGGAGGAAGGAAGGAGGGAGGAAGGAAGGATGGAATCAAATTAATAGTATCAAAAATATAAAGGATAAATTCACCACTAAAGAAGAAGAAATTAAAACAATTGTTAGAAGCTATTTTGTGCAATTATATGCCAATAAACTTACAATCTAAATGGAATGGAAGAACATCTACAAAAATATAAGTTACTCAGTTTAACAGAAAAAGAAATAGCATACCTAAATAGCCTAATTTTAGGGGAAAAAAATTGAACAAGCTAGAACAAGCTACAAAAAAATTCCCAGGGACAAATGATTGCAAGCAGATTCTACCAGCCATTTAAAGAACAATTAATTCCAATACTATATAAAACTGTTTGGGGAAATAGGTGAAGTCCAATATAATAAAAATGACAATTCTATGTAAATTAATCTATTTAACATAATAAAAATCAAACTACCAAAAATTATTTCATATACCTAGGAAAATATAAAATTTATCTAGAGGGACAAAAGATCAAGAGCATCAAGACAATTGATTTTTTAAAAAATGTGGGAGAAAAAAAGTGGGATAGCTGTAATCAGATCTTTATTATAAAATTATAATTATAAAAACAGTCTGGTATCAATGAAAAATTTGAGTGATAGATCCATGGAATAGATTAGCTACATAAGACACAGTGTAAATAACCATAGCAATCCAGTACGTTATAAACCCAAAGATCCAAGCTTTTGAAACAAAATGGCAATCATTATATAACAAAAACTGCTTGGAAAACTAGAAAACAACATGCCAGAAACTACTGCATACCAAGATAAGGTCAAAACAGGTACATGATTTACACATAAAGAGTTATATCTCATGCAAAGTAGGAGCTCATGGAATCATTTATGAATAAAGAAGAATTTAGGACCAAACCATATAGAAAGCATTATAAAATATAAAATAGATAATTTTGATTATATAAAATTAAAAAGTTTTCATACAAATAAAACCAATGCAAATAAAATTAAAAGAAAAGGAGAAAATTGGGACTAGGAGATTTTTGTAACAGTTATCTCTGATGAAGGTCTCTTTTCTTGAATATATATAGAATTGAGTCAAATTTATAAAAATATAGGTCATTATCCAGTTGATAAATGGTCAAAGAATATGAACAGGCAGTTTTCAGACAAAGACATCAAAGTTATGTATAGTCATGAAAAAATGCTCTAAGTCACTATCGATTAGAGAAATACAAATTTAAACAACTGGGGTACTATCTCACTCTCAGACTGGCTAATATGGCCAAAAAAAAAGAAAAAGAAAATGATAAATGCTTAACGGTATGTGAGGAAAGTGGGACACTAATTTATTGTTGGTGGAATTGTGAACTGATCCAATCCATTCTATATAAAACTGTGCATACCCTAGCATACAGTGATATGGCTTCTAGGTCCATATCCCAAAAACACCAAAAAGGGGGGAAAGACTTATTTATACAAAAATATTTATAGCAGTTCTTTTTGTGTTGGCTAAGAATTAGAAATTAAAAAGATGTCTATCATTTGGAGAATGGCTAAACAAAAATTGGTATATGATTGTGATGGAATATTATTGTGTGTTATAAGAAAAAACAAGCAGGATAATTTCAGAAAAACCTGTAAAGACTTGAATGAACTGATGCAAGGTTAAGTAAGCCTTTGTGCTTTGTCTAGGAGGGCATTATACTCAGTAACAGCAACAATGTATGATGAAGAATTTTGAATGACTTAAATTATTCTCAACAATACAATGATCTAAGAAAATCCCAAAGGACTCAAGAAGAAGCATGTTAACTGTCACCAGAGTAAGAAACAAAACTGCCTAATTAAAGACTAAAGCATGCTATTTTTTACCTTATTTTTTCTTTATTTTCTTTCTTTTTCTTGTACAAAATCTCTACTAAAGAAATATTTTACATGATTGGACATGTATAACATTAAACTGCTTACTGTCTCAAGTTGTAGAAGGAAAAGAAGGGAAGAGGAGTAGATATGGAACTCAAAACTTTTTAAAAATATTTTTTAAATTGTTTTAGCATGCAATTGGGGAAAATAAAATATTATATAAAATTTTAAAAGAAATCAGTGTGATGACATTACCCGAGGATATCTCCAGCTCCACTAGTATTGTAGATTGCTGTAGGTGTTGCCATGGCTATATACGTGCCTGTTCAAATCTTTCTATGTGCTATTTATATGTATGCCCTCTTCACAGAGACTATCATATGCCTTTTCATGAGAACGCTTTATTCATACATGATCCCACATGTGCGTGCCTTCCACATGTGTCCTTGTTCTCTTAATTTATGTCCTTCTCAATTGAACAGTGTTAGCAATGATGGTTCTCCATGTGTATGGGGGAAAGAATTCTTTCTTGTCACTAGGTTATCATATATTTCTTGTCACTGTTTGATTATCTTTTCTTTGGAACAAACATGCTCAGTGACTGATAAAAGTAAACACATCAATAAAAGAGAGTCAACTATGGACCCACTGTTGCCTTTCTGGAGTCCATGTGACCCAAATACTACACCAGAATCTGATTTTCTGACTTTTTAAAAAACTAATCAAACATACAATAGAATGCATTGTGAAAAACTTTTCTGAAATAGCTCATCCAATCTTTATGAATGGAGGAAGCCGAATTTACAACAAGCATTTCTGAAAGCCTACCCATCATTTAATTTTATGACTCCATCAATTTGCTATTTAATTGTTTTAACTAATCCAGGTACCTACAGATTTACTTTATTCTTTCTTCAATGCAGTTGCTGATGAAAAATGGATTGAATATAAAAGCACCAGCTAAAGAAGGAAATCACTGTGTTTTCGTTTTTAATATAGTATTACTTAAATTATTTTTTCCATGAAACACTTTGGGACTTGTAATATATTGATGGTATATATAAATGCTTGTTCAAAGGTCTGGAATGTTTGGAATGATCCAAGAAAAAAGGGTCATCAGGCAAAATTTGGAGTAAAATTGAATATCCTCGGGTAATGTCATCACACTGATTTCTTTTAAAATTTTATATAATATTTTATTTTCCCCAATTGCATGCTAAAACAATTTAACGTTCCTTCCTTTGACACGAAAAAATAACTGCTATATATTTCTAATACATATTTAACTCCATATTTAATAATCTAATGGGGAAAATATGTGAACATCAACATTTTCCTATTCAATATCAAGGTCTTGTGATACAGAGATGTTAGAGAGAATTTTCATTTATAAAAGCAGCCAGTTTGGATTTATAAAACAATTTTGAAAACCTTTGGACTCATCCCTATTCAGTAATCCCCAGAGGTCCTGAAAGGCCTTTTTGCCTGGGCACCAAGACCCACTAAGAGCTCTTAAAGTGCAGTATCCTCTGCCAGGACTAGGGGCCAGAGCAAGCTTCACATATGCATGAGATGGCTCTCTGGCCTGGCAACTGACACTATTCAGCCAGTACCCATTAGCCACCTTAACTCTCTGTGCCACTGGGGTTAGCCTGAAGAATCATATTGGCAGGTTCTGGTTTGCTTTTGCTTTCAGGACAGCTAGATATGATTTTCCTTTTTATGACTAAGGAAACAATGGCTGTCTGACTGAGATTAGCTGGAGCACTGTTTTACAAGAACTGCATTTAAAATTTACTTTCTCTCTATGAAACCTTTTCTAATGTTTCAAAACAATTGAAAAGACAATCTGATGCTAAATGGGGGTAATCTACAAAGCATTCCCTTTGTCTCGAAAGGAAATTGCAATTGCTGTTCTCTCCATCCCACACAGATAACATTAAACATCCTAATGGATCCAAAGCACATTACTGTCTACTTCAAAAGGAAAAAAAAAAGAAAAACCTCACCAATTTAGTGAATCTCTGATAGGATGAGGAAGTCAGTTTTCACAGAAAAAAAATCACTTTAAGAAGATATATTCCACAGAAATAGTAGTTACTTTTTTTGTATATTATAATGTCCTGATCTAATTCTATATTCTCTGGCCTATTGAGGTAATATGTAGGCCTATGATTCACTCCAAATACTCTATGTATAATGTACTACTATTTCAGAACAGTTGGGAAAGACTGAAAGATTAAATTCTGAAAAGCAAGATTCATCATAATGGAAAATCCAATTAACTTTAGATATTGTAGCAGTATACCAGCAGGACTGTAATTTTGCCTTCAACCAAAATGGTTTAGCTGTTCATTAGGTAGAATGGAGAAAATTAAACAATGCCAATATTTTTTCTTGACCTAATGGCTAGTATGCTGCTTACAACAAAAAACTGGCTGAATAGGTCAAAGTGAATTCTTTGAATCTTATTTTTTTTTCCTACTTCTGGTATAAGTGAATTGCTATGAAACTCAAATAAGCTTTTATAGGTGAAAGTTAGCTGTAGCAATAAAACACTATATCAATTACTTCAAAAGATTCATAATTTCATATTAACATTCCTCCCACTGGGACAGATAACAATCTTCTAATATAAGTTGCTGGGACCAAAAAATTTTTTACTACCTGATGTCCAGACATTTGGGTTTGGAAATAAGATTTTCCAAATTTAAGTAGACTGATCCTTGGATGAAGGATACACACTGGTAGAATGGACATCTCATTACGAGGTTTTTGAGAACCCAGGCCCATCTTTACACCAAGGTATAAAGTATGTGGTGTGTGATTTGACTGAAGACTGTGTAAATAGACAGCAGCTAGGTGGTGCAATGCATAGAGTGCCAAACCAAGTTCAAATCCAGCCTCAGATATCTGTGTGATACTGAGTGAGTCACTTTTCCTCTGTTTGCCTCACCCTTTGCATCTGCAAAATGAAGATAATAATGGTCTCCACCTCCCAGGATTGTTGTGAATATCAAACGAGGTCAATGTAAAGCATTTAGTACATACTAGGCACATATTAAGTACTATATCAGTGTTATCTATTATTGTTACTAAAAAGATGGCGATAATGATGATGATGATGTTACACATCACTTTTTTTTTTTCAAAGTACTTTCTCCCAAGTCATTGGAAACATATGACTAAAAAAGGAGATGGGCCAGTTTTGCAGAGATAGTTCAGGGATGAAAAGACCACATGTGGGATTTAGAGGAAAGGCCCCAGCACTTTGAATGGACTCACTGTAGTAGTTGATGGTGGTGATGATGAGGATGATGATGACAGCTTACATTTACATAGTACTTACTATGTACAAGGCACTGTGCTAAGTGCTTTACAAATATTATCTTATCCTCACAATAAACCTGGAAGTTAAGTACTGTTATTATCCCTATTTTTCAGATGAAGAAATTAAGACAAATGGAAGTTAGACTTGAACAGGGACACAAATAGTAAGTGTCTAAAGTCTAAAGTATGATTTGATCCCAGGTCTTCTTGACTCCAGGCCCAGTTCTCTATCTACAATGTAGATGTAGATTTATGGGAAGACATGACGTGAGAGGAGCAAAGGACCACTAGAGGTATATTGGGGGCGATCTGTGCCACTGAAGGGAAGATCTCCATTGAGAATATCACAGATATATTTAAATATTCAGACACTCTTCACAAGTTCTCAAAGTTAGATGGGGAAGCAATAATTATCCCCCATTATTTTTGTCTACCTAAAATGGGGCACAGAAGAATTAATAACTGCCTTAAGGCAAAACAGCTAGTTAAGTATCAAAGCTAGGACTAATAACCAGGGTTCTTACATCTAGCTTGCTAACAACTGGCTCAATATTTTATTCTATCAGATAGAAATGGCCCAAAATGACAGAGATGGAACATTTTGTCATCACTCTCCTTGCCCCATCTTTATAACTTCCTCCAGATGGGAAATAATGATTTTTCCCTTCTCCTGCTACTTTTTGTTTAGTTACATGAATATATCCTTCCCTTTGGATGAAAGAGGAAAATAAGGAAGAATAGAAGAATAACTGGCAAGAGGATGGGAAAAGTGTAAACTTGCAAACTTAGAAAGCAGTGGAACAGTGTTGTAGACAGAGTGCCAGGCAGGTCCCTGAAAGGCTGAGCTTCATTGGTCTAAGTGGTGAAAGTATTTTAGAAGTTGGGAGCTAAAAACAAGATTCCTGAGAATATCTTTACCTTAGACTAAAAATAATCTAGGCACAGTCTTGTCTAAATAGTTCAAATTCAATCTGGTTAGATAGTGCTATTTTTTTTCATGTTCCTCATTTACCCCTTAAATCTCCATCTCTATATATTTTATTTCTGTCACAATACAACTGTTGTTTGTGCTTTTTTGTATTTGGGAATAATTTGAAACTATTTTTGGATGTTTCCAATCTTTAGGCATCAAAATAACTATATGTAAGAAATAAATTCCTTTATTAGAATCCTGGAAATTAATAAGGAAGATTATTCTTAATATTAGGTCACTTTGTTAATTACCTCTTTTCTTGTCTAGGACAACATTATTCCCAGTAGTCAAATTTCTAGTACTCAGATGCCTATTTTTAAATGTCCTAACCAATAGTTGTTCTGCCACCTTCTTTGAAAGGTTATTCTACTATTTTCTCATTCACTCTTTCACACAGCTTTTCCTGCTAATTGGTTTCACCTTGCTGTTTCTTCCTTTCTCTTCTTTTCTTTTCCTTAGTTATTCTCCTGCCTCATAATGACACCATTTCTTTTCTTTGAAGACAGTTTCCATATTACTCAGACCAATTCATCTATTTTTTCCTAATCAAAAGTAAACATTTGAAATTTAATACTATTGTCATATATGAATATAGTTCTTCCTCTTTCTTTTCCTCTTGCTTTTCTCCCTCTGTCTACATGGGAAATTATACCCTTACATATGGGTGCTCTGTCCAAAGGAATATAAATTTTGACCATTATATATACTTCACAAGGCATGTTGGAGTTTGGGAGCTAATTTTTTTCTTCCCTATTTATTCTATCATTGTTTTGCTTTTTGTTTTTGTTTTTCAATAAAACTAGGACAATTAGCTTTTTTTCTCTTGCAGTTTTTGTCTACGCTGTCTTGAAATATAACTCTGGAAAATCAGGTTTTGATGAAGCCCCTTGTGATTTGAATGGAATTATTTGACCTAGCCTTTAACTACTGAATGGATGTTGCCTCAGACAAACTGCCTGGCTTAAAAGAGCAGAGATACAAGGTACATTGTATTCAGAGTCATCATCAGTCATCTCACCACTGGACTTCAGTGATTTTGAAGGACAGAGTGAGGTGGTAATTTTGCACAACTCTGCCTTGTTTAAATCCAATTCACTTGCAAATCAAAATTCATCTCCCTCTTGATGTCATTGGTCTTCAAGAACAAGGAATGAACAACTATTCCAATACATAAGTCTCTACACTCTGCACTCACTAATAGCTTTTTCTGAAGCCTTACTAACCATGAATACAAAGTCCTTGTCTGGGTTGAACTACATCCACAGATGAGGTACACATCCATCATACTATGGCAGGAACCAAAGTTTGCAGAACCACAGGGACACAAGTGTTTCTGATCTTTCCTCAAAAAAAAAAAATGTGGCAGGCAATTCATCCCAATTGTTCTCTAGGGTACATGATCTGTAGCATCAATAACTTCTGTCACTTGGTACTCTCTTTTATGTTATCTATTATGTTCAGTGTTGTTGAATAGGAAGTCATAGATAAGTCATTAAGGAGAAAGCAATTTAGACATAAACGGAGATTCTAGAACACGAGTCCTCAAACTTTTTAAATGGAGGCCAGTTCACTGTCCCTCAGACTGTTGGAGGGCCGGACTATAGTAAAAACAAAAACTTTGTTTTGTGGGCCTTTAAACAAAGAAACTTCATAGCCCTGAGTGAGGGGGATAAACATCCTCAGCTGCCGCATCTGGCCTGCGGCTGTAGTTTGAGGACCCCTGCGTGAGTCTAGGACATGGTTGCCCAGAAAGATAGTCCTCATATCTAGTCTTATTTGCAGCAAAGAGACCCTCTATGAATCATCTTGTTCATTCTTTATTTTCTTAGACTCATGGGCTCTTTATTGAACGTTTTTTTCTTTTTATTGTCTCTTAGAACTTGAAGTACTTTTTGTTATATTTTGCCCATTGACAATTTTTCCAACTCTTTAGTTCTCCTTCTATACATGGTCTTCTCTGTTTCCCACATTTTTTTCTTCCCTTCTTTTTTTTACAGTTTTTTTGGTTAAATATGAGGGAGTTCCAAATGACAAAACTACCTAATGAAAAGGGCTTATCTATTTGGCTATGGGAAGTCAGTGGTTGCCTCAAGATGAATGGATTTTCAGAAAAGAAAAATGAGTTTTTCCTGTGGAAGGTAAATTAACTCAGAATATTAAGTATTCATTCATTTATGCATCCAACAAGAATTAACTGTGTGCCAGTCTTCTGGAAGGCCTGACCTTCACTATAATTATTCCAAAAGAATGAAGTGAATTACAAAACAAATGGCAGTTTCAAAGCTTTACAATTCTTTGTCTCATATTGTGCTCTGCTACATTACCTAGTTTGGGGATTCTGCCCATAAAAATCTCTTTCTCCTTTATTTCCTTCTCTGATGATGATAATGGTGATAGTAAAGCAAACACAGCCTAGACACAGAACAAGGAGAATAACTGAAAAGATTTGAGGCAAGAAGAGCAAGCCCATGGTGCGGAGGTGTAAGGAGGTTGAATAAAAGGGAGTTAATGCCAGCTTATGAGTACCTGCTAATGTAATCCTTGCTATTGGAACCAAGTGGAGTCTTTATTTGTTTCTTGGCAGAACAGCTCATACATACATGTAGCTAGCCTAATAGTGTTTCCTACATGTTTGTATATCATTATTCTTGATTTGAGATTATAAGATCATGGGATCATGAACTTAAAGCTAGGGGAAAACTCTAAGGATCATCTCATCTAACCATCTCATTTGAAAAAGGAGATCTTGATTCACACTAGTTCCAATGATCTTGTGATGAAGAGAGCCATCTACACCCAGAGAGAGAATCCCTCTCTTGCTTCAAGCCCCACTTGAAGCCCCATCTTTTGTATGAAATCTTTTCTGATCCTCTCAAATGCTACTATCTTATTTTTTATGTTTTTCTTTATATTAATTCTATATAAATTCATACAAGGTGTCCTCAAAGTCCTAGTCCTTTAAATTATACTAATCTAAAACTACATTGAGCCTTTTGGTACAACCCATATTTGGTATACACTACACTCATTTATCTCAGAATGGAGTCAAGTTCTTCAGTGTAGAAATTGTTTCATCTTCCTATTTGTATATCCAGCACTTAGAACAATGCCTGACACCAGTATGCTCTTAGTTATGCTTTTGGATTGACCAGTGGATCTCCTATTGTTCTTGTTATTATTATCATTATTGTTAATGTTTCATTTTCTCTGTATTACTGAACAAATGAATGAAATGACAAGTACTGAAATGTGAGCACATCTGTAGGATCACTGTGAAGCATCTTAAGGATCCTTTGCACTGGAGACACGATATTAGGAATGATGCAGATCTCATATTCTTCCCATGTTGTTTGGATTCTCTATATTTTGTAAGTTTTTTTAATCCACATCTCTCTTAAATATCTGATGTGATGTCACCTAGGACAAACTTTGTCCTCAAAATTTTATTCATCAATGCTATGTCAGGGGATTGTGCACAACATTTTTTCCTTTGACAATTCATTATCGTCATCTTATTGGTGAATTCCCAAGACTATTTGGAGCTGCTGATATTGTGGTTGTTACTATAGCTTTTGATATGTGACTGACTAGTGTGATGTCATTCAGACACAGTGAAACAGTTTGTATACTTTAACAAATACCTCTGAAGACTTTTATGTGAAGTTAACCTTTTCTTCAATCTGTAGGATAAGTCACATGATCTATTTCACTATTATTAAAAGTTAGATCAATGCATCTCTGCATTAATACAGGACTTACTTCTTTCTCTTTTCAAATGGAGTGTTCAGAATGAATTCCCATTGATTGGTAGAGACTGATTTAAGGAAAAAAGATAAAACTACAAATACAGCTGTTGCAGTGACCTGGTTGTTAATAGCAGAAAATAGTTTCCTGCAATAAGGCAGAGTTAATTCTGCTTTTCTTCATCTGGCAATATGTCTCTGCAGAGGCTGACAGACAGGTCTGACAGAGTAGAACAAAACTTAATTTTCTCCCTCTACAGCTGCAGTGCTGTCAGTCTGATCCCCTTTTGGAATACTCTGCTGCACTCTAAGTGTCACTTTGTGAGCCTGACAGAGGCAGAGATACAATGGCCTAGAGATTGCCAAAGGACTGAACTCTACAATTGGTTTCCTCCCCAACCGGGTTGGGAAGTCACTCTGTTTATCACTGCCTAGAAGGCAGCAAAGAGAATCACAGAAGTGTCCTTAATCTAGACTGGAGTATAATGCCGGAAAATGCCAGTGTGTCTAGTGATCTGGAGTACAAAATTACAAAGCATGATTTCTATGTAGTCATTTAAAGTCATTCACAATAAAGGAAGGTGAGATTTCTGGATTAAACTTGGCTGAAACTGGCTTTTAAGAGTGAATTATAAAAGTGCTTCTGTGCCATAGTATAGACTTGTTCTTCTGTTTACAATTTAAAAGATGCCCTGATCTTCTTTAAAGAAAGAATGACTACCTAGTATATTACCTCAGGCCCACAGTATTTTAAAAACCTTAATTTCTTTAAACTCTTCATGATACTGTAGCCATTTTAGGATCCTGAGTCAATTTGATTATTGATTGATTGATTGAGCTTTCTAAGCTTTAGACATTCATTAGTTTATTTTAATATAATTCTAGAGAATAAGGGGTAAGAGTGGGTACAAATTAGGAAAATGAAAATGAACAAAATACTTTAACAGGGGATACTGTTTCTCATAGGAGTAACTTACTCTCTCTTTTCAAAAGAAAAAAAAAACAACTCAAAAATCTTTTAAGTGAGAATGACTGGGGGAAAAAAAAACCAAGACTTAAAGGTAACGGAACTAGATTAATTGCAAAATTGGCCCTGAAGAACAAATAATAAAACTCTGTTCCCTTCTCTCAATGGAGAGATTTTGGACTATGTGCATAAAATATTGCATATTGCATAATGCATACTGCATTACCTGGGAGTTTTGCTCATATGCTTTTCTTTATAATCAGGGACATCATAATCAGAGGAATGAGAATAGCTAACATTTACATAATACATTAAGGTTTGCAAAGGATTTTGTTGTCACATTTTATCCTCATAATAATCCTGCGCAATAAAAGTTATTATCTCTGTTTTACAGATGAAGAAACTGAGGAAGGCAGAAGCTAAATGATTTACCTAAGATATATAACTAAGTACTGAAGTAGCCTTTGAGCTCAGGTCTCCTTGCTTTCGAATGCAGCAAAACAATGCATACATGTATATACACACACATATATATGAAATTATATATATTTATCTATACTGATATAGCTATACCTACCCATAGTTATATATGTAGATAGATTTTTAAGATATAAAGTCATAAAATATAAGATGTTTGAATATGTGTGTATATATATATATATATACATATGCATACATATATGTATATGTGGGGGGGAGTATTGTATATGTGTATAAGCAGTTAAAAACTGTCTGCTTACCCAACCTTAGTCTGATTATCATGGCAAGTGGAGATTCCAACCACTAAAAAAATTGTACAAAATTGCAAAGTTGATTCCATTCACCATTGGTACATGGAATTTGTGAACACTTACAAACAATATAAAATCCAGTACATCTGAAAGATGAACAGATCTTGTTTCAAGAGAACTCAACAGGTATAGATCCAAATAACAGCTCTGAGTGAAACAAGGTTGATGAAAGAAAGCCAGCTTACTGAAGTCAGAGCTGGACACATGTTTCTCTGGAGTAGCTGCCATGAAGGAAAGTACTGTGAAACTAGTGTAGGTTTTACAACCAAAACTATGACATGGGATACACTGTTACAGAATCATCCAACATGGTGTGTCCTCATCAGAGAATACAAAGCAAAATTGAATTAGTTCAGAAGAAATGTGAGATGTGTTAAGTTAGCACCACCACAGATATTCATAGGGACTATTTGTTCTGACCTATGGCAGAACATTCCGAACTTGTATTGGTCTGACTCTAATATAGTGATTTCATTTGGTCCTCTTCAAGAAAGAAACCAACCAACCAACCAATCATGTCTGTGTGTTTGTGTAGACGTAGACTGTTTAAAAGTAGAATGTTTATGCTAAATTTTGTATAGTTTAGAAAACATTCAGAAAAATTCCAAATCCTCAGTGTTAAGAACTGTCTTGTTATAAGCAGATAATTTAAGGAAAATGGACCACCAGTGGAAAGAGTGTAAGATTTGGAGTGATGGGACCTGGATTTAAGTCCTGAATTTACCCTTTACTATCTGTATGATCTTGAGGAAGTAAATTAACCCACCTAGATCCTATTTTCCTATAAATGAAGAAGGACTAAACAATGTCCAAGGTCTAATCTTATCATCCGGTGACTTTAGAGATCATATAGTACAGTATAGAAGTAGAAACTGGAAGCTAACAGGTGAAGTTACTTTTCCAGGGAAGGACACAAAGGTCACCAGCAGTAGAAACAAGATTAGGACTCCAGCCACCTGTCTTTCTGCTTTAAAGGAATATTTTTAGTTATAATCACGTAATAATTAGCAGATATCTTGGAAATGAAAATGTTAAATTAGCATAATAATTATATTAATTATCATCATTATAAGAAAAGTGATGTTATTTGTCTTGGGGGAATAAAGAGCTAGCCTTGGAGTTAGAAAACCCTGGGTCCAACTCCTGTCTGGCCACATACGTTATTGCTACAAAACTAGGACCAACAGGCAGGACCTAAGCTTCCTTACATGGGGTAGTTCACTCCACCTACAAAAGAGTTACTGACTCATTTCAAGAGAGGGAGTTTCTACACTTTGAGATCATGTTAATGACATTATAAATACCAACTGGGGGAAAAAAGAAGCTATCTCAGTGGGTGTTGCTGAGTCATTTTCAATTATGTCCAACACTTTGTGACCCCACTTGGGGTTTTCTTGGCAGAAATACTAAAATTCTTTTGCTATTTCCTTCTCCAATTATTTTACATATGAGGAAACTGAGGCAAGCATGTTTAAGGGACATACCTTGGATCACACAGCTAATAAGTATCTGAGGCCAGATTTGAATTAAGGAAGATGAGTCTTCCTGGCTCCAGGCTCTATGATCTATATACCACTCCAGCTAGCTAATCTTGACACAGTGAATAGAGTACTAGAATTAGAGTCAGAAGACTCACGTAATAATTAGCAGATATGTTGGAAATGAAAATGTCTTGGGGGACTTTGAATCATATGAGAGGCACTTCTTAGTTGAGCAACTCATTTAACCTCTCCACAGCCTTAATTTCTTTATCTCAAGAAAAAATATCCCCATAAAATGAGGCTAGTAATAGTCCCTACTTTGGAAATCCTAAGACACACATATGTATGTATATATGTATTGTATATATTTATACTGGTTATTATTATTTTATACATGGAAACTTAGGCTTTAGGGTATTCTAATATTTATGAAAGTAAAAGTATAAGTTTAAGAAGATATTTTAATTTAAAATTCAAAGTTAAATGGGGAAAAACAGGTGTTTTGGAAAGTTCAAGTAATACAACGCAAGTAATTTAAAAAGTATGCTTTTTTACAAATAAAATGCTATAGCTTCTGTCCTTGATGTATCTTGACTATGAAGTTTTTAAGCAAGGGCTTGTTATGCTATCTTATTTTTTTGAAGATAGTTATTTAAAAGAAAAAAATCATAGTACGCAAGATTATCTCTGCTGCCTGAGGAAAATGACAGGAAATGACTTTAAAATGGCTAAGGAAAGTATTTATGATTTATTAGTCCAGTGAAACGGAAGAGAAGGCGCCCACTTAACTAAGCAGTCAAAGTTGACCTTAACCAAGAAGACTATGATATGGAAACCCATTGACCAAATATTCATGCCAAATATAGCTACATGATTATGAACAAGTCTAAAAGTCTGCAACTTTGGAATGACTATAATTTCCATGCGTGGAATGAATCATTTTATAGTCAGATTGGAGATAGGAAAGGGAAGGAAAGAGCTCTGTTTCTCAGCATAAAGATTAACTCCAATGAGCTCTCCCTCTTCTCTTTCTTAAGATACTAAGTAGAATCATAAGATCATAGATCTAGAATGGGAAGGTCATCTCATCCAATCCTCTCATTTTTTAGTTGAGGAATCAAAACCTATGAAAGTAAATGAATTGCTTTCTTAAAGTTACTCTATGGTCAGTATTGAACATTATATCTGGAAAGGAAATAAAATAGCTTGTAGCCAATCATTTCCACCAATGTGACCATTGAACACTTTGGGCTTGAAATTTACTGGGAAACCTTAAATGCTTTCTGTGGTGATGAATATATCTTGAATAAAGGGGAAACAGAAAATTTTAGAGCAAATAAAAGAAACTTAGTCTGTTTTCCAAACTCAAATTGCTACCCATGAACTGTTTGATTACTTTGTTCATACATAATTATAAACTTAATACTTTAGTGAGGAAAATATCATATATGAACTCTATTTACATCATGCACATCATGAGGCAGCTAGATGGTGCAGTGGTTAGAATATTAGGAATGGAATCAGGAAGACGAAGGTCAAATTCAGCTTCAAACATTTACTAGCTGTGTGACTCTGGGCAGGTCACTTCACCTCTGTTTGCCTCAGGTTTTTCATCTGTAAAATGGGAAGATTAATAGCATCAACCTTTTAGAGCTGTGCAGATTGAATCATGTAATAATCCAAAAGCTGTTAAAGTGGAATAGGCTACTTCAGAATGTAGCTAGTTCCTTCTCAGGGAAGGTTCTCTAAGGAAGTTTATTGGGGCATTATAGGGAAGAGTCTTGTTAGTAAGTCAAATGAGCAAACATTTGTTTGTTTATTTAAATGACTGGCATCAGGCACTTGACTAAGCAAATAGCTATGTACAAACAAAATAAGCTGGGGATAGTCTCAGAGGAAAGACATTAAGATTAAAGAGGGGCGTAAGAGGGCTAGCACCTAAAAAAATGCTTCATATAGAAGGCTGAACTTTAGGTAAGATTTGAAAGAAGTCAGAAAAAAGATATGAGGAAAGAGAGAATTTTAGACATGGAATACAATCAGTGAAAATGCACAGTCAGAAGATGGAGCAATATATGAGAGGAACAGCAAGGAAGCTAGTATCACTGGAACACAGAATACATGTAATATAATATAAGAAATACTGGAAATGTAATGTGTTTCTGAATTCACTTTTGCCTGAAATTCTTAAGAGGATTCAATGGAATATAGTTCAGAAAACTCTGATGTAGTCTAACTTCTTTATTGTATAGACCATTAAAGTGATCTATGAGAAGGAACAGCTCATAGAGACAGGCCCACCAAATAGTCCACCATTCACTTCATGACTCATGTTTTGGGCAAACAAGCCTGCTAGCTTGTCAGAAACAATAAAGGAAAATATATATTCCCTGTGGATAAAACAAAAGAACAGGAAGAAGGGAGAATTCACTTTGCAGAGTTTGGAATTTGTTTGGCTATAGAACAAAACCTAAACATTTTGTTTCCTTTGGAACAACAAATAAGTTTATTTCTTCTTAAGACAGCATTATGTCCTATAAGAATAAAGTTGTTTACATGCCTAATGTTAAAAAATAAATTAAAAAAAAAAAAAAAAGACTTCCAGGACAATTAACAAAGAATAGGTCACCAGACTTCCTTTCTTCTACACTAGGACTCCACCCTACATGTTTCCCCAGAGAACATGGATACAAGTCAGGGAGAGGGGAGGGATTGGGTTCTGGGGTCACTCTCTTTCCAGCTGTTTTCTGGGTGGAGCCTCAAAGCTTTGCCAAAGCTGACTCAAAAATTTTCCCCTTGGTTCCTGGCTGTTTCCCGAAATCCTTTGAAAATAGCAAGAACAAGAGCATCTCATCACATCACGTGTCTTGGAAGGCAGAGACTCTAAATGGAACTTCAGCCCTGTCCTGAAAGGCAGGAAGCCAGGGATGTTTTTCATTGAGGGCAAGAAGAAAATTCCCACCTATCTTTGATGCCCTTTGTTGCTACTCACCTGATTAGAAGAAGCTGTGCTTGAAAGCCCAGTTGCATTTTTATGCCAAACCCTACTGATCCATCTGCTCCACCAAATACATTAGTCTAGTGCTACTCACTCTACATTTCCTCCTTCTCTGCCAATTGCAAATAGTTTGTGACTATTATAACAAAGCTGGGGAACATAGCTAGAGCACTGAAAACCTAGTTTTTTTTAAAATTTTATAATATCTTTTTATTTTTCAAAATACATACAAAGATAGTTTTCAACATTCACCCTTGCAAAACCTTATGTTTCCATTTTTTCTTCCTCCTTCCCCCCCCTTCTCTTTCCCCTAGAAGCAAGTAATCCAATATAGTTTAAACATGTGCAATTGGAAGATTTTGTTTTCAAATCTGGCCTCAGACATTTAGTAGCTGTGTTATCCTGGGCTTAACCCTGTTTGCCTCAGTTCCTCATCTTTAAAAAGAACTGAAGAAGAAATGGCAAATCTTTCCAATATCTGTGCCAAAAATCAACCAAATAAACCAAAATCCAAAAGGGATCATTAAGAGTTGGGCACAACTGAATAACAATAAAAATTGTTGTTATTCATTATTGGTTCAACAAACTTTAAAATAAAAACCTGATATATGAATCTAGGCAACTAGTGGAAGAAAAGTCAACTGAAGCATTGAAATTGAAGAAATTGCACCACTCCCCTTTCTTCTACTTCTCCATTAACCCCTCAGCTATTTGTCTGGTAATCAAAAACTACAGATCATACTCTCCCCAGTGAAATTGTATTGATTGATTTTTTTAATGCCTTATTTAAAAAAGAATATATCTTAACTGGCTTCTGGGTACCAATAGAGGTTTGGTGTTTTGTTTAGTTTGTAGTTTTAAGTATGAATGACCATAGGATCATAGATTTTAGAACTGAAAGAGAACTTAGAAATCATCTATTTCAACCTCATCAACTTACAGATAAGAAACCAATGCTCAGAAATATCACTTAAAGCAACAAGGTAGCACAGTAGATAGAGCTCTGGACCTAGAGTCAGGAAAACCTGAATTGCCAAAGATTCACACAGACGTTTAGAAGTTATGTGACCCCCATACAAATCACTTAAGCCTGTCTTGTCTTAGTTTCTTCACCTGCAAAACTGTATTAATAATAATATCTACCTCCCAGGGTTTCTATCAGGATAAAATGAAATAGTATTTGTAAAGCACTTGACACAATACTAGAACTTAATAGAACTAGATAAAGGCTTGTTTCCTTCCTTCTAAATAACTTGCCCAAGATAGTGCTTATAGTACGCAAATGAATTGGAATTTAGATGCAGATTCTCTGACTCCAAATCATTATTCTTTCCAATGCCAGTCTAAATAAAATAATTGAAATTGGTAAACTAGCATTTGGGATAGTTGAGATTAACATCTTTCATGAAAATATTTCTGCATGAATACATGTACTATACGTGAATAGAGACTGTTTAAAAAGAGACTGATGAAGAATTATAAGAATTAATTGTGATGGATGTCCATCAGTTGGAGAATGGCTGAATAAATTGTGGTATATGAATATTATGGAATATTACTGTTCTGTAAGAAATGACCAACAGGATGATTTCAGAAAGGCCTGGAGAGACTTACACGAACTGATGCTGAGTGAAATGAGCAGGACCAGGAGATCATTATATACTTCAACAACAATACTATATGATGACCAGTTCTGATGGATCAGGCCATTCTCAGCAACGAGATCAACCAAATCATTTCCAATGGAGCAGTAATGAACTGAACCAGCTATGCCCAGAAAAAGAACTCTGGGAGATGACTAAAAAACCATTACATTGAATTCCCAATCCCTATATTTATGCCCACATGCATTTTTGATTTCCTTCACAAGCTAATTGTACAATATTTCAGAGTCTGATTCTTTTTGTACAGCTAAATAATGTTTTGGTCATGTATACTTATTGTGTATCTAATTTATATTTTAATGTACTTAACATCTACTGGTCATCCTGCCATCTGGGGGAGGGGGTGGGGGGTAAGAGGTGAAAAAATGGAACAAGAGGTTTAGCAATTGTTAATGCTGTAAAATTATCCATGCATATATCCTGTAAATAAAAGGCTATTAAATTTTTTAAAAAAAGAATTAATTGTGAGTCAGTAGAGTGCTTTTAGTTTCAGATCTGTCTGCTAACTAGTTGCATATCCTAATTCTAACTTCCTATATTAATATCAGAAATACTGGTTAATCTCTTGTCATCTAATCTAGTTCAGATAAGTATAAAAGGGATGACTCTCTCCATTTGGCTCTTAAGTAAAAGAATGTGGTCATATTCTACACCATTTTCTACTTGCATGGGATAGTTTTGATTTTTTTTTTTAACATAATGACAATTCTCAGTATTGTATTTGTACCTGATTGGCTGGCTATATACAGTTCTTTGTGGAAAGGCAGCAGGCTTCTTCTGAGACAGAGTGATTTAGCAGATAAAAAGCCCACCTTGGCACAAAGTAAATCTGGACTCTTGCTTCTGAGATGTATTAGGTAAGTAGCATGAGGAACTCACTTAATCTCCTAATAGCCCCAAAGTGCCCAGGTAAATTTCCAACAATAAAAGTTTTAGATAGTTGCCAATTTGCTTAGTTAAAGAGGGTCGGGAATTCCTCATACTGGGAATTCCTCACATTAATGAAAAAAGTAGGACCAGATTTAAGAAAAAAATTAAAACTCTTTACCACAACCTAGACAATAGCAGTGTGATCCTTCAAATAATTGTCATGATATCTCACATGATATCTCACTTAGATATAAGTGTTTTTCATCTCCATATTGCCTCAATTTAAGGTGTTGGTTCATTTTTTAATCCAATATTTGTCCTTTATCCTACCTTTACTTTGAAAAAGTACAATTAATAACATTTGACCTTCAACTAACCTTCAGCAAAGATGACAGATCACCATGGTACCAGTGATTATCTGTGAGTGCCAAAGTAATTGTGTTTTTATGATATAAATATATGATATAAAATGTACTATATATGATACTTATACCATATATTGTAATATATATGAAATAATCTAAATTACTTCATTCATTCATTTGTTCATTTATTTATTTGTTTGTTTGTTTGTTTTGGAAAGTAATTGGGGTTAAGTGGCTTGCCCAGTGTCACACAGTTAAGAAATATTAAGGGTCTTAGGCTAGATTTGAATTTAGGTCATCCTGACTTCAGGGCCAGCACTTCTAAATTATTTCATATGTTGGGGTTATGTTGCCAACTTTTCATTTAAGTTCCTTGTTTCATATTTACTTCACTTTTTAAATTTTTTATCTTACTAAAACCAGAAAAAGGAGTTAAGAGGAAAAATCTATTATCTGAATTTCAATAATACTTTGATATATGTGAGACAGATATATTCATATTATTTTATAATTTGGTAAACTGAGGCACCAAGTTGTTCAGAAAATTACTACACAGTTAGAAGCATACCAGAACTTAATATTCTTGGATGCAACTCCAGGCCCTGTCTGATAGACTACACTGCTAATAGACGCAAAGCTGAAGAAGATTTGAATTGAGATGAAAGTTCCTTCTGAGGAATAATTTTTTAAAAAATTAAAACACCTAAAACTTACTCTACTCATTTTGACATTATTTTTAATGATGACAGGTAAAACCATGGGTCCTTTTATGAAGCTAGATTGGATCTTATTCTAAATAATTCATTATTTTTAACTGCACATGGACCAATTTCTAGATTTCTTTAGGAAGTGCATTATGTTACCCACACTGGAACTGTTTGCTTTTGTGGGACAATGAAAGTTTCTGGAAGATTTCATCTTGTGACACCTACATCCTATACTTAGCCATATGGCAGAATATCTTTATCAAGAAAGAGCTTTGGGAAAGCAATCACTCCCCAGTAATCAAAGCCACATTCTCAATAGTTCCATTATAGTGAATTACTAGTGAATAGAGGGTGGAAGAAGCCAAAATACTGGATCAAATAGCTGGAAAAAAACATTGAGAGACAGGAAAAAAATGGCATATATAATAATGTAATATCATTAGCTCATAAGAGACAACAGATAGAACATCTATAACAGCCCCACCTGGAAATTTCCCAAATTTATTGTGGTTATTATTGTAGAGTCATTTTAATTGTATCCACTCTTTGTGACCCCATTTAGGGTTTTCTTGGCAAGGATACAGGAATGGCTTGCCATTTTTTCCCTCCAGAATATTTTAATGAGGAAACTGAGGCAAACAGGATTAAGTGATTTGCCAAGGGGTCCCACAGCTAGCAAGTGTCTGAGGCCAGATTTGAACCCAGAAAGATGATTTTTCCCTGCCCAGATTTATTTATTTATTTAAATAATAATGGTAAATTTGAATAATAATAAATAAAATAATAAAATTTAAATAATCATGGTAAAAGAGGCCATTTGGGGCTTTATATCTTATCACTTAATCACTTAAATACTGAATGTTGCCTCAGACAAACTGAGACCTGGGAAAGACTTTAGTTTAAAAAGATTTCATCCAGAACCATCTCTAGTTGTCTTTCTACCGGACTCACATGGCCCTGGAGGAAAAAGTAAAACTAGTGACTTTGCACAGTCCTGCTTCACTTAAATCCAATTCACTTGTAAATCAATATATTATCTTCTGATGTTGTTGGTCATCTTCAAGAATGAAGGACAAACAACAACAACATGATAAGTATATGCCCAATATCGTGTAACTAAAATAATTAAGGTGAGATACAAAAGTACTCCTATGATATTCAAATAAACTCTCTGGTAAATTTGGAAAGGTGCAGTTAGGTGGTGCCGTGCATAGAATGCTTGGTCTGAAATCAGGAAGACTCATCTCCTTTAGTTCAAATCTGGTCTCAGATACTAACTAGCTGTGGGACCCTTGGAGAAGAGGAAGAAGGGAGGAAAAAAGAAAAGGAAAAATGGGAAAAGGAGAGAGAGAAGTAAGGAAGGAAGAAAAAGGTGATTAAGTTCTGGACAAAGGCAGAGAGGAGGTCAGGGGAGCAGAATCAAAATTAGAACAATAGTTCTGTGTAATTTCCTCTTCATTTCATCCAGGACTATCTCTAGTCATCCTAATCCATGTCTGGCCACTAGACCCAGATGGCTCTGGAGAGGAAAGTGAGGGAAGGAAGGAAGGAAGGAAGGAAAGAAGGAAAGAAGAATGTATGTATCTCTTTGGGATACATAAAAGAGGAAAAAAGACTTACATAATGTAAAAATGTTTGTAGCAATGTGGGGCAAGGAATTGGAAATTGAGGGGATGACCATCAATTAGGGAATGGCTGAACAAGTTTTGATATATAAATATAATGGAATATTATTTTTCTATAAGAAATGAGGAGCAAACTGACTTCAGAAAGGCCTGGAAAGACTTACATGAACTGATGCTGAGTAAAGTGAACAGAACCAGAACACTGAACATAGTAACAACAAGATTGTGTGATGATGAACTGTGATGAACTTGGCTCTTTTCAACAATGCGGTGATTCAAGGTAATTCCAATAGACTTAAAATAGAAAATTCCATTTGCATACAGAGAGAGAACTATGGGGACTGAATGTGGATAGCAACATAGTATTTTCATCTTTTTGATTTGTTTGCTTTTTCTTTCTTGTGTTTTTTTCCCATTTTGTTCTTATTTTTCTTGCACAACATGATTAATACGGACATATTTAAAACGATTGTATAATCTATATCAGATTGCTTACTGTCTTGGGGAGAGGAAAGATAAAGGATAGAGAGAGAAAAAAATTTGAACTCAAGAAATGATACAGTGAAATAAGAACCTTTACATAATAAATAAGTAACAATAATTAATAAATATGTATTTAAACATCTATTATATGCTAGATACCATGCTAAGTGAGTGCTGGAAATACAAAGAAAGTAAAAGATAGTTTTTGTTTTCACAGAGACAACCTGTAAACAACAATATACACCCAAGCAATATACAAGAAAAAATGGAAATAATCAACAAAGGGTAAGCATTAGAATTAAAAGGCATCTGGAAAGGCTTCCCGTAGAAGCTGAGACTTTTCCTGGAACTTGAAGGAAGCCAGGAAAACCAGAAGGCAGAGATGAAGTGGGAGAAAATTTCAGGCAGGGAGAAAGTCAAGAAATAGAAAGTCTTGTGAGGGGAAGTAGAAGGAGGACTATGTCACTGAATCACACATTATATAGAAAATAAGGTATAAGAAGATTAGAAAACTAGTGTAGAACCCTGTTAGGAGGACTATGAATACCAGATTTTATATTTGATCCAAGAGATGATAGAAAGCCACTGGATTTTATTAAATGGAATGTGAAATCAAGCTTCGTTTTAGGAAGATCAATCTGGGCTAAGATGACAGGAAAAAAATAATGATGAATGTTGGAGGGGATGCGGGAAAACTGGGACACTGATGCATTGTTGGTGGAACTGTGAACGAATCCAACCATTCTGGAGAGCAATCTGGAATTATGCCCCAAAAGTTATCAAACTGTGCATATCCTTTGATCCAGCAGTGCTACTACTGGGCTTATACCCCAAGGAGATACGAAAGAAGGGAAAGGGACCTGTATGTATCAAAATGTTTGTGGCAGCCCTGTTTGTAGTGGCTAGAAACTGGAAAATGAACAGATGCCCATCAATTGGAGAATGGTTGGGTAAATTGTGGTATATGAATGTTATGGAATATTATTGCTCTGTAAGAAATAATGAGCAGGATGAATACAGAGAGGCTTGGAGAGACTTATATGAACTGATGCTAAGTGAAATGAGCAGAACCAGGAGATCATTATATACATCAACAATGATACTATATAAGGATGTATTCTGATGGAAGTGGATTTCTTTGACAAAGAGAAGATCTAACTCAGTTTCAATTGATCAATAATGGACAGAAGCAGCTACACCCAAAGAAAGAACACTGGGAAATGAATGTAAACTGTTTGCATTTTTGTTTTTCATCCTGGGTTATTTTTACCTTCTGAATCCAATTCTCCCTGTACAACAAGAGAACTGTTCGGTTCTGCACACATAAATTGTATCTAGGATATACTGTAACCTATTTAACATATATAGGACTGCTTGCCATCTGGGGGAGGGGGTGGAGGGAGGGAGGTGAAAAGTAGGAACAGAAGTTAGTGCAAGGAAGAATGTTCTAAAAAATTACCCAGGCATGGGTTCTGTCAATAAAAAAGTTATAATTGTTTTTTTTTTTAAAAGAAAGATCAATCTGCAGTTGAATGGAGGATGGATTGGAATGGGGAGAGAGACTTGTGACAAGGAAATTTGCAGGTGATTCATAATAGTCTAGGAGTGAGGTCTTTGAGAGCCCTCACCCAGGTGTTTACAGCATCACCAGAGAGAAGGGAGCTTATTTAAGAGATATTTTGAAGATAAAATTGACAGTCTTTAGCAACAAAATGTATTACAGAATAAGATCAAATATTGTAAAGAAAAATAATTTTGAAAAACTTTTAAAATTTTTATTAATGCAAGCATCAACCAAGATTTGAGTACCAATGATGAAGTATCATTCCCACATCCTAACAGAGAGATGAGACTAAGCAATCAGATTTTATTTTTTTCCTTGACTGTCCATATTTGTTACAAGGATGTTGCTATCTTATTTACTTAAGACAGCATGCTGGGACAAGGAAAGGAGGGGTTTATCAGGGAGATAAAGGAGGTCTAAGGAGAATACTCATGAAAATATTCATTAAAAATAAATTTTAATTTTAAAAATATTTCTGCTAATGTTTTTTTCACCTTTTCTTCTTCTTTCATCATTCTTTTTTCATTTGTATTCCTTTGGTTTATTGGAACATGTGAATATTTTTTGAGTTGGTTATTAATAGCATCTCTTGTTTAATAAACTAATTTTTCATAACTATTATTATTTATTATTTTTCCATGGCAGGAAATGTATATATTTGTCTTGTAGATCAAAGACTCACAGAAATATGTGTCGGTTCTTCATTGTTTGAGACCTTTATCATGCATATATGTATATATACATATATATATATATATATATATAAAATATTTTCCCATTCTTTCTTTTGCCTTAATTTTCCTTAGCTTTCCTTTCTATCTTTTAATCTGTTTTCCATGTCATGACACAAGACCTACAAGCAATCCTGAATTCTGAAGAACTCCTGAACAATAGCTCAATTTGACAATACTTTAGTATTTCAACTTCTTTAAATCTATGAGTCGTTATTAATCACATGAATCTGGCATCATTCATTTAACATCTTCAGTGCTTTTCCTCATTTAAAGCACCTCAGAATCATCTTACATTTTTAGCTTTGATACCGCAATGGGGACTACCCAGAAAGAATGTATAGCACCCAGCACAGCACCTTGTACAGAGTAGATGCTTGATAAACATTTGTTAAAATAAATGGTGGCTTCTTCATTCTACAGAATGTGAATGTTGCATAACTCAACTGCATAGTGCAGTGGAATGGGAACTGGATTTAGAATCAAAGCATCTGGATTCAAATCCTTCTTTTGTCACTTACTAATTATGTCACTAATTATGTCTCAGGTTCCTTAGCTGCAAATTGAGAGAGTTGGGCTTTGGAATCCTTTCCAGCTTTACATCTGCAAACTATTATCCTGGATGTTTCTTTAACATAAATCGCTTCTATTCTTCAAGAGATTTTTAAATATATAGGATTTGATGATTTGACAATTTTGTATGAGGATAACTTTAATAGTTTCAGTCTGATCATCCTTCAGATGCTATTAATAAGCAAGCACATCAATGACATGTTACCATTTAAATTTTAGATATAGTCAATCTATCCTACTTCTTTTTCTTATCTATCAAGAAGATGGGGCCAACATGGCATATTTTCAGAAACCTCTATTGCCCATGAAGTAAGGATCAAATTCTACTGAAAAGCATTCAAACCTCACTATTGGGCACAACCCTGCTCCTCTGACCTCAATAAATTATCTTTGCCCCTCCCCATGAATTCCATGCTCCAATCCTGAATTTATCCACCTCATGTTGTACTTTTTTCTTGGGACTCTTATTAAATTCCTACCCATTCTTTAAAACCTAATTCAAGTATCACCCTCTCCATGAAATCTTTTCTGATTCTTTCCTCACTTGTATCCTAAGCCCTGAGTAACATTTTCCCCCTTTGTATCTCATAAAGCATTTTATTTTGACATTCTCCAATATACTGATCACATAATAATGATTATTATAACTAACTCTATTAACTATTATAAATTATGGAGGCATGACAGTGTCTTAATTAAACTTTGTTTTTCTTCAGGTCCCAAAACAATGTTCTCAATTTAGTACTTAATATATGTTTGAACAAATAAATGAATTTTAGTAATCATATGAGACTATCAATATTTAAATTACTAATCTTATAATTTTAAAATTGTATTCAAATGTCAGAATTATTGCTTATAGCTAGATAGAAATTCCCTATGACAACCAATGTGTCATAGCTTATACTGATGCAATGAGGATTTGAAAGTACCTGTTGTCATTTTAATGTTTGTCATGGTGAGGCAATATGTACTTCTGCTAGTAGTAGAGAACTTTAACTCTTGAGTTTTTAGTTACTAATTGTCCATAGCAAGTCCAGCAGCTTTAGAAACAGTACTTATGTATCCAGAGATCTGAGGAAGACAGAGAAATGCTTTCTTCTCCAAGAGAAATTATAGCTGGCCCTTTAATGTGCTCATGTGAACCTCACTTGCAACAGATATTATTCTTTCTAGAATAGAGATTCATCTGTTGAAAGCTACATAAATATGAATTGTGTCAGATTAAAGGTGACTTTATAAATTCATTTGGCACAGACCAGTGGGATAACCAGTTTTACATATGCAATGATTATAATATAAGTCATGTATGTAAGTTATAAGGCTAAGTGTTTTGTATATGTGTCTGTTTTCTAACTACATAGTGAGAAAAATTTATTATTTTCACTATGCAAAAAACAAAAAATTGTAGGTCTGGAGCAAAGAGAAAAATAAGTATGTATCTAAGTTAATAGATACAGGATTTCTTACAGAAACTAAATTCTCCCACCTCCCTCCTGTCATTCTGAGGACATATTTCATTTCTAGATATGCAGGAGTCATGGTGTGCCTTCATCTCCTATTCTTGTCATGTAGATTTATAGCTCCTATCTTTATGGTTAGCTTTCATTAAATCTGTAAATTAAATGCCTCTATCACCCATTTGCTGATATTTTTAGCATTCAGGAACTAAAATCACATTGCCAAAAATTTTGTCTCTTGACAAAGAATGGATAAAAATAAGACAAAAATTTTTTGAGGAAATTTTCTGCTTTAATCTTAGATTTTTTGTGAATGCTAATTAAGGACTGTTTGTTCCAATATTAGATGGAGATTTTTATATTGAGAGTAAATATATGGCATATTAATGTGTCCTATGTAACAAAAATATTTAGATCCTCTTATCTTAGTGATCCCTGTTTTAGGTATCATTTAGATCCTTTTATCTTAGTGATTCCTGTTTTAAATATCTTAAGGATTCTAAGCCATTTATGACAAATTGAGGAACCCACATAATTGGACATTGGTAAAGAGGTCAGTATAGTTTCTACTATGAGTGACTGTAGCACTGTTGCACTCCAACGTAAGTGCTAGGGAGCAGTATGATGAAATGGAAACAGTACTGGATTCAAAAATCAGAGAACCTGGGTTCAAATTCTGACACTGTTAATTTCTTCCTATGTTATCCTAAGGAAGTTACTTCAATTCTTCAGTCCTCAATTTCTTCATATGTCAAATGAAGAAGCTGAATTAAATGACATTTTAGGCCTTTCTAATTTTTTCTTTCCCCAATTATCCCCACTTCATAGTGGAGACAGGCTGACTTAGGAAATGGGGTGCCTGTTTTGTCTTAATCAAGTCAGAAATTGTCATCAGAAAACAGTGAGCATGGGTTATGCACAAAACAATTTTATTTACTGAGATTTCATGGGTAGCTGCATTGGAGAAAAACACATTAATTATCATTCAAGTGGAAATGCCCCCCATGGATATACCATTTAATTAACAGATAGGCCAGTATTGGAAATGAATAATTTGAAGCTAAGCAGAGAGGTGAGAAAGATAAACCGTTATATGGTTTAGAGAGAAGATAATTTATCTGTGGACAGACATGATTTATGTACACATGTACCAAATAAAATAAATACATATATCTTGTTTTTGGTTCCAATTTGTGCATTATTCTGGTAAAGGGACAAAATGGTAAGCTCTTTAGAAGCATTCTCTTTGCTTCTGTGAAAAGTCCTCATTTGGGTATAGGGGGCATCCAGAGGAGCCCAGAATCCATCAGACTCAGGAAAATCATACCCCCATGAATTCAACCTCTGTGAAAGGAAGATGAGAGAAAGACTTCATATAGCAGAGTACTTCTGTCTCAGAAAACCCTTGAAATCTGTAGCAGTGCCAAGATTAAAAATAGAAGTGATGTGCCAGTGGTGAATTGATCATTCAGCTAAATATGCTCATTCAGTTTGGGCTCATTTTAAGAAACGTGCCCTTTCTTGGTGTTGTTGCTGAAGCAAAATGCTTTTCCATTGTGGCTTCCCTTATCCTAAGGCCAGCAAGAGATTTTCTTAAAACACTGGAGTCAAATGATCACAAGGCCACATTTTCTGCAGATAAGGAGGAGGAGAAGAGAATATTAGAAACAGCCACACAACATTTATAATTCAACAGCATTTCTAAAACCCCCAACTCCATTTCAGGTCCTGTGCTAGGAACTGGGGGATACATAGATAAAAGCAAAATACTCTAATTTCAAGGAGTTTACATTTAAAAAATGGACAAATACAAGTTTAATCAAAATATGAGCAAAACAATGTACAGATAGGTTTGGTGGTGGGGAAGGAAGTCCCCATTCCAAGTCTCCCAATCAGTAATCATAGAAATCACATTAATCACACTACACTACACTACTGTGTAGTGCCACAGGATTGTCCTTCAGGGAAATACCTCAAGATAAGGGAGGGGAAGGAGTGTATGTGACGTGTGTGTATGTGTGTGTGTGTGTGTGTGTGTGTGTGTGTGTGTATGAAATCTACATATATATATGAAATACAAGATAATAGGACATAAATCCTATTTATGGCAATCTGGAGGAATAAAGAAAGGACTCATGTTGGAAGTTATATTTGAACTGAGCTGTGAAGGAAACTTGTTATTCTAAGGTGTGAAGGGAAATTAGAAGGAATATTATCCCTTGAAGGCAGAAGTTCTTAACCTGGGGTCAACAGGTTTTATATATATATAAATCTGATTACATTTTAAAATATTATCTTACTTCTGGATCATATGAGCAATTAGATAGAGAAAATTTTCTTTGATCCCCATGATCCACTCATATCTCTCCAAAACAAAGTATGAATAAAAGACAAAGTACTTTTAGCTGTCTTCATGGTTTAGGATACCTAGAATCCAAAAGAAAATTAAAAAAAAATTAAAAGCCCAAATCCAAGAATTTAAGCTTACTGACAGAAAGCTCATTCAATAACCTTTGCTTGCTGCTTAACAGTAGCAAGGAAGCACTAAAAGACTCAAAGGACTAGTATGATTTTACTACAAAATAAAGCACCATTTCATAGTACTCCTTCCCTTTTTTCTAGTGCCCAGCAGACTCTGGTTCTAGGTTGCCTAAATTTGCCTTAGATACAGTGGTCACAACTCTTGGGGGCCAAAAACCTGTCAAGGAACACAACCCTGTAGTCCCAGTGAACTACAAGTGCCAAAACAGACAGTACTCTGAACTCCTGTCATGATGGACAATTTGTAGAACCAAACAGTCATCTCTAAGAATTGCCAGGGCTGAGATGGAAAGCAAAGGAACTGAGGGAGCAGGATAGATCAGCAGGATAGGCACCGCATACAAGGCGGAGGATTCTACCAGAATTTTCTGTAGCACCCAGGTAGGGCCAGTTTTGGCACCTAAAAGTCATTTGGAGCAAAAGCATAAGCTGGTCAAACATGAATTACCCAGCACGAGAGAAGGCTGAGAAACTGAAATACAGTTCCTAAGAAAACCATCATAAAGGTGTCAGAAAGAAAGTCAGAAAAAGGAAAAAATAGAAAGGAAAAAACTGAAATTAACAAAAATCTCAGAAAGAAAACTCAAAGATCTTAAATATAAGCAGATAAATTAACATGGAAAATATTAACAACAAGGAAATATGGTCTCCAAACCTAGCAAATGAATTCATACATTTATGAATGAACAGGGCAGCCAGGTGATACAATGGAGAAATTGGCACTGGAACAAGGAAGATCTGAATTCAATCCAGCTTCAGATACTTACTATTAGTAAGACCCTGGACAAGTCACTTAACCCTGTTTTCCTCAGTTTCCTCATCTGTAAAGTGAACCGGAGAAGGAAATGGCAAACCACTCCACTTCTTGGCTAAGAAAACCCTAAATGGGATCACAGAGAGTCAGATATGACAGAAACAACTCATCAACAACAATGTTTATGCATAAATACTGCAAAAAAGAGGGAAATGGTTCAACATTTGATAAGGCAGAAGATACCATGGAATGTGAAAACATGGAGTGACAAGACATTGCTTATAAGTGGTGCAAAAGAGAAATGAAAATTGCCAGTAGAAATTATGGCCCACATATCAAAAATAATAAGCAAAATAAAAAAAATTGGAATCTACGATGGCAAGTGTCATCAAATAAAAAAAAAGAATGTATGATATATTGGGAATGAAAATATATAAAAGTAAATAATAACTAAGAAGAAGAAAAAACAAAAAACCCAATAATATCAAAAGACAATATATTCTCTATCGAAGAAAAACATGCCAATCTGGTTAAGTCATTTAACCACAATTGCCTCAAAAAAAAAACAAAAAACAAAAACAAACGTGGAATACAGAGAACAGACAGTGAGTAGATGGTTTTAGGAAGCAGGTAGGTGGTACAGATGATAAAATGTTGAGTCTGGAGTGAGAAAAACTAATTTTCCTAAGTTCAAATCTGGTATTAAATACTTATCAAGTATGTGATCCTAGGCAAGTCACTTAACTCTGTTTACCTCAGTTTCCTCATCTGTAAAATTAACTAGAAAAGGAAATGCTCATAGGTAAAATACTGGGGAGAAGGGAAAGGAGAAAAGAAAAGAGAAAAGTATAATTTGGAGAAAATAAGATGGCAGGAATACAGAATTAGTAGTTTTAACCATAAATGTGAATAAGATAAACTCTTTCATAAAGCAGAAGCAGATAGCAGACTGGATGAAAAGCGAGAATCCCACAATATTTTGTTTACAAGAAACACATTTAACACAGAGTTATACATACAGAGTAAAGGTAAAAGGCTGGAGCAGAATCTATTAATGCTTCAGGTGAAGTAAAAAAAAAAAAAAAAAGCAGGGATAGCCATCCTGATCTCAGATCAAGCAAAAGCAAAAATTGATCTAACTAAAAGAGATAAGGAAGGAAACTATATCTTGCTAAAGGGTACTATAGATAATGAAGCAATATCAATACTAAATATATATACACCAAGTGGTATAGCAAGGAAATTCCTAACAGAGAAGTTGAGAGCTGCAAGAAGAAATAGACAGAAAAACTATAATAGTGGGAAATCTCAATCTTACTCTCAAAACTGGATAAATCTAACCACAAAATAAATAAGAAAGAAGTTAAGGAGATAAAAAGAATATTAGAAAAGTTAGGTTTGACAGATCTTTGGAGAAAACTGAATGGAGACAGAAAGGAATACACTTTCTTCTCTGCAATTCATGGAACCTATACAAAAACTGACCATATTTTAGGACATAAAGATCTCAAAATCAAATGCAGAAAGGCAGAAATAGTAAATGCACTTTTTTATGATGCAATAAAAATTACATTCGATAAAAGGCCAGTAGAAAATAGACCAAAAAGTAATGGGAAACTAAATAATCTCATCCTAAAGAATGAATGGGTGAAACAGCAAATCATAGACACAATTAATAATTTCACCCAAGAGAATGACAATAATGAGACAACATAACAAAATTAGTGGGATACAGCCAAAGCAGTAATAATGGAAATTTTATATCTCTAGATACTTACTTGAATAAAATAGAGAAAGAGATCAATGAATTGGGCTTGCAACTAAAAAAGCTAGAAAAAGAACAAATTAAAAACCCCCAATCAAATACCAAATTTGAAATTCTAAAAGGAGAGATTAATAAAATTGAAAGTAAAAAAAAAAAACTATTGAATTAATGAATAAAACTAAGTTACTTTTATGGAAAAAATCAACAAAATAGATAAACTTTTAGTTAATTTGATTAGAAAAATGAAAGAAGAAAATCAAAAATTTAAAGGGAGAACTTTCCACCAATGAAGAGAAAATTAGAGCAATAATTAGCAGTTATTTTGCCCAACTTTATGCCAATAAATTTAATAACCTAATTGAAATGGAGGAATACCTACAAAAATATAGAAGCCCAGATTAATAGAAGAGGAAATAAATTACTTCAATAGTCCATTTTGGAAGAAGAAACAGAACAAGCTATTAATCAACTCCCTAGGAAAAAGTCTCCTGGGCCAGATGAATTTACATGTGAATTCTACCAAACATTTAAAGAATAATTAACTCCAGTACTATATAAACATTTTGAAAAAATAGGGAAAGAAGGACTCCTACCAAATTCATTTTATGACACAGACATAATACTGATATGTAAACCAGGTAGGGTGAAAAAAGAGAAAGAAAATTATAGATCAATTTCCCTAATGAATATTGATGTAAAAATCTTTTAAAAAATATTAGCAAAGAGATAACAGAAAGTCATCCCCAGGATAATACACCATGGCCAAGTAGGATTTATACCAGAAATACAGGGCTGGTTCAATATCAGGAAAACTCTTAGCATAATTGACTATATCATGACCATATTAACAAAAACCCTATGATTATCTCAATAGATGTAGAAAAAGCATTTGATAAAATCCAACATCCATTCCTATTAAAAACAGTAGAGACTTTAGTAGGACTAAATGGACTTTTCCTTAAAATAGTCAGTAGCATTTATTTAAAACCATCAGCAAGAATCACATGTAATGGGGATAAACTGGAACCATTCCCAATAAGATCAGGGGTTAAACAAAGTTGCCTACTATCACCATTACTATTCAATATCATATTAGAAATGCTATCTTTGGCAATAAGAGAAGAAAAAGAGATTAAAGGAATTAGAGTAGGTGATGAGGAAAAGAAATTATTACTCTTTGCAGATGATATGATGCTATTATACTTAGAGAACCCTAGAGAATCAACTAAAAAACTATGAGAAATAATCCACAACTTTAGCAAAGCTGCAGGATACAAAACAAATACACATAAATCATTAGCATTTTTATATGTCACTAACAATATCCAACAGCAAGAGATATAAAGAGAAATTCCATTTAAAATAACTGTTGATAGTATAAAATATTTGGGAATCTATCTGCCAAGGGAAAGTCAGAAAATATATGAGCAAACTACAAAACAATTTCCATACAAATAAAGTCAGAAGTAAACAAATGGAAAAATTTTAAGTGCTCTTGGGTAGGTCAAGCAAATATAATAAAGATGACAATACTCCTAAACTAATCTATTTATTTAGTGCTATACCAATCAAACTCCCAAGAAAATATTTACTGACCTAAAAAAATAACAACAGAATTCATCTGGAAGAACAAAAGGTCAAGAATTTCAAGAGAATTAATGAAGAGAAAAGCAAATGAAGATGGCCTAGCTGTACCAGATCTAAAACTATATTATAAAGCACCAGTCATCAAAACCTTTTGGTACTGGCTAGTTGATCAGTGGAATAGGTTAGGTTCACAGGACAAAATAGTCAATGACTATAGTAATCTAGTGTTTGACAAATCCAAAGGCCCCAGCTCTTGAGATAAGAATTCACTATTGGACAAAAACTTCTGGGAAAATTGAAAACTAGTATGGTACAAACTAGGCATTGTCCCACACCTAACACCGTTCACCCAGATAAGGTGGAACTTGGTTCATAATCTAGACATAAAGAATGATATTATAAACAAATTAGAAGGAACATAGGATAGTTTACTTCTCAGATCTGTGGAGGGGGAAGGAATTTGTGACCAAAGAAGAATTTGAGATCATTATTGATCACAAAATAGATAATTTTGATTATATTGTTAAAAAGTTTTTGTACAAACAAAACTAATGCAAACAAGATTAGAAAAGAAGCAATAAACTAGGAAAACATTTTTAAATTCAAAGGTTCTGATAAAAGCCTTATTTTTAAATATATAGAGAGAATTGACTCAAATTTATAAGGATTCAAGTCATTCTCCAATTGATAAATGGTCAAAGAATATGAACAATTTTCAGATGAAGAAATTGAAACTACCTCTAGTCATATGAAAAGGTGCTCTAAATCACTATTGATCAGAGAAATGCAAATTAAGACAACTCTGCAATAACACTACACACTTCTCAGATTGACTAAGATAACAGGAAAAGATAATGGCGAATGTTGGAGGGTATGTGGGAAAAGTAGGACATTGTTGGTGGAACTGTGAATGAATCCAACCATTCTGGAGAGCAGTTTGGAACTATGCTCAAAAAGTTATCAAATTGTGCATAAGCTTTGATCCAGCAGTGTTTCTACAGGGCTTATATCTCAAAGAGATCTTAAAGGAGGGAAAGGGTTCCATATGTGCAAAAATGTTTGTGGCAGCCCTTTTTGTAGTGGCAAGAAACTGGAAACTGGATGGATGGATGTTAATTACAGACTGGCTGAATAAATCATGATTTGAATGTTATGTAATATTATTTTTCTGTAAGAAATGACCTGCAGGATGATTTCAGAGTCCTGGAGAGACCTACATGAACTGATACTAAGTGAAATGGGCAGAACCAGGAGATCATTATATACAGCAACAACAAAATTATACGATGATCAATTCTGATAGATGTCGCTCTCTTCAACCAGGAGATGATTCAAACCCGTTTCAATTGTTCAGTGATGAAGAGAGCCATCTACATACACCCAGAGAGAGGACTGTAGGAATTGAATGTGGTTCATAGCATTTTCACTCTTTTTGTTGTTGCTTGCATTTTATTTTGCTTTTTCTTTTTACTGCTTTGACTTGATTTTTCTTGTACAGCAAAATAATTGTATAAATATGTATGCATATGTTAGATTTAACATATATTTCTATCATATTTAACATATATTGGACTAGTTGCCATCTAGGGGAGAGGAAGGGAGGGAAAATTGGAACACAAGGTTTTGCAAGGGCTAATGTTGAAGAACTGTCCATGCATATGTTTTGAAAAATAAAAACTTTTAATAATAAAAAAGAGTTGGACACACAATGACTGAACAACAAGATAATTTTAGAAGTCATGAATCAGAAACTGAAGTCTAGAATAGAAGAAAAAGGGGAAGGATAATGAAGAGAGTAAGAAAATTTTTTTCTGGAAATCTGTACCAAAAACTTTTTAAAAACTTAATGAATAAATGAAGGGGAAGAGAAGAAGGAGGAATCTCCTTGACTGAGAAGAAAAGGAGAGAAGAACTTTGTAGGAGAGAAAATTTAATTAATGATCAAAATACCAAAGGGAAAGGGGCAAATGGGTGGATCAGGGGTGAAAGGAAGAAGGCCTGGGGAAATAGTCACCTTTAAAAAGATTAAGATAAAGTAACTGAAGGAATATAGTAATGTGTTTCCAGCAGAAGGGTGGGGGGGAACAGTATTAGAGACAGAAGAAAATATAAATCCCAGTTTTATAACTTTAAAAGTAAATAGGTTAAACAATACAATAAAATAGAAAAGTGTTAGATTGGATAAGAAAATAAAAATACCACAATCTGTTGGTTACAAGAAATACATTTTTTTAAAAAAAGACATATAAAAAATAAAACAGCAGAAGGAAAAAATATTTACTGAGCATTAAGTGAGTCAAAACAACAGCAGGAATTATAATAATGCTTTTGGCAAAGTAAAAACATTCAAAAAATTAAAAAAGGAAAACAAAGAAATTATATTACATCAGAAGGAACCATAATCAATAAATCAATGTCAGTAATAAGCATACATTCCAAATGCTTTTATATCAAAATTCATAAAAGAAACATCTGAGCTACAAGAAGACATAGGCAGTAACACAATAGTGACAAAAGATTTTATATCCCTCTTTCAGTTTCAGAGATGTCTATCAAAAAGATAAACAAAAGGAGAAATATGGAACTGAATAAATTGCTAGAAAAACTAAAATTAAAAGATATCTTTCAAATAGGAAAGCAAAAGAATATACTTAGTTCTTAGGAACATATGGAATTTGTTAAATTGAAAAACCCTTACCTAATCTGATTTTTAAAAAGAAAGAAGAAAAATCAAATCAATAAAATTGCAAATGACCAAAGTGAAATCACAGCAATTACAGAAGAAATAAAAATAATGATTATGACATGCTATATATCTATATGACAACAAAGCTGAGAACACAAAAGAATGGAGGAATGCTTTTAAAAATATAAAATATCCAAACTATCAAAAGATTAGATAGCATATATAACCTGATTTCAGAAAATTACATAACTCTAGCTGTAAATGAGTTAACAAAAGAATAAAAATTCTGGTACTGAAGAATTCACAGGAGAATTCTATCGAATTAAAAATAATAGTTTCTGTATGTCACAAATTAATCTCAAAAAATGACAAGAAAATTCTTTCTAGTTCTAACACTTAAACTATAGATAGATAAATCCCCAAAAGAAAACTAAAAATGATTATTATTAATGAATAATGACTCAAAAATTTTAAGCAAAATCCTGTCCAAAAGACTACAGTGTTTTAATCCAAGAAATCATACATTATGACCAACTGGGGTTTATACAAGGACAGTTCAACATTAGGAAAACAAAATATCTAATCATATTAAAATCTAAAATATCAAAAACTACACAACCCTCTCAACTGATGCAAAAGAAGCTTTTGACAACAACAACAACATTCTTTCATGCTAAAAACCATACAAAGTACAGGCATAGAGAGCCCCTGTTTTAATACCATAAAAAGCATCTAACTAAAACTAAAAGTAAACATCATATGCAATGAGGATCTTTTCCACTAAATATAGAAAAGCAAGCATGCCTACCTTTGATGTTATTACTTGATATAATTCTGGAAATACTAGAAAGAGCAATAAAACAAAAGAAATAAATCAAAGATACAAAAATGAGTAAAGAAATAAAACTATCCTGATTTTCTGATGACATAGTAGCTTACTTAGAAAATTTAAGAAAATCATCAAAGATACTAATTGATACAATAGCTTCAGAAAAGTTGCAGGCTACAAAATAAACCCTCAAAGAACAATAGCATTTAGAAATCTCATTCTAAATAATTACATAATGCATGAAATATCTAGTCATCAATCAACCAAAGCAGGGAAAAGACATATAGATTCAATTAGAAAATGTTCCTTTAAAAAATTAAGAGCAACTTAAATAGCTGAAGAAATATCTAGTGCTCATACCTAGACCATGCTGACATAATAAAAATGATAATACTATCAAAATTGATTTATACCTTTATGCAATTCTGATCAACTTACTAATAGCTCAATTTGAGAGAACCTGAGAAAATAATAACACAATTCATTTGGAAAAACAAAAATTGTAGAATATCAAAATAAATGATGAAAAGTGGTAGGGATAAAGGGGGAATAGTACTTCTATACTTCAAATTATATTATAAAACAGCAGTAATAAAAAACCATTTGGTACTGGTTGAAAACCAAAGATAGATCAATGGAACAGAATAAACAAAAGAGATTTCAAAATACTAAAACTCAATAACTCAGTGTTTGATGAAGTTAAAAAACCTAAGTTATCTATGAAAAAGCTCCTTATAGGATTAAAAAAACTTCTGAGAGAAAAGGAAAGCAGTCTGGCTAAAATTAAACTTAGTCAAACACACATCTTATTCCACAATACATTCTAAATGAGTACATGACCTTAATATTAATGATAATTATATTAAAAAGCAGAAGGGAAATAAATCATATGCTTTTCACACTCATGAGTAGGAGATGTATTCTGAAATAGTAGATAGATGCAATTACAAAAGATAAAATAGATGACTGATTATTTGAAACCTGAAAAGTTTCTGTACAGACAAAATTAATGTACTTAAGAGAGGTAGTAAAATGGTAAGAAAAAAAATCTTATATTAGTGTAGGGGTGTTGGATGTGTTTGGGGAAGACTAAATATCTTAGGTATGAGAGCTACTTTCCATCTTTGGTGTCAACATGATCAACCTAACTTACCTATGGCTAAAAAAATTAGCATGCCCAACAACCACTGCCTGGTAAACCATTTCAATAGATGAGTTAAACCAGATTAAGGGTAACCCATCAGGTGGTTAGAGGAGTTTCTACCCCAAGCATGTGAAAACTTCCCCTGCTGGAATGGGCAGATGAGAACAATTTATTCTAATAGCAATACAGGCAGCTGAAGCGGCATTATGAAGTGCTTAGAGTTTGGTTAGACATTGAAGACAACAAGGTCATCCACTGCCTCTTAAATCATCATCTGCTGTCTTGACTATCTCATCATTAGACTGTGATGGCTCTGGAAAACAGAGTGAGACTGACAACTTCATACAACTCTGCCTCACTAAAATCCAATTTATGCATCAATCAAAAGATATCACCCATACCATTTTGCCATTTTTACCTTTCTCAGAGTTTTTACGCAACAGGCAAATGAGGAAATAGTGGGCGCAGATACACTAGAAGCTACAGTTAGAACCCTGTACACAAGTAGATCATAAGGTTGTCCTTCTCACTGGAAACAGTAGTGTGATTCAGCAAACTCCTAGATATCTGAACAGCCTTTTAAAAACTGCACTGCTTACCTCCTGATGTGAGGAAGGGCTAGAAAAGATGCCCTAAAAATTGTCTGCTCAACCAACCATGCCCTAATTACCACAATTAGTGGGGATTTTAACCTGAAGTTAATACACACACACACACACACACACACACATACACACACACAAAATGTACAAAAACTTCTACAAAAAATTATTCCATTCACAATTGGTACATGGAATATGTGCGCACTTACAGACAACACAAAATCCAATAGACTTGAAAGATGAACAGCTCTTTTTTTGTGAGAGAACTCAGCAGGTACTGCATGCAAATAAGCAGCCCTAAGAGAAACAAAGCTGGCAAATGAAGGTCACTTTACTGAAGTTGGAGTTAGATACATGTTTTTGTGGAGTGGCCTCAGTGAAAGAAGTCACCATGAAGCTGGTATAGGTTTTGAAATCAAAACTAATTTAGTCACCAAACTTACATGTCTAGCAAAAGCTCATGATAATGTAATGGCCACGAGAAAGAAATACCACATTACCATTATCAGTACTTATGCTTCTATCATGACAAACCCTGATGAGGCCAAAAAAATTTTTTTATGAAGACCTGCAGGCTTTTATCATCAATATGACAAAAGAGGACAAGCTTACAATTCTGGGTGATTTTAATGTTCAAGGAGGCTCAGACTACCAAACATGGCTAGAAGTCCTTGGGAGGAATGGAGTTGGAAATAGTGTTGTACCACAGTTCTCTTACATTGTCCTGACTCAGTTTCCCTAATTATCCTGACTCAGTTTCCCTAATAGTCCTGATTCAGTTTCCCTAAATTGTCCCTGAATTGTTATGTCTCAATTGTTCTGCTCAATCCTACAAAACCACCCCTCCCTCTTAATCATCAGAATATTTGATAAGGATAAAAGATCTTATATTTTAGAATATAAGGAATTACCCCCCCCAATGTATCAGAATATCAGATGCCATCTTATCAAGATGCCTGCCCCCAATCCTGTCAGAACCAGATCTATAGTCCTGTTCCTGCTCTCAGCACCCTGACTCCACCCCTGCCTCTGTCTACCCCCTGTATCTGAGCCATGTGTATATATGTCATTGAGAACTCACATTGTTGGCCGAATCCTTGGAGACAATAGTCTCATTCAGTCCTGGGACCAAACCATAGATCCATGTGGTCCCAGTAAATCTCTCCCTTTCAAATAAAATATTAAATACTCTCTAATCTCTATTTTGCCTCAGTTTCTCTAGCATTACAATAGTAATGATCACTTACTACTGAAAACTTGTGCATCTCGTGATTTTTTCATTACCAACACTGTCTATTGCTTACCTAAACATGACAACACTTCATGGATGCACCCTCACAGCAAACCCAACATTTAACAGACTATGTGATCTTAAGGAGAAAAGACAGTGAGAGTGATAAAGGAAATGTATCCGGACTGATCACCTCTCCAAACTAAATTTTTGAATTCAACACAAGTGGAGGTCCCAAGGCAAAATGACCATTAGAAGAATTTAAATGGATAGATTAGAATGTTTCTCTGTATGGGTGCAGTCTGTTGCTAACTTAGAGGAAGAGTAGAGCCAACACACAGTTGGCAATAGTGCAACAAAAGAGGAATGGGCAGCTTTCAGAAATTTGATATACAGCTCCATATTTTCTCATCTGGAATAGAACTCTCACAAACATCAAGACTTGGTATAACAAAAATGATAGGGAAATTCAGAAGCTGCTAAATGAAAAACAAGAACTCCATCGAGTTTAGCAGCAGGATGTTCATTCACCTGGAAGAAAGTAATATTTAATCTCATCAAAAGTAAAGAACAAAGTTTAGAGAGATGCAGGATCCTTGGCTCAGTAGGAAGGCAGATGAAATTTTATTCTGCTAGTAAGAATCCAAAACACTTTTATGATGCCCCAAAGGCTATTTATAGACCAAAGACCTGTTGTGCCTCTCAACTACTCAGTGCTAATGGGTCACAATGATCAATGATAAAGACATGATTCTAAAAATTTGGGCTAAACAGATCATCATCAATCAGTGCTGGAGACACTGACCATTTATCTCAGGTTGAACTTGAAGTTTCAATTGAAAAATAGGTTTTGAATACCAATAACTTTCTTTTGTTGAGGCAAAGCACCTGGTTAAGATTCTATTCCAGTTGAGATTTATTAAGTGGGGGATCCAATGAAATTTTCCTGGTTATATGGCAAAAGGAGATTTCCCAGAAGTTCAAAGATGTATCCATTAAGGATCTCTATAAAGGCAAAGAGAATAGATTGTCCTGTAACAATCATGAAAGGAGAGAGCACGCGTTAATCCTGGTGAGATTCTTGTCAGAGTCCTCCTTAATAGTCTGATTCTTCACCTAGAAAATAGTTATTTACCTGAAAGCCATTGTAGCTTCAGAAAAGCTTGAAGAATGGTTGATGTGTTGTTTGTTACCTGACATCTTCAGGAAAAATTTCAGGAGCAAAACAGAAGTTTATATACAACATCTGTAGATCTGACCAAAACCTTTGATACTGTCAATAATGAGGGCTTATGGGAAATTATATCAAAATCAAAAGAAGTTCAATAATATTGTACATCAATTTCATGATGGCATGCTTGCCCAAATTTTGGATAATGGACAATGCTTTTGCACTTTCCTAGTCACCAACCTAGTGAACCAAGACTCTGTGCTTGCTCCCATGCTTTTTAGTATGATGTTTTTAGCCATGTTGTCAAATGCCTTCAATGAGGATGAACACAGCATCAAAGTCAGCCGCTGCACTGAAGATAAATTCTTTAACTTAAAAAAAAAGCTGAGATGCAGTAAAGTATTGATTGATTCTCACTGATTATGCTAATTTTGGCCTAACAATTAATACCAAGAAAACACAGGTACTCCATCATCCAGCACCACACCGTCCATATGGAACTGGTTACAGCAAATGGAGGAATTTTGAAATTATAGACAAATTCACTTACCTTAGCAATATACTTTCCAGGAATATATACATTAATAATGAGATTAACACACATATTACCAGAATTAACTTGGTGTTTGGGAGGCTCAGAAGGAAAGTGTGGGGGAGAAGAGAGATATTAGACTATCAAACCAAAGGTCTACAGAGTCATTGGGCTGAAAATTGTATGCCTTGAAACCTGGATAGCATTTCAGTGCTATGCCAGGAAACTGAATCACTTGCATTTGATTTCTCTAAGGAAGGTTCTGAAGATCATCTGGCAGTACAGGATATCAGACACTGATGTCCTTTCTGGAACTAAACTACCAAACATGCAAACTCTACTGCAAAGAGTACAGTTCTAATGGGGAGGTCACATTATTTAAATGTCTAATGTAGTATCGCCAAGAAAACCCAAAAGAACTCACATAGGACAAGCTTTCACATGGTGGTCAGAAAAAATGATACAAGTACATTCTCAAAGCCTCTCTTTGGACTATTTATGCCCAATCTGTGGTAGAGCATTCGGAACTGTATTGGTCTAATCAGCCACAGATAGATACACTGTAATTTGACTATAATATAGTGATGTCATTTTGGTACTCTTAAAGAACGAAAGACAACTACTAACCATGTATATGTGTGTGTTAATACATTATATATATATATATATACATATATATGTACATGTAACATGTACATATATATAATAAATATGTATATATTTATTACAAATAGCCATTACTTAATAGACAAAAGATCAAAGTTTATCAGCAAACAGTTCTCCTCAAAAATTTAAACAACTTGAACAAATATTCAAAATCACTGGTCTTAAGAGAATAGCACATCAAAATAAACCTGAGGTTTCACCTTATACTAAGCAAACGATTTTTTAAAAATAGCAATAGTCAATGTTGGAGATATTAGGGAATGATAGATTGTTTTGTTGGTGGAGCTGTGACATGGCACAACCATTTTGGAAAGGTATTTAGAGTTATACAAATAAAGTGTGTTTGAGAGAGAGATTCTTTTTGAATCAGAGATTGGTTACCACTATTAGGTTGACACCTCAACAATGCCATAATAAGAAAAGTCCCCATATAATCTAAAACATTTATGGTAGCATTTTTTTTCTGGTAGCTAAAATTGGAAACAAAGTAATTGTCCATCAATTGGGAATGGCTAAAAAAACAGTAGTATTACATGAATATAATGGAATATCACTGTGTTAAAAAAATTTTTTGTGTTATTAACAGAAAAGCATGGAATTACATAAATGAACTGATGCAGGATGAAATAAACAGTGCCGAGAAAATAACATACACAATCACTATAATAATGTAAATGAAAAGAAATACACACACAAACAACCAACAACCATGAATAACAAAATGAAAAAGATCAGATAGGATTAGAATGAAAACCTGTAAGAGAATATTCTCAACCAGTAGAGCTAAGTCTACAGGGTTTATACATTGCACATGTTTTTAGACTTATTCAGTGTGTTAATCAATTTTGCTGCTTTTTTTTCCTCTATAAAAAACATACTATTTGTCATATAGGATAGCTTTCTGAGGGGAGAAAGAGAGAGATAATTGGGATAACTATTGATGTAAGAAACAGAAGCTACCAATAAAAACTTATTAAGAGAAAATAATTTTTGTTCTTTAGTAAAAATATTAGCAAAAGAAGTGGTCCATAGACTTTACCAGATTTCCAATAGGGTCCATGACATAAAAAGGGTTAAGAACGCCTTTAAAGTTCTAAGATCTCTTCTCCCTCCCACTTCAATAATATCTTTCCTAATCAGAGTAATCTAAAAATCAGAGATGATAATGGCTTTGATTTCAGTGGGACAAATCAATGGAATTTTGCAATGATTAACAATACCAGACTTAATGAAGCTACAGATGGTCAAACACTATATCCCCTCTCAGACTAAGCTTGACTGGAAAAAGGGATAGAGGCACTGTGACTTCCTAAACCTCAGTTGGCCTACACTTGAATTATTCTATTCCTAGAAATATGATTAGCCCTCAGCAAAACTGTGAAGTTTGGGAATAGGGGAAGGGTTGGGAGAGGAGTGTCCAAGTTTCCTTTCTGTGATCAAAGATCAATATGGTCTCACGTGCCCTAAAGCAGGGGTTGGGTGTAGCTATGGAGGTTTTGGAGCTGTAATGGTTATGTCCAATTAATCTCCAAATTAGAATTTCTGAGATAATGGGTTCTTTTAAACACACATACAAATTCACTCTGTCTTTCCTTCTCTCTCTCTCTCTCTCTCTCTCTCTCTCTCTCTCTCTCTCTCTCTCTCTCTCTCTCTCTCTCTCTCTCTCTCTCTCTCTCTCTCTCTCTCTCCCTCTTTCTCTCTCTCCCTCTTTCTCTACCCCCTCTCTCTTTTTTCTCCCTCTCTCTCCCTTTCTCTCCCTCTCTTTTTCTTCTTCCCTCCTTCATTCCCTCCCTCTTCAAACCTTCTTCTTTTCTCTCAATATAAATTCAAGCAATATTTGTTAAATAGCTATCACGTGTCTAGCACTGAGTTGTAGAAAAAGTATAGCTCCTGCTTTAGGAATGTTCGTTTGTAAAATGACACAAAACTAGCAGCCATAGAATAGAGAATATGATATAACATACAATAAAGTGCTGAACTGAACTTCATTATTTCTTGTTGCTAATAGTTTCTTTTACTATGTTAAAATGTATGCTAAGGAAGTGTTGTGAATGGTTTGCCAGGACATTGATCAGTATTGAGCTAAATGATGAACAATTTCCTGGTAAAGTTTGATTTGGACATCCAATGGGCTTAGGAGTAGGGGTAGGATCTGAAAAAATGGAAGGGGTTTGGGGTAGAGATATTCCTGACAGACTTAAGAGCAAGGTGTTTTTCTTGCTTCTCTAATATCTTTAACAGGTATCTAGCTGCCCCCCTCTGGATCCTAAGTAAGGACTCAGTATTTACACCATTTTTTTCTCTTAATCAGAACCTGATGACCAGATGCTAAAAAACTAGAAAGTTAGTGGGTGGGTCTATCCATCTCTAGTCACAAGCCTGTAGCTCTTAACCCACCCCTTTTTCTGCTTCATACCACCTCCCCCACACTAAAGACATTCCAGATCAGGTTGTCCCGCTGAGTATGTTGTTAGCCCCTTCCCAGCCTGCACCTCTTCAAAACTCTAACTTTGTCGGAAAAGAAAGAGTATTTTAGGAAATATGGATGGTCAAGAGTCCAGTGCAAACAAACACTCTGATCCTTGGCTCAAGCTTGACTGCAGCAGAAAAGTTATGGCCAATGTCAGGGCCTCATGAAAATTAGCTTCTTTCTGAGCTTAGATGAGCACTTCCTTGTTAGCACTGATATGATCATGACCTTTTGCAATCTTTCCATTTCTGGTCCCTGCTGAAGTCAGGAAACGCTCAAAACAAAAGCAAAGAACTAAAAGAGATAACAGGGTCCCCTAGGGTTTACAAAGGGTGTGTGTTTAGTTTTAGGAAGACATGTTCAGTAAGATTTGTTGGTTCCTTCCTTATTTTTTACTATTCCCATCTAAAAAGAGGAGGATGCATGCTAAATTGCACACCAGTGCCATCTACTGGGAAAGCAGTGGAAGTTTCCAAGGGTCATCAGATAAATCAGCTCAGAAACGCCTCATTTAAATATAATCAGATGGTTAAAAATTTGACAGCAGACAGACTGGAACAGATTTTTCCTCTGTTTTCAGTGTTTGGGAAGTCAATAGACGCAGCTTTTTGTGGTGTATGCATATTTTTAAAAAATATTTGTAGATTGAAAAGCCATTTACAATAAATAGGAAAATTAAAATAGCTCATACTACATTGCCAAATGATGGAGTAACACAGTACAAACATATTGTTCTGAAAAAATGCCTTAAAAAGAAAAGTATGAATTGATTCATTTACTAAAGTACTGTTTGAACAGATGGTGTGATTAACAACTAGTATGTTAGCCATCTCAGGAGCTTACAGAAAAGTAAACATGAAGGGGGAAAAGGGGAAAAAAATTACTTTATTCCTGCAAAGGTTTCTTTCATTCATTCTACTAGGAAAATTTGAAAGTCTATGTTTTGAGGGCTAGATTTCCTTGGGGAAAATTAGGAAGAAGGAGTGAGCAAAGTCTTTTTGGTGGGAAACCGTATCATCATAAGTCTAAGCTCCTCTACTACTATATCTATTTTGGGATAAGGGCAGGAAAACCAGGAAGAAATGGAAAGCTCATGATGATAAAAAAAAAAAAAAGTTAGGTTCTCAAATATAGATACACATATATGTACATATGTAATTGTGGTAAAAGACGGACTTAAAACATGCCTAAATAGATATACATAATATCCAAACCAATCATTTGATACCAGTATAGAACTTCCAGTATGGAAACTATTTCCATCAATATGAATTGGCAACTCTCAATTCCTTCATAACTTATGTTCTAATGCACTGAACATTTACATTACTTTCCACTGGTCACAGAGTTTATCATGACATAGAATTTTTGTCCAAACATCTTATTTTTTTTAAATAAAGAAACTGAAACTCAGGAAAGTTATAAAATTTATCCAAGGTTGCACAGATTGTAAATGTCAGAGATGGATGTGAATCAAGGGTTTTTCCTCTGGTAGCAAAAGCCACATAAGGCAGAGACAGGATGAATCCAGGTTTTCTGGATATCAAGGCTGTAATTCTTTATCCATTGCTCCAAAGAAAGCTGTCTCTAGAACCAGTAAGACCTGGATTCAAGTCCTTTCTCTGATAGGAGTTTATCCCATCAATTGGAAAATGTGAAAAAATTGGGAACTTGAAAAAAAGTGATATATGAATGAAATGAAATATTATTGAAGCATGAGAAATAATAAACACTAGAAATTTGATAAACATGAGAAGACGTATGTATTGATTCAGAATGAAGAAACCAGGACTGGAGACTGGAGAACAGACATAATGGCTATAATAATGTAAACAAAGATAACATTAAAAGACTAAGGAACTCAAGATTGTATTCAGTGATTAATATTTGTCCCAAAGGAGAGATGCTGGAGTACATTTCATACTAGCAAAGAAGTGTCTATGGGTGTGACACTTTGTATACCTTGTCAAATAAACTCCTTGTCACATATAGCTTCATTTAGCTGTTTTATTGTTATTGCTATTAGGCAGTGTTGTTTTATTTTTAATGCAGTAATATTGGTTTTTTTATTTTGAAAAAAGGAAATAAAAGAAAAGGAAAGAAGCATGCTCATTTCACTCACACTGGCAAGGTTCACTAATTGAGAATGCTGAAATGAAATCATTCCTTCAGCTTTTTCTAGCAGTTGTGGACCTCTACTAAGCTTACTTCATGCTATGCTCTGTCAATGATTGTAGTGATCATTTTCAAAGACTTTCTACAATGTGTAAACATTGAGATTTTCCACATAAGGATGGAATCAGAAGTCTTAATATCTATAGGGAAGAAATCCCTAGAAAAAGTCTCTATGGACCACAAATTGTTCTTTGACACTTTTCTCTTCTCTAATTATAACTCAGAATTTTGGCATTAAGGAAGGGATAAAAAGTCTTTTGGAACACCCCTTGGGTCTGAAATCTTACCTCTTCATTTTTCTCAATGTAAATTATCATGATCAAGATTCCACAGTAAAAAGCCCATGCCTCCAAAGAAAAAGAAAAAAAGCAACCTCAATATGGCAAGCACCAAATAATATCATGAAACAAGTTAAATTACTATGTCTTAAAAAAAAAACTGGTTTCTGATTTGGTAAACTTCCAAATAAATTATCTGTCACTGTGAAATTATTAAAGCAAAGCTAGAAATCAACATCAAATTAGAAGAATAAATTAAATGTAGCATGCAATTAAAACAGTTCAAATCTGACCTTTCAAAATAAATAACACTGAAAAATGTGAAATGGATAAAGGAATAGACATCAACATGGACTATTTCTATGTCCTACAGAAGCTTAATAAACATAAAATCATTACCATTAGTAAAGCTAAAAGATTATAGATACTACACAATTCAGCAAATATAATTTCAAGTAATTTCTCATTGGTCGACTTGACTTTCTAAAACAAAAATTGACAAAGGAGTCTATAATCTCTGTTGATAGAATTTAATCCCTGATACTGATAAAATAATAAAAGAACACATACATACACATACACACACATGACACATACAAGCACATACAGAATAAGAAGAGTTACCTGCCCACTTTCACATAGCTAATATATATGTATGTATGTATGTATGTATGTATGTATATATACCAGACTTAATATTTAAATTAAAGTTTCTCTTAATTCTAATTCCATCATTCTTTCCATCATATTACTTTACTGTGATGATGTGCTATAATGAAAAAAATGCTGTATTGGAAAGTTAGAAGAGCTAAATCCGAATTCTAATTCTATTATTAACTGAAAAAAAAAAAAGGACAGACTTCTTTCTTTTCTTATCAGCAATTTCCCTCTCACTAGTGGTACCATCCCTTAAATTTACAAATAAATACACTATGGCCTCTCCATACTAAAATTAAACAAATAATCAAAAAATACTTTCCCTTGACCTTGTCATCCCCTTAAGCAAAGTGCTCTCCACTTTGTTTAATGCATGTTCTCAGCAAGGCCCCCAGCCTTCACACTGCTGAAGAAAACACTACCCAATATTACTACTAGACTATGCTTTGATTTCTACTCAACAATATTTCAGTTGCAATATCTGCCTTTACACCCTGGCCCTTCCCTCATTCGAACCTCCTATTGTGAGAAACAGTAAACTTTAACTTTGTCCAGTTAGTTATAGATAGGTAGAGGAGGATAGAAATATATACTACTCATGGTAGCTGTATTCTCCTTGAGAAAAAAAGAACAGGTATCTATCTGGGCTTTAGTAGTTTTAGTCTGTTTTCATTATGTTTCCCTTTTGCCTATTTTTTGATTCTTTTCCCTTTACTGTTAGGTCTTCCTCAGGAACTAGAGGTCAAATAATGCCTCAGCCTTCTTCCACATTGGTAAATTCACTTTTTATCAACCTCAGTTTCTGTCCCAAGTAATTTTTGAGGGGACAGGAATAGCCTCAGTTGAATGGTAGTCCCATTTCCTTTGGGCTCCATACAGTCCCATATGCTAGTGCTCTGCCCAGATACCTCTCTTCTTTCCTTTTAGTATTCTCCACTGTTAATTAACAAATCTGTTACCTTTTTTGGCTAGTTGGTCTATTACGGAAGTTGGAATTGCTCTTCCTTTGATAGACAGTGAAGTGAGTGCAGTGAATAGAGAGAGGGCTTTTTGATTAGAAGTTTAACAATAAATGCAAGAAGAAATATAGGGTAGGTGCTTAACACTATTAGAAGGGGCCAAAAAGAATGAAACTTTAGAACAGATTCATTGGTAACTTTATGGAGAGCAGTTTCATTTGAATGGTGAGGTTAGAAGCCAGACATTAGAGTAGAGGGAATCATGAGGAAAGAATGAGGATATACTAGTTGTAAACAGTCTTCTCAAGGAGTTTAGCCACAGAAGGGAGGAGATATATGTCATAAGAGCTAGCAAGGATAGATGGATCCAATTTTTTAAAAAATCTTTTCAAGGTACTGTTGAATTATTTTTGGCCACCTAATTTGTATATTTTTGCATAATGTTCTTAACTTTTTATACCTGCCCAATCTTTTTTATATTTAAACAAAATCTCTTTACAGATGCTCTCTTATACCAACTGGTCATTCAAGTTTGGATATTTCCCCCTACTTTTTCCTTTTAATGGATAACATATAGTTAACGTTCTTGAGTTTCTAGTGAGATATTTTTAAATAACTTATAGATTTTCTATAGTTTAATTAAACACTCCTTTTAATTCCTGGTTTTAACTTATGCCCAAATCTTGTCAAAAACTGATGAACTCCTTTTCCCCCTTCTGATAGAAGGTTAAATTTGCTATATATTGTGATCACAGAGGGATTCTCATTGGTTCATAGATATACCTTTGCACTACAAAGATCTAGGCTGAAGATTGTTTATTGTATTGTTTGTTGTGTTTTGTGTTATATGTTCCAAAATTCATTCTACATGTAATTCAAAAGCCTGAACTCCACATCTCATCCTGAGGAGTTATTCCAACCATATATTTGTGGCTAGTTGAAGCCTCCATTATTTCTAGCTGGCCTATTTTTACAGTTTTCCAAATCTTATT